>NC_057802.1:211058827-211370685 GCF_018294505.1 Triticum aestivum | reverse complement strand
GGCCGGAAAGATTGAGAAACTTGGTTTTTTCATTACTGTGATTACAAAGCACGCCTAAAAATCATGAAACTTGGCATGGTGTCATGACATGGCACGAACATGCTGCGGTAATTTTTTTGGCCGAATTGGGACAAGCTTTGGTGTAAGCTTCTTGCAAACCGGAACTTCCCTCAAGAAGGCTCGTGGTTCCGAGAGGGACCGTGTCACCTCCGTGTGCGAAACGACATACGTACACTGCCTTCTCCCGCATTATTATTTTTACATAGCCAGATTAGACCAAATAGAAGTACCGTGCTAAATTTTGGAATTATTTTGGGCACGTTTCGCCTTTTTTATATATTAGTTGAGTTTCTGGGCATTTAATGTGCATAATTCAAATTTGAACTACAAGCACATGATACAGTGCACCAAAGTTGTTTGAAAAATCACATGTGTGTCCTTGCGTGAATTTCTAGGTCCCATGCAACAGATGAGAGTGAAATTCAAACATCTGGGCGTCGTGGCTCGGCCCGAAAGATTGAGAAACTTGGTTTTTTAATTTCTGTAATTCCAAAACACGCCTGAAAATCATGAAACTTGGCATGGTGTCATGACATGGCACCAACATGCTGCGGTAATTTTTTGGCCGAATTGGGACAAGCTTTGGTGTAAGCTTCTTGCAAACCAGAGCTTCCCTCAAGAAGGCTCGTGGTTCCGAGAGGGAACGTGTCACCTCCGTGTGCGAAACGATATACGTACAATGCCTCCTCCCGCCTTAATTTTTTTACACAGCCAGATTAGACCTAATAGAAGTACCGTGCTAAATTTTGAAATTATTCCGGATTCGTTAGGTTTTTTTATACATTAATTGAGTTTCCGCGCATTTAATGTGCATAATTCAAATTTGAACTACAAGCACAGGCTCCAGTGCACCAAAGTTGTTTGAAAAATCACATGTGTGTCCTTGGGTGAATTTCTAGGTCCCATGCAACACATGGGAGTGAAATTCAAACATCTGGGCATCGTGGCTCGGCCGGAAAGATTGAGAAACTTGGTTTTTCAATTCTTGTAATTCCAAAACACGCCTGAAAATCATGAAGCTTGGCATGGTCTCATGACATGGCACCAACGTGCTGCAGTAATTTTTTTAGCCGAATTGGGACAAGCTTTGGTGTAGGCTTCTAGCAAACCGGAGCTTCCCTCAAGAAGGCTCGTGGTTCTGAGAGGGAACGTGTCGCCTCCGTGTGCGAAACGACATACGTACACTGGCTTCTCCCGCCTTAATTTTTTTACACAGCCAAATTAGACCAAATAGAAGTACTGTGCTAAATTTTGGAATTATTCCGGGCTCGTTTCGCCTTTTTTATACATTAGTTAAGTTCTGGGCATTTATTGTGCATAATTCAAATTTGAACTACAAGCACAGGCTCCAGTGCACCAAAGTTGTTTGAAAAATCACATGTGTGTCCTTGGGTGAATTTCTAGGTCCCATGCAAGAGATTGGAGTGAAATTCAAACATCTGGGCATCGTGGCTCGGCCGGAAAGATTGAGAAACTTGGTTTTTTCATTACTAAAATTACAAAGCACACCTGAAAATCATGAAACTTGGCATGGTGTCATGACATGGCACGAACATGCTGCGGTAATTTTTTTGGCCGAATGGGGACAAGCTTTGGTGTAAGCTTCTTGCAAACCGGAGCTTGCCTCAAGAAGGGTCGTGGTTCCGAGAGGGAACGTGTCACCTTCGTGTGCGAAACGATATACCTACACTGCCTTCTCCCGCCTTAATTTTTTTACACAGCCAGATTAGACCAAATAGAAGTACCGTGCTAAATTTTGAAATTATTCCGAATTCGTTTGGCCTTTTTTATACATTAATTGAGTTTCCGCGCATTTAATGTGCATAATTCAAATTTGAACTACAAGCACAGGCTCCAGTGCACCAAAGATGTTTGAAAAATCACATGTGTGTCCTTGGGTGAATTTCTAGGTCCCATGCAACACATGGGAGTGAAATTCAAACATCTGGGCATCGTGGCTCGGCCGGAAAGATTGAGAAACTTGGTTTTTCAATTCTTGTAATTCCAAAACACGCCTGAAAATCATGAAGCTTGGCATGGTCTCATGACATGGCACCAACATGCTGCGGTAATTTTTTTGGCCGAATTGGGATAAGCTTTGGTGTAGGCTTCTTGCAAACCGGAGCTTCCCTCAAGAAGGCTCGTGGTTCTGAGAGGGAACGTGTCGCCTCCGTGTGCGAAACGACATACGTACACTGCCTCCTCCCGCCTTAATTTTTTTACACAGCCAAATTAGACCAAATAGAAGTACCGTGCTAAATTTTGGAATTATTCCGGGCTTGTTTCGCCTTTTTTATACATTAGTTAAGTTTCTGGGCATTTAATGTGCATAATTCAAATTTGAACTACAAGCACAGGCTCCAGTGCACCAAAGTTATTTGAAAAATCACAAGTGTGTCCTTGGGTGAATTTCTAGGTCCCATGCAAGAGATTGGAGTGAAATTCAAACATCTGGGCATCGTGGCTCGGCCGGAAAGATTGAGAAACTTGGTTTTTTCATTACTGTAATTACAAAGCACGCCTGAAAATCATGAAACTTGGCATGGTGTCATGACATGGCACGAACATGCTGCGGTAATTTTTTTGGCTGAATTGGGACAAGCTTTGGTGTAAGCTTCTTGCAAACCGGAGCTTCCCTCAAGAAGACTCGTGGTTCCGAGAGGGAACGTGTCACCTGTGTGTGCGAAACGACATACGTACACTGCCTTCTCCCGCCTTATTTTTTTTACATAGCCAGATTAGACCAAATAGAAGTACCATGCTAAATTTTGGAATTATTTTGGGCACGTTTCGCCTTTTTATACATTAATTGAGTTTGAGTTTCTGGGCATTTAATGTGCATAATTCAAATTTGAACTACAAGCACATGATCCAGTGCACCAAAGTTGTTTGAAAAATCACATGTGTGTCCTTGGGTGAATTTCTAGGTCCCATGCAACAGATGAGAGTGAAATTCAAACATCTGGGCGTCGTGGCTCGGCCGGAAAGATTGAGAAACTTGGTTTTTCAATTCTTGTAATTCCAAAACACGCATGAAAATCATGAAGCTTGGCATGGTCTCATGACATGGCACCAACGTGCTGCGGTAATTTTTTTGGCCGAATTGGGACAAGCTTTGGTGTAGGCTTCTTGCAAACCGGAGCTTCCCTCAAGAAGGCTCGTGGTTCTGAGAGGGAACGTGTCGCCTCCGTGTGCGAAACGACATACGTACACTGCCTTCTCCCGCCTTAATTCTTTTACACAGCCAAATTAGACAAAATAGAAGTACTGTGCTAAATTTTGGAATTATTCCGGGCTCGTTTCGCCTTTTTTATACATTAGTTAAGTTCTGGGCATTTAATGTGCATAATTCAAATTTGAACTACAAGCACAGGCTCCAGTGCACCAAAGTTGTTTGAAAAATCACATGTGTGTCCTTGGGTGAATTTCCAGGTCCCATGCAACAGATTGGAGTGAAATTCAAACATCTGGACATCGTGGCTCGGCCGGAAAGATTGAGAAACTTGGTTTTTTCATTACTGTAATTACAAAGCACGCCTGAAAATCATGAAACTTGGCATGGTGTCATGACATGGCACAAACATGCTGCGGTAATTTTTTTGGCCTAATTGGGACAAGCTTTGGTGTAAGCTTCTTGCAAACCGGAGCTTCTCTTAAGAAGGCTCGTGGTTCCGAGAGGGAACGTGTCACCTCCGTGTGCGAAACGACATACGTACACTGCCTTCTCCCTTCTTATTTTTTTTACATAGCCAGATTAGACCAAATAGAAGTATCGTGCTAAATTTCGGAATTATTTTGGGCACGTTTCGCCTTTTTTATACATTAATTGAGTTTCTGGGCATTTAATGTGCATACTTCAAATTTGAACTACAAGCACATGATCCAGTGCACAAAAGTTGTTTGAAAAATCACATGTGTGTCCTTGGGTGAATTTCTAGGTCCCATGCAACAGATGAGAGTGAAATTCAAACATCTGGGCGTCGTGGCTCGGCCGGAAAGATTGAGAAACTTGGTTTTTTAATTTCTGTAATGCCAAACCACGCCTGAAAATCATGAAACTTGGCATGGTGTCATGACATGGCACCAACATGCTGCGTTAATTTTTTTGGCCGAATTGGGACAAGCTTTGGTGTAAGCTTCTTGCAAACCGGAGCATCCCTCAAGAAGGCTCGTGGTTCCGAGAGGGAACGTGTCACCTCCGTGTGTGAAACGATATACGTACACTGCCTTCTCCCGCCTTAATTTTTTTACACAGCCAGATTAGACCAAATAGAAGTACCGTGCTAAATTTTGAAATTATTCCGGATTCGTTTGGCCTATTTGAACTACAAGCACAGGCTCCAGTGCACCAAAGTTTTTTGAAAAATCACATGTGTGTCCTTTGGAAAATTTCTAGGTCCCATGCAACACATGGGAGTGAAATTCAAACATCTGGGCATTGTGGCTCGGCCGGAAAGATTGAGAAACTTGGTTTTTCAATTCATGTAATTCCAAAACACGCCTGAAAATCATGAAGCGTGGCATGGTCTCATGACATAGCACCAACATGCTGCGGTAATTTTTTTTGGCCGAATTGTGACAAGCTTTGGTGTAGGCTTCTTGCAAACCGGAGCTTCCCTAAAGAAGGCTCGTGGTTCTGAGAGGGAACGTGTCGCCTCCGAGTGCGAAACGACATACGTACACTGCCTTCTCCCGCCTTAATTTTCTTACACAGCTAGATTAGACCAAATAGAAGTACCGTGCTAAATTTTGGAATTATTCCGGGCTCGTTTCGCCTTTTTTATACATTAGTTAAGTTTCTGGGCATTTAATGTGCATAATTCAAATTTGAACTACAAGCACAGGCTCCAGTGCACCAAAGTTGTTTGAAAAATCACATGTGTGTCCTTGGGTGAATTTCTAGGTCCCATGCAAAAGATTGGAGTGAAATTCAAACATCTGGGCATCGTGGCTCGGCCGGAAAGATTGAGAAACTTGGTTTTTTCATTACTGTAATTACAAAGCACGCCTGAAAATCATGAAACTTGGCATGGTGTCATGACATGGCACGAACATGCTGCGGTAATTTTTTTGGCCGAATTGGGACAAGCTTTGGTGTACGCTTCTTGCAAACCGGAGCTTCCCTCAAAAATGCTCGTGGTTCCGAGAGGGAACGTGTCACCTCTGTGTGCGAAACGACATACGTACACTGCCTTCTCCCGCCTTATTTTTTTTACATAGCCAGATTAGACCAAATAGAAGTACCATGCTAAATTTTGGAATTATTTTGGGCACGTTTCCCCTTTTTATACATTAATTGAGTTTGAGTTTCTGGGCATTTAATGTGCATAATTCAAATTTGAACTACAAGCACATGATCCAGTGCACCAAAGTTGTTTGAAAAATCACATGTGTGTCCTTGGGTGAATTTCTAGGTCCCATGCAAGAGATTGGAGTGAAATTCAAACATCTGGGCATCGTGGCTCGGCCGGAAAGATTGAGAAACTTGGTTTTTTCATTACTGTAATTACAAAGCACGCTTAAAATCATGAAACTTGGCATGGTCTCATGACATGGCACGAACATGCTGCGGTAATTTTTTTGGCCGAATTGGGACAAGCTTTGGTGTAAGCTTCTCGCAAACCGGAGCTTCCCTCAAGAAGGCTCGTGGTTCCGAGAGGGAACGTGTCACCTCCGTGTGCGAAAGGACATACGTACACTGCCTTCTCCCGCCTTATTTTTTTTACATAGCCAGATTAGTCCAAATAGAAGTACCGTGGTAAATTTTGGAATTATTTTGGGCACGTTTCGCCTTTTTATACATTAATTGAGTTTCTGGGCATTTAATGTGCATAATTCAAATTTGAACTACAAGCACATGATCCAGTGCACCAAAGTTGTTTCAAAAATCACATGTGTGTCCTTGGGTGAATTTCTAGGTCCCATGCAAGAGATGGGAGTGAAATTCAAACATCTGGGCGTCGTGGCTCGGCCGGAAAGATTGAGAAACTTGGTTTTTTAATTCCTGTAATTCCAAAACACGCCTGAAAATCATGAAACTTGGCATGGTGTCATTACATGGCACCAACATGCTGCGGTAATTTTTTTGGCCGAATTGGGACAAGCTTTGGTGTAAGCTTCTTGCAAACCGGAGCTTCCCTCAAGAAGGCTCGTGGTTCCGAGAGGGAACGTGTCACCTCCGTGTGCGAAACGACATACGTACACTGCCTTCTCCCGCCTTAATTTTTTTACACAGCCAGATTAGACCAAATAGAAGTACCGTGCTAAATTTTGAATTATTCCGGGTTCGTTTGGCCTTTTTATACATTAATTGAGTTTCTGGGCATTTAATGTGCATAATTCAAATTTGAACTACAAGCACAGGCTCCAGTGCACCAAAGTTGTTTGAAAAATCACATGTGTGTCCTTGGGTGAATTTCTAGGTCCCATGCAAGAGATGGGAGTGAAATTCAAACATCTGGGCGTCGTGGCTCGGCCGGAAAGATTGAGAAACTTGGTTTTTAATTCCTGTAATTCCAAAACACGCCTGAAAATCATGAAACTTGGCATGGTCTCATGACATGGCACCAACATGCTGCGGTAATTTTTTGGCCGAATTGGGACAAGCTTTGGTGTAGGCTTCTTGCAAACCGGAGCTTCCCTCAAGAAGGCTCGTGGTTCCGAGAGGGAACGTGTCACCTCCGTGTGCGAAACGACATACGTACACTGCCTTCTCCCGCCTTAATTTTTTACACAGCCAGATTAGACCAAATAGAAGTACCGTGCTAAATTTTGGAATTATTCCGGGCTCGTTTCGCCTTTTTATACATTAATTGAGTTTCTGGGCATTTAATGTGCATAATTCAAATTTGAACTACAAGCACAGGCTCCAGTGCACCAAAGTTGTTTGAAAAATCACATGTGTGTCCTTGGGTGAATTTCTAGGTCCCATGCAAGAGATTGGAGTGAAATTCAAACATCTGGGCATCGTGGCTCGGCCGGAAAGATTGAGAAACTTGGTTTTTTAATTCTGTAATTCCAAAACACGCCTGAAAATCATGAAACTTGGCATGGTGTCATGACATGGCACGAACATGCTGCGGTAATTTTTTTGGCCGAATTGGGACAAGCTTTGGTGTAAGCTTCTTGCAAACCGGAGCTTCCCTCAAGAAGGCTCGTGGTTCCGAGAGGGAACGTGTCACCTCTATGTGCGAAACGACATACGTACACTGCCTTCTCCCGCCTTATTTTTTTTACATAGCCAGATTGGACCAAATAGAAGTACCGTGCTAAATTTTGGAATTATTTTGGGCATGTTTGGCCTTTTTTATACATTAATCGAGTTTCTGGGCATTTAATGTGCATAATTCAAATTTGAACTACAAGCACAGGCTCCAGTGCACCAAAGTTGTTTGAAAAATCACATGTGTGTCCTTGGGTGAATTTCTAGGTCCCACGCAACAGATGAGAGTGAAATTCAAACATCTGGGCGTCGTGGCTCGGCCGGAAAGTTTGGGAAACTTGGTTTATTAATTTCTGTAATTCCAAACCATGCCTGAAAATCATGAAACTTGGCATGGTGTCATGACATGGCACCAACATGCTGCGTTAATTTTTTTGGCCGAATTGGGACAAGCTTTGGTGTAAGCTTCTTGCAAACCGGAGTTTCCCTCAAGAAGGCTCGTGGTTCCGAGAGGGAACGTGTCACCTCCGTGTGCGAAACGAGATACGTACACTGCCTTCTCCCGCCTTAATTTTTTTACACAGCGAGATTAGACCAAATAGAAGTACCGTGCTAAATTTTGAAATTATTCCGGGTTCGTATGGCCTTTTTTATACATTAATTGCGTTTTCGCGCATTTAATGTGCATAATTCAAACTTGAGCTACAAGCACAGGCTCCAGTGCACCAAGGTTGTTTGAAAAATCACATGTGTGTCCTTGGGTGAATTTCTAGATCCCATGCAACACATGGGAGTGAAATTCAAACATCTGGGCATCGTGGCTCGGCCGGAAAGATTGAGAAACTTGGTTTTTTAATTCTTGTAATTCCAAAACACGCCTGAAAATCATGAAACTTGGCATGGTCTCATGACATGGCACCAACATGCTGCGGTAATTTTTTTGGCCGAATTGGGACAAGCTTTGGTGTAAGCTTCTTGCAAACCGGAGCTTCCCTCAAGAAGGCTCGTGGTTCCGAGAGGGAACGTGTCACCTCCGTGTGCGAAACGACATACGTACACTGCCTTCTCCCGCCTTAATTTTTTACACAGCCAGATTAGACCAAATAGAAGTACTGTGCTAAATTTTGGAATTATTCCGGGCTCGTTTGCCTTTTTTATACATTAATTGAGTTTCTGGGCATTTAATGTGCATAATTCAAATTTGAACTACAAGCACAGGCTCCAGTGCACCAAAGTTGTTTGAAAAATCACATGTGTGTCCTTGGGTGAATTTCTAGGTCCCATGCAAGAGATGGGAGTGAAATTCAAACATCTGGGCGTCGTGGCTCGGCCGGAAAGATTGAGAAACTTGGTTTTTTAATTCCTGTAATTCCAAAACACGCCTGAAAATCATGAAACTTGGCATGGTGTCATGACATGGCACCAACATGCTGCGGTAATTTTTTGGCCGAATTGGGACAAGCTTTGGTGTAAGCTTCTTGCAAACCGGAGCTTCCCTCAAGAAGGCTCGTGGTTCCGAGAGGGAACGTGTCACCTCCGTGTGCGAAACGACATACGTACACTGCCTTCTCCCGCCTTATTTTTTTACACAGCCAGATTAGACCAAATAGAAGTACCGTGCTAAATTTTGGAATTATTCGGGCTTGTTTGGCCTTTTTTATACATTAATTGAGTTTCTGGGCATTTAATGTGCATAATTCAAATTTGAACTACAAGCACAGGCTCCAGTGCACCAAAGTTGTTTGAAAAATCACATGTGTGTCCTTGGGTGAATTTCTAGGTCCCATGCAAGAGATGGGAGTGAAATTCAAACATCTGGGCGTCGTGGCTCGGCCGGAAAGATTGAGAAACTTGGTTTTTTAATTTCTGTAATTCCAAACCACGCCTGAAAATCATGAAACTTGGCATGGTGTCATGACATGGCACCAACATGCTGCGGTAATTTTTTTGGCCGAATTGGGACAAGCTTTGGTGTAAGCTTCTTGCAAACCGGAGCTTCCCTCAAGAAGGCTCGTGGTTCCGAGAGGGAACGTGTCACCTCCGTGTGCGAAACGACATACGTACACTGCCTTCTCCCGCCTTAATTTTTTTACACAGCCAGATTAGACCAAATAGAAGTACCGTGCTAAATTTTGAAATTATTCCGGGTTCGTTTGGCCTTTTTTATACATTAATTGCGTTTCCGCGCATTTAATGTGCATAATTCAAACTTGAGCTACAAGCACAGGCTCCAGTGCACCAAAGTTGTTTGAAAAATCACATGTGTGTCCTTGGGTGAATTTCTAGGTCCCATGCAAGAGATGGGAGTGAAATTCAAACATCTGGGCGTCGTGGCTCGGCCGGAAAGATTGAGAAACTTGGTTTTTAATTCCTGTAATTCCAAAACACGCCTGAAAATCATGAAACTTGGCATGGTCTCATGACATGGCACCAACATGCTGCGGTAATTTTTTTGGCCGAATTGGGACAAGCTTTGGTGTAGGCTTCTTGCAAACCGGAGCTTCCCTCAAGAAGGCTCGTGGTTCCGAGAGGGAACGTGTCACCTCCGTGTGCGAAACGACATACGTACACTGCCTTCTCCCGCCTTAATTTTTTTTACACAGCCAGATTAGACCAAATAGAAGTACCGTGCTGAATTTTGGAATTATTGTGGGCTCGTTTCGCCTTTTTATTCATTAATTGAGTTTCTGGGCATTTAATGTGCATAATTCAAATTTGAACTACAAGCACAGGCTCCAGTGCACCAAAGTTGTTTGAAAAATCACATGTGTGTCCTTGGGTGAATTTCTAGGTCCCATGCAAGAGATTGGAGTGAAATTCAAACATCTGGGCGTCGTGGCTCGGCCGGAAAGATTGAGAAACTTGGTTTTTTAATTCCTGTAATTCCAAAACCCTCCTGAAAATCATGAAACTTGGCATGGTGTCATGACATGGCACCAACATGCTGCGGTAATTTTTTTGGCCGAATTGGGACAAGCTTTGGTGTAAGCTTCTTGCAAACCGGAGCTTCCCTCAAGAAGGCTCGTGGTTCCGAGAGGGAACGTGTCACCTCCGTGTGCGAAACGACATACGTACACTGCCTTCTCCCGCCTTATTTTTTTACACAGCCAGATTAGACCAAATAGAAGTACCGTGCTAAATTTTGGAATTATTCCAGGCTCGTTTCGCCTTTTTTATACATTAATTGAGTTTCTGGGCATTTAATGTGCATAATTCAAATTTGAACTACAAGCACATGCTCCAGTGCACCAAAGTTGTTTGAAAAATCACATGTGTGTCCTTGGGTGAATTTCTAGGTCCCATGCAAGAGATGGGAGTGAAATTCAAACATCTGGGCGTCGTGGCTCGGCCGGAAAGATTGAGAAACTTGGTTTTTTAATTCCTGTAATTCCAAAACACGCCTGAAAATCATGAAACTTGGCATGGTGTCATGACATGGCACCAACATGCTGCGGTAATTTTTTTGGCCGAATTGGGACAAGCTTTGGTGTAAGCTTCTTGCAAACCGGAGCTTCCCTCAAGAAGGCTCGTGGTTCCGAGAGGGAACGTGTCACCTCCGTGTGCGAAACGATATACGTACACTGCCTTCTCTCGCCTTAATTTTTTTACACAGCCAAATTAGACCAAATAGAAGTACCGTACTAAATTTTGGAATTATTCCGGGTTCGTTTGGCCTTTTTATACATTAATTGAGTTTTTGGGCATTTAATGTGCATAATTCAAATTTGAACTATAAGCACATGCTCCAGTGCATCAAAGTTGTTTGAAAAATCACATGTGTGTCCTTGGGTGAATTTTGAGGTCCCGTGCAAGAGATGGGAGTGAAATTCAAACATCTGGGCGTCGTGGTTCGGCCGGGAAATTGATAAACTTGGTTTTTTAATTCCTGTAATTACAAAACACGCCTGAAAATCATGAAACTTGGCATGGTCTCATGACATGGCACCAACATGCTGTGGTAATTTTTCTTTCCGATTTGCGAAGGCCCACACATTAACAATCAACAAAGTCATTTTGGAACAAGTGTTGTCACGTTAAAAATCGAAAACACAAGTATTATTGAAACCGTGGGCGTTCGACTTACCAATTACGTGCGGCCACGCGTCCCCTTTTTATTGGCTAGGAGGTGCCGTGCGGGGTAGTTGTTTGAGTACGGGAGGCGTGCGATCAGACACCTGTGTATGCTCATCAGGAGGAGAGCCCTTTGACTGCTATCCATCGTGCACCTCCCTCCCAATGTCTCCATTAATCGCGCCCGAGCACCTGTTCTACGGCGTGGCTATATGTCTCACTGGACTGACATTTAAGAGAGAAAAATGAAAATCTGACAAGAAAGTTTTGCACGGATCTTGATGTAAGATCCGACGGGCCTATATAGCATCGACTGCGACTTATAGCAAGCATGATGAATATAAGGACGATGACAGTGGATAATAATTGTCTTACATATTTAGAAACATAATTAAAAAAAGCCACATGCGGCAACGCCCGAAATACACAAGGGCAAAAGAAGAAGGAAGACAACGATCTGGCTCGCTGATCTCTACTTTCTTGATCCGTTGATGCAGGCCGCGGGAACTAGTCTCCGCGGCGAGCGGCGATGAGCTCTTTCTTGTCCTCAAGATGCTGCTTGAGAGCATCCACGGATTCCTCCACCAGCCTTCCGCACTTCCGATGATCTTCTCCCTCAGCAGGTCGCGCTTGGCCCGGAGCTTCGCATTGCTCTCATTTAGTTGCCGTATGACGTCGGTAGACTGTTCAAACAAGGCTTTCAGGTCATCCTGCAACCTCTCCCACCTGGAAATCTGATCCATCTGCCTAAGGACGAGGGCACGCATGCGCCTGTAAGAGTCCTCGCCTGCCCGCGAGGCATTTTCCCAGGCCGCCCCGGCGAGAGAGGACATCTCTGCTGCATTCGCGGTGCGGCGGGACATCTCTTCTACTTCCGCGGCGCGACCCCAGACCAGTCTGCTGCATCGACGGCGCGGTAGGTCCTCCCTGCTGGTTAAGTGGCGCGGCGGGACCTCTCTGCAGCTACGGCCGTGCGGCGGGACATGTTGGCTGCTGTCGCGGTGAGGCAGGACATCTCTCGTGCTCCCACTTCCAGGGTCACCTCTCCCTGGTGGCAATCTCTCGACCCAGAAGTCATGCTGGCCATGGTGGACGCAAGGGAACGATGATGAATGACTTGTTAGTTTTTGACTTTTTGTGGATGAGGAGTTGAGGAGGAATGTGCAGTCATCTTGGAGTAGTAGTATTTATAACCGCGTAGTAATACGCTCCTAAGTGGGAAACCGTTTAGGTTTTGATTGGTGTGAACAGGTTTGCAATTTGGAATGTGACGGGACGCGGCCTCCCTGTTCTTCTAAAAAAATTGTGACGGGACGCATGCTCAAACTTTATTGACAGATATAAGTGCGGCATTATTCCCGGAAGGCAAAACGTGGACACGTACGCCTTCTCAGCCGCGTACGTGGCGTTTGCACCATAGGGTGCACCGCAATAGGCAATGTCAGCACACATCTTGTTCCAACAACCGTGCGCGCTCGTTATTAACATCGCGCAGGCTTCTTTTAATTAGAATGGGTATGCCCGTCTAGTGCACACACGTTGATCTATCTAACTATTTCAGTTTTTTGTGGCTAATCGCAAACAGTTCATCCATGTGAACTGTATGCCATCAATCGCAGACACTTTGATCTGGCTTACCCGTTTCTGTTCTGTTGCCTAATCGCAAACAGTTAATCCTTCTGAAGCGTATGACCTCAATCACAGACACCTTGATCTGGCTGACCGTTTCTTTTGTGTTGCCTAATCACAAACAGTTCATCCGAGTGAACCGTATGCTGTATATCGCACACACCTTCATCTAGCTGCCCGTTTCTTTTTGTTGCCTAATCACAAACAGTTCATCCGAGTGAAGCGTATGCTCTATATCGCACACGCCTTCATCTGGCTACCCGTTTCTTTTGTTCCTCCTCATCGCAAACAGTTAATTGAACTGAACCGTATGCCCTTCATCGCACACGCAACTAAAACCTGAACCGTGTTTGATGCATACGTCATCGCAAACGTTTTATACATTTTTGACGGTTTTCGTACACCACCGTTTGCGATTATGGCATCGCACGCAGTTTCTCGAAGGGTCTCTGATTGTAATGTCGCGTTAGCAGCATCCTGCAGTAGTTAAGAAGAACTCCCAAACAAGTAAACATCGCTCTCACGTCATGATCATCGCATAACCTGTACCTGCAAGTGTTGTTGTGGTAATCTGTGAGCCACGAGGACTCAACAATCCCATTACCATGGGTATCAAGACTAGCAAAGCTTAATGGGTAAGGAATGGATAAGTGGTGAGGTTGCAGCAAGCGGCTAAGCATTGTATGGTGGCTATCTTACGAGTACCAGAGTAGGGTGAGAATCTACGCAAATGGTCGCAAACTAATAATGATCAAGAAGTGATCCTGAACTACTTATGTTCAAACATAACCCAACCGTGTTCTCTTCTCGAACGCACCCAAAAAGAGACAGTCATGGTTACGCACGCGGTTGGTGTATTTTAATTGAGTTTAGTTCATATCCACTACAACCGGATATTAACAAATTCCCATCTGCCACATAAACGCGGGCACGGCTCTCGAAAGTCTAAACCCTGCAGGGGTGTCCCAACTTAGCCCATGACAAGCTCACGATCCGCGGAGACAATCCTCCATCACGGGACCCTCCGATCAGACTCGGAATCCCGGTGCACAAGACATTTAGACAATGGTAAAACAAGTCCAGGAATATGTCCCGACGTGCCGACACCCTGATAGTAGCCGCGCGTATCTCGTCTCAAGCCACGATGGATGAGCGACGCGTACAGGTGCCAAAATAACCCAGGTTTCCCTGGGGCAGCCCTGCACAATGCTCTAGTTTGGACCAACACTCATGAGGAGCATTGGCCCGGGGGTTGATTAAGAATCCTCGGGTGCTAGCCGGTCCCTATGCAAGTTTTAGTTGTTATTAGGCAAATGGTAAAACCAATGTTGGGCCTTGCTGGAAGAGTTTTATTCAAAGCGAACAAACAAGAGGGGCCCATAAACCCTCATCATGTTAGGGACGCAAAATCAAGAACATAACACCGGTATGACTGAAACTAGGGCGGCAAGAGTGGAACAAAACACCAGGCAAAAGGCCGAGCCTTCCACCCTTTACCAAGTGTATAGATGCATTAATTAAATAAGAGATATTGTGATATCCCATGATATCCATGATATCCACGTCCCAACATGGAACAACCTACAACTGCACCTGCAACTAGCAACGCTATAAGAGGGGCTGAGCAAAGTGGTAACATAGCCAAACAATGGTTTGCTATGATGGTGCAAAAGGTTAGAGGCTGACATGGCAATTTGGGAGGCTTGATAAACAGGTGGTGGGTAGCGTGACATAGCAATAGCATCGAGACAACTAGCATAGCAAAGATAGTAGTGAGATCCAAGGTGACGATCATCTTGCCTGAAATCCCGCTAGGAATAAGATCGAGTCCATGAAGAAGACGAACCCACGTAGTCGATCGAATCCTCACAATCGCAACGTTACCGGAACTATCGAGAAGGAGCACAACCGGAAAGAAGCAAACAACATGGTAACCACGCAACACATAATCATGACATGATGCTCAACCAAGTATGATGCATGACAAGGCTACATGATGCTACTCATGGCAAGAGATGATGCATAAAAGAACAACACATCAAAGCACGTTTAAATGAGGCCGGAAACAACATACAACAACTCCGGTAAGTCCTCATATGCAAATTTCGTAATCGGTCCAGATCTGAATAACACATTTTGTTGAAGTTGTTAAAGTGCTTCATGATGATCTACGCATCTTTCTAGTAAAGTTACACATAAAGTCCATTTAATTCGGAGCTACGGCCTAGAAGATATGAGCAAAACAAGTTAAACATGGCATTGATGCAAAATGCTCACAAACACTCCAAAACATGGATGCACCATCGCATGATGAAACTACATGCAAAACCAAGCAAGTTTCATATAGATCATTGTCGGTGTTCTAGGAGTGGGGGTCCCCATACTGGCCTGCCTGTGGCCCACGGCGTGGCTCCACAAGTGGGCCCGTATGGCCCATCTTCACCAACGAGCACTCAAGATCCTCGCGAGGGTCCAAGCCTCGCGAGGCGGACGACACAAGACCTCATCGGGAGCGGCCTCGCCAGGCTGGCTCACGAGGGGCGGAGAGATCAAGGCAAGGCAAACCTCGCGAGGTTCTCATGACGTGAGCCATGACGACGAAGGCCAGGCGGGCGCCAGTGCGCACAGTGTCCTTGTTTCATCTTTGGTGAGAAGGAGGCAAGTGCAGGCGAGGAGTACCGAGGCGTCAAGCAAAGGTTTCCATATCGGTGCAACGAGACCAGGACTAGCAGAACGGCAGGACGGAGGTCACCGTGGAGCCCAAGACGGCGTCACCACCAGAGCCTTTGGCAGGCGAAGACTACTTTTGTCAGGATAGCTTGTACTAGCTGTCCCCCTTCAAACTCGGCCGTTGTGGCATCCCTTCTCGCTCAATATTTGGGAAGAGGACCAGGGCCTCTATAAATAGGACTAGTCACCACAATAGGAGAGGATCAGATCCTCACCCACTAGAGCTCGAACTGATCTTGAGCAATCCTCACCCGCACACCAGCTCACCGAGCACAAGAACACCTCACCTCAGGAGGTTGTTCTTCCCCTTGTACTGTTCATCCTCAGCCCAAGAGGCAATCTGCCACCACCACACTGGAGTAGGGTATTACACCACAACGATGGCCCGAACCAGTATAAATCTTGTGTCTCTTGTGTTCGGAGTTCGTCGAGCTAAGCTTAGAGATCCTGGTGAGGCTGAGGGCGTGATTTGGTAGGGGGAGATCTTCGCGCGCACCCCAGTGTTTGAACCTTGAGGGTTTTGCTGGAACCCGTAATCCGACAATCATGCTAGAAACGGAGCAACGGTTCAACACATACACATGAAACAAGTTTAAAGGACAAGTTGTCCAAAACAGCAACTAGGCATATCGCAAGCATCAAAACAACATGCTATAAGAACAAGATTTCACAACCATGACATGAACTTGAAGAACAGGTAACATGCTTCAAATAATATCAAGTTTCAGGTTCATAGTCATCAGGTTTTATCCAACATGATCAATGCAACAAGCCACTTTATAACACAGATTATGACTTGGTGAAAAACAGGGAAAACATGTGAGCAGAAATAAGATGTTGACATGTTAGAGGCATGAAAATATGATGCCAAAGTGCAAGATCATAGCAACCAAAAGCATGTCATTAAAGTACAGGCTATACATGGCAAAATATGATTACTAAGCATCTCGATATAACCCCTAGATCAATGGCAATCATCGAGACAAGTAAGCAAGTCATAACAGAGCAGGTGCGGGATGTTATATATCACCTAGGGCGAGGGATAGATGGGGTGCTCACATGGGGCCCATGGGCCGGTCGGGGCGGTTCGGGCGGTTCAGCGGGGGCCGGTCGAACCAGGCAAGTTCGCAAGTGAACCGGCTGGTCCGCCGGTCTTGCCGGTCCAGGCGAGGTAGGAGGCGGGGTCCACCTGGCGGGAGGTCGTGCTCCTGCTCGTGAAGCAGGACGACGGTGGTGGACTAGGCGCGTCTCCGGCGGAGCTCCGGCGATGGAGGGAGGCGGATCTCGCCGGGGATGGATGGATCCGGCCACGCCGGATCCGGCGGCGGCTCGTCGTGGCGCGGCTGCGAGAGAGCTCTGGTGGCGGCGCTGTCCATGGCTAGAGAGAGAGAGAGCTGTGAGGGAAGAAGAAGGAAGGGAAACAGAGGAAGGGAGGTGGGGCTCCGACCTGGGGGTCGCCGGTGGCTGTCGAGCTCGCCGGTCGCGACCAGTGCAGCGGCGAGGTTGGACGACGGGGAAGGAAGCGTGGTTGAGGAGCGGGAGGCGGGGCGCACGGGTGCGGGGGCGTGAGCGAGTCGGGCGGCTCGGGCCCGGTTGTGGGCTGCGGCGGCGGTGCTCGGGGCCGGAGGGCTGGAACCGGGCCCAGGCGGGCTGCAGGATGTGGGAGAGCTGCGAGGCTATGTGACAGCCCCTGGTTGGCTGCGTGCGTCACCGATGGTAGGGCTGGCCGATGGGGGCGCGACAAGTGGCAGTGGGGTGCTAGCTGGGCGTGGATTCCGAGGAGGAGGGCGGTGGCTGTAGGTGGAAGGAGGCCTAGGTTAGTCCAAATTTGGAAGGAGGGGTCTATATATAGCAAAGACGGACTATGGTTGGGGGTTTTGGAGCATTTCTGGACCGTTCGATCGCAATCGAACGGATCCGGTCAGAGTAGTCGTGCCCAAATTTAGCATATGAAGTGGAGATGAACTTGTGTGGCATGCTGGCATTTTTCCTTTAGAATTTATTACTAGTAAATGTGTTATGTGTACGTGCAACTTGTGTGGTTGTTGCAAGGGCTCCAACACGCTTTGTGAGAAAAAAGGTGGCACAGCTTTGGCTATAGGTGACGTGGCGACATCATATCGTAGCGATCATTCGCTATAGTTGTAGTACTAGGACGACAACTCCTATAAACCTTGCACTTCGCTCTTCGCCTCTTCGGGAGGTTCAACAGTTCGTACTCTTGTGAACCTTTCAGTTGGCTCTTCGCCTCTTCGGAAGGTCCAACAGCGATGATACTACAGCACAATATGCTTCTGGCAATCTGACACCGAGTGAACTGCTGCACGTCCACCGCGAGGGCGGGGGAGAGGGAGATGGAGAGGGCGATGTAGTCCAAACCCTCTGCTCGTCCAGCGAGCCAACGCACGCGTGGGCAAGGGAGAGGGCGTAGGCGTACATAGTAAGCAAGATCCTCCTCGTCCTGTGAGCCACCGCGCGTGGGCGAGGGAGAGGGCGTAGTAACCAAGCTTCTCCTCGTTCGGTGAGTTGATGGGACACATCAAAGTAGTACTAGTCCATACTGCGTCCTTTTCGGTTAATATGGCTCAATTTGAAATGAGAAAAATACACTAGCGGTCAATGTGTGTAACAATACGCTCATTACAGTCACTATATAGTTTTGCAGTGATTATACGGTCACTAGCTCACCGTAGAGCACTGTATTGCACCATGTTGACCGGCCACATAGTCGACATGGCACTTTGTTGACTAGTTAAATTGACACCTGGTTTCTGGGTCCCACCTGTTAGTTGGAAGAGCAAAGAAATCAGTTAAACAAAACTTTACATAGGCGTGACAGGAGTCCAACCCTTGCGCGCGGACCACCCTGGTTATGTATGCGAGTGCATGCACGTGTACTCCCTCGGTGCATGAAAAAACTGTACATCTAGCATTAGAAAATTTTCCAACAAAGAGTGTACATCTACACTTCCAATGATCTTAGCCTTTAATCTTGGCATTGATTGACTAATGCACCAACTTGTGTTGTAGCTATAGGTTGCATGTCTATCCTTAATTACAGCATGCAACAACCTTCATTTAGTCTTCTTCTCTCAATGGTCGCATGCATACATAAGTCTGCTATACTTTTGGGCGTTAATTATGCCATGAAGTTCCGATTCCTCTGGGTCAATGTGTAAATCTATATATGTACAGTCGTTCATGGATGGAGGGACTAGGTTGAGCACTTGAGCGTGAGAGTGTGTGTTGTGTGGCGTGATGTGTGCTGCATGGACGCGTGAGTGTTGTGTGTGTGCATGTATACGTGTGAGTGTTGCATGCATGCATGAGGCTTTTACTCCCTCCCATTGACATATTCATATTTCAAGCTTCATTAAAACGTTGGACGCAAGAATTAAGAGAAAACTCACCAATGCGTGTAGGTCTTTTGTTCCTCACGCATGCATTCCAATTAATACGTTCGTAAACACAATTTTCTTGAGAAAAACAGTCCCATTATTGAGTACTTTTGGAAAAAAGTCTTCGGGCACTCATCATTTACTGCTACCTTGGTTGACGATTTTTTTATTGACCTGTATAAAAACATCCATCCTGGTTTATTGGTCCGCTTCGTACTAAGTGTAAAATTTTGACCGTAAATTTAACTAACAAAGTGTCAATGCATGTCATAAAAAACTATACCATTAAAAACTATGTTCAAATACAAATCCAGTGATATGATTTTTGGTGACATGCATTACCATTTTATTAGTTAAATAGATGGCCAAAGTTTGACACAAAATACTAGTAGTACTCCTACATTATTTGCATCAGGTGCCTTGGCGTCAGTCTTGGCGATCCATTATTCCCCATCTCGGTCAAAGAGAACTATTCAACTAGTGTTCACAGTGAAGTGACAACACATGCTGTAGCATATGGGACACTTAATTAATAACCTGAGCTAGCGTGTCGGTGTTAGTAAATCAGCCTTACCCTGTATTGCCATCATGTTTGTCAGTGGAGCACGCTTCCGCAAATACGCCTGCGCACCCCTCTATTCCATTAACTGACATATGGACCCTCTTGAGGTAGACCCACATGTCATCAACTTAACTATTTACATTCCGAAGGACGGTATATCCTGGTAGTAGTACTAGTAGAATTGAGATTTAATGCACTTTCTTGCCCATCTTTCCCTCTTCTTCCTCCTCTCTTCCTCATCGTTGGCCGCACACCATTTCCCCCCGCTCACTTCTCGCCCACCCGCGCCTTCTTCCTCAGTAGCTCGCGCGTACCATATCCCCCCCGCTCACTGCTCGTCCACACACGCCATCTTCTTCGCTCGCCTACCCGAATCCACTTACGCTCGCTCACAGGCACCGGAAACCCCAATCACTCAGAGCCGCGATTGGAATTCCCTACCCGATGTTCTCTTGGAGCAGATATGTAATCGTATGGACATGCTCAACACCATGCGTCTGGCCGCATGTTTGGTGTCTATGTACCATGTACTCATCTGCAACCGGCCGGCCCTTTTCAAGACACCATGCTTACTGATGCCCGGTCCTCGCAGGTGGCCCAAACACTGACTTGACGGTCCTACTCAGGTTGCCGTCATGCCCCTCGACATGCTACCACTACCCGCCCACTTGTCCTTCATGCGCAACCACTACTGGGCGGGCATGAAGGCCAACTGGTTCGTCCTCATCCACCAATCCGGTAGTCTGTGGCATCTCGTGGATATCTACACCCACCGAGAGATCACCCTTCCATCACTAGATACCGCCGGCATCGAGCCTCGCGGCCCGCCGGACACTCCTGCCTACTACACACGACACGCGTCGAGCTTTTGGCACGACCTCCGTTTGCTGAAGGTTGCAATCTATGAAGTGCCCAGACCATCAGAAGACTACATGGATTACAAGCTCATTGCCTTGTTCGACATGGGACTAGTCTATCTGGAATCCGGTTGCCATACAAGGTTATGGCTCATCATCAATCCTGTTGAGCCTCCATTTCCATCTGATGCTATAGTGCATGATGGCATCGTTTACGCGGTCGACGCATAGATTGGCTGCATATACTAGTGGAATCTATCGTCGTGTAATTGTTCTATCTCATCTCATCTTTACCTTATGAATATGACTGCTTGTTGATTGTTAGAAATTTAGAATAGATAGTATGTCTATAACCACATCATTGCTATATGTTCCTCTCATTTCCTAGATTTTTATGACCACACATGTTATTGTTAGAGTTGATATGAGAACAATTGGCATCTAATGATTGTTAGAATAGATATTATGAGTATAACCTCATGATTACTATACGTTACTCTCATTTCCAAGATTTTTATAACCACACATGTTATTGTTAGATTTGATATGAGAACAGTAGTAACTCCTATGGTAGAATATGAGTAGGCCCTGGAATAGCTTTTTTCCTCTCATTTTTACATGATGTTTGAACCATGACATATTGCTAGAATATGAAAGCCATTGGCTTACTTTTTTTAACTTGGGGTATGATTATGGCCACGACATTGCAATTCTCTGGCTATGATCTGTGTCACTGTTATAATAATCTTAATTCCACACATACTCTGAACATGATTTTATATTTTTGTCCTTTTGGTCTCCAATTTGATTTGTTGAAGTGGACGCAAATGCGTTGGCCTTCATAATTCCAGGACCTGGAAATATACAAGTTAATGGGTGGTGGTTTATCGCTTGTTCAACTGACGGTGGTCATTTGATGCTCATTCGCACGTACCAAATTGACAAAACCATTTCCTCAAACCACATGTAGTACAATACCTCGGGCGTTCGTGACTGTGATGACTATGGCTGCTTCATGTTCGAGAAAGATCCCAACTCTGTTGGGCCAGGCGTATTCAACTGGAGGCGGGTTTACAGCCTCGGCAACAACTCCATGTTCCTCGGGCTCAATTCTCTGATCATCCAACCAATCATCGATCATATCACCGGTGATCATTACCATGCTATGCAACTTCCATTCACTAGGGAACTGTGTTTACACATCCTACCATGGGTCTCATGAATCACCATATCCAGAGATTCGTCGACACAGCTTGTTGCCAGATGATCTTCAGTGTGTGATAGGCATCAAGCTTCCAAGCGATGAATGGCTTTTGCAAACCCGACATGCGGCGATGTGGTTCATGCCAACAAAAAATATGCATAACTTCATTTGAAGTGATATCTAGACAGAGCCATGTATCTGGCTGCTGTAGCATGACCCTCTTTTGTTCGATATTATGTACTGTAGTTAGTTTGAAGGATAGATACCTTTATGGGATCAAGTGCATCCTAACTCACCTACGTAGCATGTACTGCTAATGATGATGGAGATGATGTGCAGAAGCCATATATATTAATTAGGCTTCAAGTGTGTACTTGTTGGTGAAAGTGTTGTCCAATGGGAATTATATTTTGTATTACTCATGTAGCCTACAAAGTCTGTCGCACAACCTTGTAACTTTGTACTCCATTTCTAAATTTGTACTAGTACTAGTAGTCCTCTATACCGTATATTGCGCTACTCGTACTACTACCTCCCTCCTGGTTTATTGGTCCTCTTCGTAATTTGTGTCTAATTTTGACCATAAATTTAACTAATTAAATGTTAATGCATGTCACAAAAAAAATATCGTTGGATTCGTATTTCAACATAGTTTCCAATGGTATAATTATTGGACATGCACTGAAATTTTGTTAGTTAAACCTATGGTTAAAATGTGACACTAAATACGACTAGTAAGTAGTACAGTAGTGCTAGTATACGTCAATCAAATTATTCATCATGTCCTCACATTGAATTGACGTGACAACATGCTACGCGTGAGGTGATACAAGAGTCCGGCGGTGTGCTCGGTTCACCAAAGTGAGCATCACCCCTCTCGTAGTACAATAGCACTCTCCCATTCTCTACAAAATCACTCTCCCATTCTCTCCCGGTCTCCCTGCCTCCAATCCACTGCCTTGTTTCGATCCATTTGGTACGATGAGCGATGAGCAACTGGAGCTGCTATACTTCATTGCAAGTAGTCAAAAGGAAGGCGCTGAAAAAATTGATCTCAACAAGGATGCTCTTCAAGCTAGCCGGATGAAGGAAGGAACCAGCAAGGCCGCTCCTGTGAGTATTCGTCCCCTCGCCCTGTATGATGATTTCGATCTTTATGGGGGGTTTTCAAGTCTTTAAAGTCTGCATGTAGTAATGAAGCCGATACCCCAGTTTGTTCGGGTATTGTGGACTTCAGATTTGGAGTACCACATATCTGTTGAAATCTTTCATCATTTACTTAAAACAGTTTATTGACCAAACATTGAGTACCATTTAACTGGAATTAACTGATGCAAGTCCAAGAAGGATCGACCGATGTTGCCGGCTGGCGTCAAGTTCGATCCCACAGATCAGGAGTTGATCGAGCACCTTGAGGCCAAAATGAGTGCTGAAAGTGCAAGATCTCACCCTCTCATCGATTTGTTCATACCAACCATCGACAGCGAGCACGTCATATGCTACACCCATCCTAAGAAACTTCCAGGTGAGACACCAATCGGGCTTCTATTTGCACAAACATATTCCTTTGCTTATACCTCTATTTTTCTTTTTAGACGCAGACCTAGTGAAGCAATTACAATTTGACAGTTAATAAAAAGTGAAGAAAGTGACTGCAACATGCCAAAGATGTTATGAAAATGCCAACTACGTACCCTAAAACCTGTATTCGCCAATCCTGCAGGTATCACACTGAGTGGCCTAAGCAAGCATTTCTTCCAGCGCAACTCCAGGGCATTCAAAAGGGGCACGCAGACGCGTTGCAGGATACAGTCGAAGTGCGGCATGCACGTGATGTGGCACAAGACCAGCAATACCTTGCCAGTGCTGGTCAACGGCCGGCAGACGGGCAACAAAAGGTTCTGGTGTTGCACACCAACAAGAACATCGACCAGCAGAGGACCAACTTGGTGATGCACCAGTACCATCTCGGGGACCTCGAGCAAGAGAAGGAGGGGGAGCTGGTCGTTTGCATGATTTACTACCAGACTGTAACACCCCGAGTGTAACTTTCCATATTTTCGGGTATGTGTTGTGATATTCCCTTCGTGGTCGGGTTTTGTTTTTCGTTTTGCATTTTTTCATGTCATGCATCTCATATCATGTCTTCATGTGCATCTCATTTGCATACGTGTTCATCTCATGCATCCGAGCATTTTCCTCGTTGTCCGTTTTGCAATCCGACACTCCCACATGCACCGGCGCACCCCTCTTGTCTCTTTTCGTGAGCGGGTGTTAAACGTTCTCGAAATGGACCGAGGTTTGTCAAGTGGCCTTGGTATACCACCCGTAGACTACCTGTCAAGTTTCGTTCCATTTGGAGGTCATTTGATACTCCAACGGTTAACCGGGTAACCGCAAAGGCCTATTGTGTGTTGCAGCCCAACACCCCTCCAAAACAGCCCACTAACCCAGCAAACCCCCCTCCATGCTCTCCGCCGTTCGATCACGATCGTGTGGGCGAAAACCGCACTCCATTTGGAGTCTCCTAGCTCCCTCTACCTATATAAACACCCCTCCCCCGAAAATTCTGGATCAAAACCACCCCTAACCCTAGATCAATTCCCCTCCGTGCCGCCGGCCTTTCTCCCTCAGCCGGCCGGACATGTCCGCCGCCCTCACCGCGCCATGTGGCGGCTCCTTATTCGCCGAGCCGCCGTGCCCAGTTCGCCTGCACGCCCGCACGCCGGCCCGCCGTGGCCCGCGCGGGGCCATCCCGGCCCGGGACGGCGCCGCCGCCCCGCGGGCGCCCGGACCCCGCGCCTCGCCGCCCGCCGTCCTCCGCCTCGGCTCCCCCGCGCGCGTCGGCTCCGCCGCCCGGCCCCGACTCCAGCGCCGCCCGTCCGGTCGCCGCCTCCCTCCTCCGAGCTCCTCCACCACAGCCGCCGTCTCCCTCTTCCCCTCCGTCTCCGGCGGCAGCCCCGATCTCCGGCGAGCCTCGAGCCGGCCCGATCCAGATCGGGACCGAACGGTTGACTTCTTCCTCCCCTCGATTTCCCTAAGTCCTGAAATTATTGCATTATATTGCATATTTGATGCACCATAACTCCTTGCATACTGCTCCGTTTCGTGTGTGTAATATATCCAAATGTTCATCACGAGATGCTCTTCATTTTTTCCATTGGGCCATCGTCGTTTGAAGTCATCTTGATGCCCAAATCTCTGATGCAAGAGTGCTATGTGATGTTTACTGCTGTTATTTAACAGAACTTGGTGTTTTGTTATTTTTGTTGCATTTAATGTGTGCATCTTATGAGTAGGAGCTCTACATGTGTTTTGATCTATGCCATGCTATCTTTACATAGGTGTATGCCATGTATTTTTGTGATCTATGTGGTGACTAGAACAATCATGCAAACTAGGCTTCATGATGTTTCTGTTTTCAGAGACTTAGAATTTTGCCAAGTCTTTACCTGCTGATATTTTTATGCCATGCAAACTTGATGCTACAGTGAGATCCATGCTTATTTTGAGATTCTTCAATAAGGATGTTTTGAACATATGGTTATGCTCTATCCATCCATGCCCCTGTTTGAAATTATAAAGTGCCATAGAATGTCTTAATCGTGCTCTACTTTTGCTATAAAATGTTTCTGGCAGATTGTTAACATGATATACAATTTTGCCAAGGTTGTTGTAGTTGATCCATACCTGCTATGACTTTGCTCTTGCCATGGTTAGCTTCATAAACATGCCATCTTGCTGTAGGTATGCTTGTTTTGTCATGCGTTGCTTTGTGATTAGTGCATCGAGCTAACAACGATGCCTTCATGATGCTGTGAATGCCATGTTCTGTTTTCTGCTAAGTCTGGAACCTGTTAACGAAACTTGCTATGTTTACATGGGTGCCATCATATCTTCTTATCCTTTTTGGCTCATGGTCAGTTAGGGACTTTTGTTCTATGCATTTCGTAGATTCATTCCATGGCTTGTGTTGCTATGATAAGTTCCTGTAGCATGTGTTTTGCTTGCTCTGAACATTGCTACCTGATGTTGTTTCTGCCAGGTCCAGTAATTTCACCAAGTCTGTGATGCTGATATCTTTTGCACTTTTTCCATGCTTGTTTGAACCTGTTATTGTGTGATCTAGCCGCAGCTCATTGCTCATCTTTTGTCAAGAATCTCCTGTAGATCACTGCCATATGCTTTGTTGCTATGTTGTAGTGCTGTAGCAAAGTTACTTGATGTATTCTAAGTGCTATCATGCTGTTAATCGCAGAATCGTGTCATTCTTGTTTTGCTTGCCATTTGCAAACCGTGCATCCGTTTCCGGTGATCTTTATATCGATTTCGACCGAAATCATCTCCTCTTTCCAGTGGCATACTTGGTTTACCAAGTTACTGCCTTGCTCATTCTTTTTCTTCCGGAGCACACATATGCATCGCATACCACATCTCGCATATCATGCATGTTTTGCATCATGTTGCTTGTGCATTTCCCGTGATTGATTGTGATTCCGTTGCTTGTGTTCTTGCTGTGGGTAGAGCCGGGAGACGAGTTCTTGAACGAGGAGCCTGTTGAGTACGCTTACGAGGATCAAGCTTTCGACAACTCTAAGAACCTTGCAGGCAAGATGACCATACCCTCGAAATCACTTCTATCTTTGTTTTGCTAGTTGTTCATTCTAGTGCCATGCTGCGCTACCTACCACTTGCTATATCATGCCTCCCATATTGCCATGTCAAGCCTCTAACCATCCTTTCCTAGCAAACCGTTGTTTAGCTAAGTTACCGCTTTTGCTCAGCCCTTCTTATAGCGTTGCTAGTTGCAGGTGAAGTTGAAGTTGGTTCCATGTTGGAACATGGATCTTTTTTGGAATATCAAAATATTTCTTATTTAATTAATGCATCTATATATTTGTAAAGGGTGGAAGGCTCGGCCTTATGCCTGGTGTTTTGTTCCACTCTCGCCACCCTAGTTTCCGTCATACCGGTATTATGTTCCTTGAGTTTGCGTTCCTTACGCGGTTGGGTGATTTATGGGACCCCCTTGACAGTTCGCCTTGAATAAAACTCCTCTAGCAAGGCCCAACTTTGGTTTTACCATTTGCCACCTAAGCCTTTTCCCTCGGGTTTTCGCGAGCCCGAGGGTCATCTTTATTTAAACCCTCGGGCCAGTGCTCCTCTGAGTATTGGTCCAACCTATGAGTCGCCGGTGGCCACCAGGGGCAACTCTGGGCTCGCCTATCGGAAGCTTGGACAATCCGGTGTGCCCTGAGAACGTAAGTAGTTTCAGGATCACTTCTTGATCATTTCTAACTTCGCGACCGTTGCGTTGCTTCTCTTCTCGCTCTCATTTGCGTATGTTAGCCACCATATATGCTTAGTGCCTGCTGCAGCTCTACCTCATTGCACCATCCTTTCCTACAAGCTTAAATAGTCTTGATCTCGCGGGTGTGAGATTGCTAAGTCCTCGTGACTCACAGATTCTACCAAAACAGTTGCAGGTGCCGACGATGCCAGTGCAGGTGACGCAACCGAGCTCAAGTGGGAGTTCGACGAGGAACGTGGTCGTTACTATGTTTCTTTTCCTGATGATCAGTAGTGGAGCCTACTTGGGACGATCGGGGATCTAGCATTTGGGGTTATCTTATTTTCATTTGGATTTGACCGTAGTCGGTCTATGTGTGAATTTTGGATGATGTATGAATTAATTTATGTATTGTGTGAAGTGGCGATTGTAAGCCAACTCTCGTTATCCCATTCTTGTTCATTACATGGGATTGTGTGAAGATGACCCTTCTTGCGACAATACCTACAATGCGTTTACTAAGTCGTGCCTCGACACGTGGGAGATATAGCCGCATCGTGGGCGTTACACAGACCAACACTAGGGCTAGGACCAAAAATATCATAAGTTAGTTTGGTATTGGTATACTTGTACTACCTGGTCATCTGCAAGTTGGTATTGTTGTTAAGGATCTTTCATTATGAACTTGCATTTGCTTCCAACCATCATGTCATGGATTGACGTGGATATAAAGCTGAAGCATTTGTTTCAAAATGAATTTTCAGGCACCTGATTTTTATTTGATGGGTAGCATAAGCACCTGCCGTTCGAATTCCCAATTCTACAAATTTTTTACATCTTTGAAGTACACACGGGATCCATCCGGTTTGACAGGCTGATAGTTGGACGCAGCACATCGGAACTGGGTTGTGGCATGCCAAGCCCAGCTACAAATTGTTAAAAGAGAGGAGCGATGGATTTGGGCCTTCCAGAAAAGTGAAGTGTCGCGACCTCGATCGCGTGAAGCGCCTCCCATGGACTCAAAAAAGGCCTAGTCGGTTATTCTTACTTGAAATATATAAAAAATTCCATAATAAAAATAAATATGTAAAATGCAATGAATTTAGTCCGGTTTCCCTGAAAACCATCCGATTTGCATGAAATTCGTTCGTGGAACCACAAGACGGCTATCCATACAGAGCCTAACCATAGGGAACCAGCAGGTCCATGGCCGTACGCAAGCAAGTGCATGCTCTTATTATCATGATGGAAAAATATTGCTGACGGCTGAGACACCTACGAAATTTTCAGCGTAGTCAATAAACGAGAGAATTCCGCAAGTACAGACTGATAACTGGGATCCAGCAGGTATATTGGTTTTTTAGGTCGAGCAAGTTTCAACTGGGTTGTAGACTGCCCAGGCTTGGTTTTGTTTTTAATAGGCCCAGCCAATAACGACAATGGGGCACAAAGATCCAGCAGGTATCAACCGGCCTCTGGCCCGCCAGCCTTAGCTATATTTTCTCTTAGAACATCCTCAGGCAGTTTTTTACTGAAGAAAACATACATCCTAGTCATATTTTCCTCTTGAAACGCCATGTCCTACTTCCATTTTCTAATCTCTACCTATAGTTTTACTAGTTCATATACATGTATTATTATATTGAAAATGCGTGAAGTTCCCTTTTCATCTTTACATCCTTATTTTTTGTTGTTGTTTTCCTTCCCAACGCTGATTTTTTAACCACTGGTTTTCTCTAAAACTAACTCAATTGTCCCATGTCATATTAGCTTACAAAAATAAAATAATATTATTTTGGCAAATCAATAAGTTCTTAAAAAATAAATGTTTATCATTTATGTATTAAAACAGTTCGGACTCCACTGAAATATGCAAAATTAGGTTGAACTTTTTGACTGTGGTCCTGGGCAAAAAAATGGGCTATAATAAATTCCTTAATAATTAGCAAATGGGCTGCAAATTATTAAAAAAATACAAATGGGCTCTATGTTGTCTGCCACAGATTTACAGGTTGACTTGTGGGCCTACTAAGTTCGTGCGTACACAAGGTGTCGTGGAATTGTCATGGCAGATGTCCTCGTGCTAGGACTTAGTCATGGAGCCATCGCAGCTAGGAAGCTTAAAGGGGTTAAAAGGGACAAGGGACACGAGGATTATACTGGTTCGGCCCCTTACGGTGAAGGTAAAAGCCTATGTCCAGTTGAGATGGTATTACTTAGGGTTTCGATGACCAGAGAGCTTAATCGCTATGCCTGGCTATCGATCTGTTGTCTCTCGTCCTGAACCACCGCCAGGTCGTCCCTTTATATAGAGAGGTTGACGCCTAGCGGCTCTCAGAGTCCCAGCCGGCTTATAACAGTGTCCGGCTCGGACTCTTAACTATTCTTGCCTTACACTACAAGTCTTGCCATAACGGCGGTTTATCACTACGGGCCTTAAGCCACCTCCGGGTCTTAAGCCCATTATTGAACCGCCATCGTCAAGCTAGGTACCGGGCTTCACGTGATGATCATTATGAGTAACCCGGCCCCTCTTGGGCGGGTGATTCTAATAGTTATATCCTCAACATTAGGCCCCAGATTGATTTGAACCGGTTCATATCAATCTTCAAAATCTTCCGGTTTCTGCTTGTGCAAAGGTTATAACCCGCCGTGATGTCATCTTCTGGATTCTTGGTAACCCGCCATGACATCATCTTCCATTAAATTCATTTTTTATTCTGTCATATCCCAACGGATCTTATCTTTAAAGACCATCCCAAAAATCGAGGCGTTTCTGCGGCAAGATAATCACGTCTTCAGCCTCCTCGTTTCTCACGCCCATTTACCAGCCGTCCCTTATAAATAGGCCCGGCCCATAAGCCTTCGTCACTCTTCTCCTCCATCGTCTTCCTCCTCTGACGTTCCAGAGCCCGAGCTCCACCGCCGCCACCGCGCACCTCGTCTTCACCGACCAAGGCCGCTGCATCAACCTGTCTTGACCAGAATCCTGCGGCGCGCCTCCGCTACTCATCAGCACCAGTAAGTCCTCGCCGTCCCGTACCTTAGATCCGCATTAGGGCTTGCAAGTTCTCTGTGTTCTTCGTAGTTCATCGCGATTTCTTCACAGTTCCGCCACCGAGGTTCCCTTTGATCCAAAAACGGTACAGACTCCCTGCGGTAGTAGTTTCTCACTCAGTATTATGCTAGTAAATCCCCTTTGTCCGCAACAAGACCTCATTTAGAGCTTATGAACTTCTCTGTATCAGTTTTTAGGTCTAGAAATTTTTCCTTTCTAAATGATCGTTTGATCCAAAATAATCCCTGCAATCTGTGAAACTTGTTTGTGCAACACTTAGACAAAAAACTGCATCTGTTAGCCATGGCGGCTCATATCGCCGGCTTAAAAGAGGCCATGCTTTGTGAAATTTCCGGCTCATTCATAATAGAGTTTTAAACAACTTGAATTACTTATGATATCCACAGCGGCTTAGATAACCCGACACAATTAGCCATATATCATTAGGCCCCTTCATAAGCCGCCATCTTGAATACTGAACTGAAATCTTCCTCCGGCTTAAATTTGAACCGGAAATTTTCTTTGTCATAGGCTTCCTATTTTCCACAATGCCGCCCAAGGCTCCCAAGGCGCCCATTACGTGCAACTGGGTGAGATCCAACGTTACTGAAAGCACCTTAGATGACTTCGTGAAAACGGGTTACCTGCCTAAAAAGGAGGTCATGTCCTATCGTGCGCCTGACCCGTCCGAAGAGAGACCTCAACCAAGAGACGGAGAGGTTGTTATATTTGCTGATCACATGAGCCGGGGTTTTGCACCTCCCGGCTCAAAATTCTTCAGAGATGTTCTGCACTTTTTCGATCTGCGACCTCAAGACATTGGACCCAATTCCGTGTCGAACATTTGTAACTTCCAAGTGTTCTGTGAGGTGTACCTTGGAGAAGAGCCCAGCCTACTGCTCTTTAGGGAGCTGTTTTATCTGAACCGCCAGAACGAGTGTGCCAACGGGCCTAGCTTGGAACTTGGCGGAATTTCAATCCAACGACGGAGAGATTGTCTTTTTCCTTATGCTGAGCCGCCAAGCCACCCAAAAGACTGGAACCAGACATGGTTCTACTGCCAGGACACCTCTCCGGCTAACGAGAACCCTCTGCCCGGCTTTCGCGCCCTGCGTCTGGAGTCAAATCACCCCCTGCCAGACAAATTATCTCAAGCTGAGCGTCAACCACTTATCCCCACCATCAACAAGATTAAAGCTCTTCTGGGAAACGGCCTTAACGGCGTTGATCTGGTCCGGGTCTGGATTGCTTGGCGGGTGATTCCTCTAAGCCGCCGCCCCGGCTTAATGTGTGATTACACGGGCCGGAAGGATGATCCTCTTCGGCACAGCCCCAACGACTTACCTGAGGACGTCGTTGATGACATGACCAAGTCCCTTCTGAACGACAGCTTAGCAGATTGCGGGAGGACAGGCTTAAGTCCTTTCTGCAAAGCTAACCCGGCTCCGACGGTAAGCTACTGATCTGAGCACCTTACTTTCCATTTTAACAATTTTCGTCTTAACTTCAAGAAACCTTTGTTGTATTTTTCAGGCCAATGATAAGTTCTGGAAGGTCAGGTATGACCATGAGGCTGCTAAAAAAGCCAGGAAGGTTAAAAAAGCCGCCAGGAGAGCCGCTCCCCGCAAGAAGGGGAGTAAGCCTAGCGCCTCAGACCTGCTTCAGCTGGATGACACCTCCGAGTCAGAGGTAGCCCTTGATTCTTTAGGCTCTTCTTTTGTTTTTTTGTTTGTTTTTAACCACCTTATTGACACTGATTATCAGCAGGAGGATACCGGAGCGAGTAACCCGGTGATTGAAGAGGTAACTATACTTTCCTCCGACTCGGAGCCCTTGCCAAGGCTGAAAGTCCGAAGAGTAACCTGGAAAGTAAGATTTTCACATCCTTTAGCTTATCAAGATCCTCAATTTCTTTTGAAGCGACAGATTCATGAGAGCCGGAGGCAAACCCGGACCAACAAGGAAGCAGACCTCTCCTCCGGCTTACCTGAAGCATCAAGGAAGCGCCGGACCGAGGTTATCTCCAACTTATATCCTTTTCATCCTTTGGCGGGCGTCACTCGTCAACCACTGAATTCTTCTGATTCAAACTATCAGGAAACTTCACCTTCCTCCGGGGACTCCATGCAATCTAACTTGCTGGCTTTCAAGACCGCACCCGGGTAATGATGATCAGCTTATTTTGTGCTTATCTTACTCATGTTTTTACACTAACCTTTTGACTTTCAGTGCACAAGCAAAGCTCAGCAAGACGGCAAAGAAAAGTAACCCGGTCGAAGAGCTGGTCTTGACTGAACCCAACGCCTCTACCTCTGAGCCGCCGTCTGCACCAGCTCCAGAAACCACTGCTCCAACTGAAGAACAAGCCATGGAGGGTTCTGATAACCCGAAGATTCCCAGCCCAGCTCAACCGGCCGATGACCCGGATGTGGTGATTACCCGGACCGAATTTGTTGAACCGGGAAGACCCACCGTGTTGGCTAAGTGCTCTACTAAGGAGGAACTTCTGGAACGCCGCAGAGCCAGGCTGGACATTACTAACTATGCCAATCTGAGCATTGGAGATATTGTCACTGGTTATATTGGTCAAGTGCACAACAGCCGGGACCTGGAAATTGACATGGTGAAGCAGATATAGCAAAAATCTGAGGTACAACTCTCTTGCTTACTCCATAGTCATCCTTACCATGCTAGCCTCCAAGTCTATTACTTATGATAGAATATGTTGTAGACTTAATACCGGCTTACCTAGTAACACTCAAGGGCCGGCTTAAACAGCATAGTTCACCTGATTCTTTCCTTACTTTAAACAAGTAGTTGAGCAACTTGACACATTAGCCCCCAAGTGCCAAGTACCTTTGCCTGCAAAGTGCTTGGGACTTATTTTCATGAACCGGCACTGTAAATAAAGCTTCTCAGCCTACATTAGCCCCCAAGTGCCAAGTGTCTTTGCTTGCAAAGTGCTTGGGACTTTAATGTTGCATGATAATCACTCAAACTGTAACCCGGACTTTGTACAGGCTGCCTGCAAGAAACTTGAATCGGAAATCTCTGATCTAAAGAAACGCCTGAAGACTCAGGAAAATGAGACCCAGAAGGCCAATGCCAAATTTGAGTTCAGTGTCTCTGCACAAGAAAAACTGAAGAAAAATTTTGAAACAAAAAGAAAAGCCTCGGCCGATGAGAAGACTGCCTTGCTCAGCCGGGCCGAACAAGCGGAGGCTGCTCTTTCTGAAAGAACCGCTGAACTCTCCGGCTTAAAACGCCATGTATCGCAGATGGTCTCCGCAATCTTCGGTAAGTTACTTTGTAAGCTTCTAACAAGTTTACATCATTCATGTATCATAAGTCCCACCATTGCCATCAGCTCACCTGACTTTGTTATACAGGTCCCAGAAGCTCTAATCTCAATAAGAACATGCTGACCAAGCTGAAGGCTGTTTACACCTTGGTGGAACAACTCTACACCGGGTCACAGCGTGCTTTAGCCGTTGTGGCTCTGTCCAATGAGGTTCCCACTCACCTGGCAGACGTACTCAGGTGGCTTGCCGTACTTCCTCAACGCTTCCAAGAGCTGAGACGGGCTTCTGCAAGAGCCGGAGCTATAGCTGCTCTGAGCCGGGCCCAGGCGTTTCTACCGGAGCTAGACCCGGCCGACATCGCTCTTGGATACCCCAGCCTGAAGGAAGACGGCACCCCCTTTGACCAGAAAGACTTCGCCGCCTGTGTGAAGAGCGTGCGCCTGGTGGCCACCTTGATTGGGAATGACACAGACCTTACCAAGTATCAGCTGGGCTATGACGCGGAGAATCAGAGGATCCCAACTCCATGCTATGAAGCAGTCAGCCTGATCCCTCCGACTCGTAAGCATACCTTCGCCTAGAAGTTGACCCGGCCGGGTTAATTGATGATGAGGCTCAATTCGAAGCTTTGAGCGGCATTGACTGGCAATCATCAACCTTCCAGGTCATGGAAACAGCCGGAGGCGCGGAGAGGGATGAGCCGAAAGCTTCAACCCAACGAGCACTTTAAATTCTTAGGCGGCTCAGGGTATGCTTTAAAAACAATGCCTCACCTTTTGGGCTCGGGGAGTCCTGTAATAGAATAGGACAAACACTTAATTTTGTCGTGCCATAGAGCACGTGTGTGGCGCTTAACTCTGTTGAAGCTGCTCTTTTATATTCCTCCGGGTTATGTTTGACCATTTGCTTTCCTTAAACTTAAAGAACTGTCTTTAATTGTCCTGCATAGAAAACAAATCACAAGTCTCTAGGCGGCTTACCACACTGAGAGTCATATCTTTTACATATAACCCGGAATATGAACCAAAGTCATAAAAGACCAGCTCTCAATTATATCCTCGAGGTAACCATAATAGCATACCTGCAAGCCTTCAAGTACACTTCCGGTTTATGTAACCCAAATAATGAGGTTAAGAACTCAACTCCGGTTCACCAGCATCGATAATGCTTATTGTGTGCTATCAACATTGTTAATCAAAATTAAGCCGGCGGAGTAAGAACCGCCCTTGCACACTGTTGATATGATCAAAAGAACTTGTTGCAAACCAAAAGATCAACACTTAGGGGTTTCTGGTTCGAATACGACCAGAGAACCGTCCCAAAGGGGTTAAGCTAAGATTCGAATGCGATCATGTAGCCCCCAATGGCTTTGGCGTTGCCGATCAAGAGGGTACCGACAACTATGTTCTCATTGGTTCGAATACGACCTATGTTTGAACAGGAAGCCCCCAAATGACCTTGAGAGTTGTTTAACGACGCTGATTCGAATACGATCCACGTCGGTTCCCAAAGGGGGTTGAGCTGTGATTCAAGTATGATCAAGAAAAACTCCCCAATGAGCTCGGCAATTTGCCAATCAAGTGGGTATCGACAGCTATGTTCTCTTTGGTTCGAATACGACCTATGTTTGAACAGGAAGCCCCCAAGTGATCATATCGTTAGCAGCTAGATTCGAATGCGATCATAAGCCGGATCCACCTCCAAGTGACCATGTAATGTTGTAATGGAAATAACAATAACACATTTACCTTTGGAGGAAAAAAGGACAGAGGTCCTGCTTTATTATTTATCATAATATATACATGGCTATAGAAATATGTACATTATGAGAGCCGGTGGCTCAAGTGTAATAAGGCCGAAGCTGAGCTATGTTCCACGGCCGACGGGTTTCTTCCTCCGACTTACGTGAATCTTTGTGCTCCCGAACATCGATAAGGTAGTATGACCCGTTGTGCAAGTTCTTGCTGACCACAAAGGACCCTTCCCAAGGCGGGGATAACTTGTGTGCATCTGTTTGATCTTGGATAAGCCGGAGCACCAGATCACCTTCCTGGAAGACCCTGGACTTAACCCGGCGGCTGTGATAGCGGCGCAGGTCTTGTTGGTAAATCGCCGAGCGAGCTGCTGCCACATCACGCTGTTCGTCCAACAAGTCAAGAGCATCTTGCGCGCCTGCTCATTATCCGCCTCAACATAAGCCGCCACTCGAGGCGAGTCATGACGGATGTCGCTAGGGAGGACCGCCTCCGCTCCATAAACCATGAAGAAAGGCGTGTAACCCGTAGACCTGTTAGGAGTAGTATTGATGCTCCATAACACGGAGGGTAACTCCTCCACCCAACAACCCGGCGTCCGTTGCAAAGGGACCAAAAGCCGGGGCTTGATGCCCTTCAAGATTTCCTGATTGGCTCTCTCAGCTTGACCATTGGATTGAGGGTGAGCCACTGATGAAACATCAAGCCGAATATGCTCTCGTTGACAAAACTCCTCCATGGCGCCTTTAGACAGATTGGTACCATTGTCAGTTATAATGCTGTGTGGAAAACCAAAGCGAAATATCACCCTTTTCATGAACTGAACCGCTGTGGCTGCGTCACACTTACTAACTGGCTCTGCCTCAACCCACTTTGTGAACTTGTCGACCGCCACCAAGAGGTGGGTCTTCTTATCCTTGGACCTTTTAAAAGGCCCAACCATATCAAGCCCCCAGACCGCAAATGGCCAAGTGATTGGAATCATCCTCAATTCTTGAGCCGGCACATGAGCCCGTCGCGAGAACCTCTGGCAACCGTCACATTTACTGACCAAGTCCTCTGCATCAGCATGAGCCGTCAGCCAATAAAAACCATGACGAAAAGCCTTGGCCACAAGGGATTTTGAGCCGGCATGATGGCCACAATCCCCCTCGTGAATCTCACGTAAAATTTCTTGACCTTCCTCAGGGGAAACACAACGCTGGAAAGTTCCAGTGACACTGCGACGATGCAGCTCGCCATTGATAATTATCATTGACTTAGACCGCCGGGTTATTTGTCTGGCCAAAGTTTCATCCTCAGGAAATTCTCCCCGGGTCATGTAAGCCAAGTATGGTACTGTCCAGTCCGGGGTAATGTGGAGAGCCGCCACCAACTGTGCCTCCGGGTCAGGAACAGCCAAGTCTTCCTCTGTAGGCAACTTAACAGAAGGGTTATGCAAAATGTCCAAGAAAGTATTAGGCGGCACCGGCTTTCGCTGAGAGCCCAGCCGGCTTAATGCATCAGCCGCCTCGTTCTTCCTATGATCAATGTGCTCTACTTGGTAACCCTAAAAATGTCCAGCAATGGCATCAACTTCGCGGCGATAAGCCGCCATGAGAGGGTCCTCGGAATCCCACTTGCCTGACACTTGTTGGGCCACTAAATCTGAGTCGCCAAAGCACCTTACCGGGCTTAAGCTCGTCTCCTTAGCCATCCGAAGACCATGGAGCAAGGCCTCGTATTCAGTTGCATTGTTAGTACAGGGAAATATCAACCGTAGCACATAGCAAAACTTGTCACCTCGAGGGGAAGCTAATACAACTCCAGCCCCCGAGCCCTCCAACTGCCTGGACCCGTCAAAGTGAATAGTCCAGTATGTATTATCCGGTTTCTCTTCAGGCACCTGCAGCTCTGTCCAATCGTTGATGAAATCCATCAATGCTTGAGATTTGATGGCAGTGCGTGGTACGTATTTCAGACCATGAGGCCCAAGTTCTATAGCCCACTTAGCCACTCTTCCTGTGGCTTCTCTGTTTTGGATGATATCTCCTAGGGGAGCAGAACTAACCACAGTGATAGGGTGACCCTGGAAATAGTGCTTAAGCTTCCGGCTTGCCATGAACACCCCATAAACAAGCTTCTGCCAATGTGGATACCGTTGTTTGGACTCAATGAGTACTTCGCTGACGTAGTAAACCGGCTGCTGAACCGGATACTCCTTACCCGCTTCCTTACGCTCCACCACCACAGCCACACTGACGGCTCGTGTGTTAGCGGCTACATACAACAATAAGGGCTCCTTGTCAACAGGAGCAGCAAGGACTGGGGGCTCAGCCAGCTGTCTCTTCAAATCCTCAAAAGCAGCATTAGCAGCATCATTCCAGATAAAGTCATCTGCTTTCTTCATCATCTGGTACAGTGGCATGGACTTTTCACCCAAGCGGCTTATAAACCGGCTCAAAGCAGCGATGCGACCCGCCAGACGCTGGACGTCGTTTATGCACGCCGGCTTAGACAGGGAGGTGATTGCCTTGATTTTTTCCGGGTTAGCTTCAATGCCTCTGTGAGAAACCAGAAAACCCAAGAGCTTGCCCGCGTGAACACCAAAAACACACTTGGCCGGGTTAAGCATCATCTTGTAGACCCGGAGATTATCAAAGGTCTCTCTCAGATCATCTATCAAGGTCTTCTTCTCCCTAGATTTAACCACGATATCATCCACATAGGCATGAACATTGCGCCCAATCTGGTTATGAAGACAATTCTGCATGCAACGCTGGTAGGTCGCTTGTGCACTCTTGAGCCCAAAAGGCATCGACACGTAACAGAAGGCTCCAAAGGGAGTGATGAACGCCGTCTTCTCCTGGTCCTTAACTGCCATTTTAATCTGATGGTATCCAGAATAAGCATCCAAAAAACTTAAGCGCTCACAACCCGCTATAGCATCAATAATTTGATCAATACGGGGAAGAGCAAAAGGATCAGCCGGACAAGCTTTGTTTAAATCCGTGTAGTCCACACACATCCGCCAGGTGCCATTCTTCTTGAGCACGAGCACCGGGTTAGCTAACCATTCTGGATGAAAAACTTCAACAATAAACCTGGCCACCAAGGCAAACCTCACAGGGTTCCAGCGATGTGAGCCATGACAAACGAGACCAGGCAGACGCCAGGCATGCGCCAGCGCGCACAGTGTCCTTGCTTCCCCTTTGGTGCTAAGGGGGCAAGCTTAGGCAAGGAGTACCGAGGTGTCAAGCAAAGGTTTCCATATTGGTGCAACGAGACCAAGACCAGCAGGACGGCAAGACGGAGGTCATCGTGGAGCCCAAGACGGCATCACCACCAGAGCCTTTGGCAGGCGAAGACTACTTTTGTCAGGATAAGCTGTACTAGCTGTCCCCTTTCGAATTGGCCGTTGTTGGCTCCCTTCCCGCTCAATAGTTGGGAAGAGGACCAGGGCCTCTATAAATAGGGCTAGCCACCACACTAGAGAGCCTGAGCTGATCGGATCCTCACCTACCAGAACTCACCTAGAGCGATCCTCACACCCACCAAGCACAAGAACACCTCACCTCAGGAGGCTGTTCCTTCCCCTTGTACTGTTCATCATCAGCCCAAGAGGCAATCCACCACCACCACACTGGAGTCGGGTATTACACCGCAACGGTGGCCCGAACCAGTATAAATCTTGTGTCTTTGTGTTCGGTGAGCTAGTCCATGAATTCGTGAAGCATGTGAGGGCGTGATCGGTGAGGGGGAGATCTTCGCGCGCACCCCAGTGTTCGAACCTTAAGGGTTTTGCCGGAACCCGAAATCCGACATCAAGGAGTCACAAACCCTCTTGTTGGTAAGACAAGGGACAAGGTAACCTAATGCTTTCATGGACATCATCTTGTGTGAACATCACTCTATGTCTATGGATATCCTTGTTTGTTCCTTGTGGGACTAACCCATGTAGGTATTGAAAGTGCAACTCACTCCAATGGATTGCTCCAAATGATCTACATCAAGATTGAGTATCCACATCTTCAAGATCTACATGAAGTCATCATCGACAAAACCCAAGGTTAGTTCATCCCTCTCAGGGGGGATATCACATCTAGGGGGAGCTTTACTCTATCCAATTGAGCTAAAGCAACTCTAATGGTGTGAACACAACAATGCTTTATGTAAAAGTGGCAACCCCACTTGTACTTAAACGATGAGTATGACCTATGATCAAATGTTCCCATTTGACTCCTAAGTCAATATACTCATTTATAGATGACCTAGTCATCGCCAATTGCTTGATAGATGCTAGAGTGTTTGTGCATGCTTTGTCACATATTTCATTTGCCATTTCATTGTGTGAGCATGTTGATTGCATAATTTACTCATTCGAGGACATCCACTTGTTGTTTTGATTGGTTGGCTCTTTCTCTTTTGTCAAGTGGATGGACAAGCATGCCTAAGAACCTCCTCTAGCTATCTATGCTTTTCTCATCTCAAACTCTATTCATGCTACATCACAAAGTTTGAACAAGTCAAATTCGAACCACTCTGTGTGAGGAGCACTCGGAGTCCCCTATTCGTCATAGACTTAAACTTCCAAAACCTCTCTGTGCACTTCGGTCTGACCGATTCATCCCCTTCGGTCACACCGAGTTCACTGAGTTGATCTAGGTTTTCAATCTCGGTGCAACCGATTTGAACTTTTTTGTCACACCGAGTTGCAGTAACTGCTTGCGATTATGCATCTCGATGCCACTGAGTTGTTCCACTCGGTCACACAGACAGGGTCAGGATATATATACCCACGGGTGAGATTTTGGAAATTTCTTTAAAACCCTCCATCCCGCACGTGTCCTGCTCTGCCGCCTCGGGTCTCCGGATCGCCTTCTCGTCGCTAGCGATCTCCCGCCGCTGGTTTCCATCGCCGTCAACGGGACTCTGCCCTGCCGTTGTCGCCGTAGCGGACTCACCGCCGAACTAGGGTATGAGTTCGATCGTTTGTGGTAATTCCTTACTCCGATTCCTAGCACATTGCCTTGCCATGTTCATTAGCACATATGAAGTCAATCTATCCAGAGAAATCATCCATTAGATTAGGTTTGATTCAAAAATTTAGGGTTAGGTTTCCGCCAAACTCATCTCGGACCGACCAAGTTGTGGAAATCAGTCTCACCGATTTGGCTTAGGCCATTGCACTAGCACTTTTCAGTCTGACCGAAAGTTGCAAATCGGTGCGACCGAGTTCAAAACTTTGTGAAACCCTAGCAATCTCGGAGCCACCGAACTATGACTCGGTCTGACCGAGTTCACTAGTTTAGACTCCAAAAGTTGCTTCGGTATCGATTTCTGTGGAGAACTAAAACTAAGTTTTTGATTCATCTGCTTAGCAAAAACTCTGCACTTTGAGATGCGCATCCACTCTATCTCATCTATATCTATTCACAGGGTCTACTGTTAGTTTGCTTGCCAGAATGTCTGACCAGAGTGATAGCCAGAACAAATCAGAAGAGCAAGTGCACATGAGTGAGGGCACTAGTCCCTCAAGCAGCTATGATGAGGGCAGCAGGAGCACTCCAAGCAATTTGCCCAAGGCAGCCACTAGAACAAGGAATAAGAGAACCTCGGACTCTGAGGATGATGACTATGTGGCTACTGAGGAGGAAGTGAGCTCCAAGAAGAAAGTCCTAAAGAAGGAATATGGTACTGCTGCTGCAACCAAGCCTGGTTTGCACAAGAAGGTTCCTGCCAAAAGAGTGCCAACATCCAAGCCAAGGAAAGTTCCAATAGGAGAAACCATGTGGTTCACAATAGAACAGTCAGACAATGATGTGGCTGGAGGCAAGAAGAAGAAAAGGGCAAGAACCACAGCTGCAAAAGTACTTGGAAAATCAACGATGGTAAGAGACTCAGAAGAAGATGAAGAGGAAGAGGATGCTGCACCAGCAACCAAGTCCCAAAAGCTGATGGGGGATGCAATTAAGTCTAGGGATGCTCCTTCAAAGCCCAAGACTGCCCCCAAAGCTACTGCTCAAGCTCAAAAGACATCTAAGCCCAAGAGGAGCACTAGGAACATTCCAGCTGTAGAGAATAACCAGGCCCCAGTGCCTGAGATGGAAGAAGAAGATGTTGAAGCCCAAGTGCTAAGGAAACTGAAACCAAAGATACCAGACCATGATGACAGCCATCCAGTGGCAGAGGATATGAGCATAAGGAAGGATGCAGGTCTCAGACTTTGGAGACAGAGTGACCCCTATGCTGTGAGATGGAAGACTGTTGTGGACTACATGATCCACACCAAAGAACAACAAGATTTTTATGAAACCATTCTGCTGGACAAGAAGCCTATAGTCTGTGATATGGAGTGGGTTGACTGGGAATTCATTGATAAGAATGAAGACTATTTTCCAGGTGTACATGAAAGCTTCAAAGCATGTGGTGTTGATAAGTTTGTGGGACAGAAACTGGCAAAGTGGAATGATGAACTCATCATGCAATTCTACTCCACTGCTCATTTTCATCCAGATGGTAGAATTGTATGGATGTTTGAGGGTACAAGGTACCAGTCAACTGTTGATGAGTGGGCTAAGTTGATCAAAGCCCCTAAAGAGCATGAAGATGACTTGGATGTCTATGCCAAGAAGAAGAAAGACCACAACTCCATGGCAAATATGTACAAAGAGATCCCAGACAAAGCTTTGGAAACACACAAGTTTGGATCTGTGCATTATTTGTTGTCTGGTCTGGCCACCGTAAACACAATATTGAGGCATACATTGTTGCCCAAATCTGGAGATCACAAGATGATCAGAGGCCATTCAATCAATTTGCTGCAGATATTTGATGTGCCTCAGAAATTCAAGGTCATGAGCCTGATTGTTGAAACAATCAAAAGGACAGCAGCAGATCAGAAAAGATCTTGTGGGTATGCTCCACATATTCAGGTGCTCATCAACTCCAAGATGGGCACAAGCACCTATTTGTTGGACAAGGATCATTTACCTTTGAGACCAGAAGTTGAGGATAACACAGTTGTGATGAATGAAGAGGATCCCACATCAGTGCAAGCACAAGAGAAGAGAGAAAAGGCAAGGGCAGAAAAAGCTGCAAAGATGCCAAGTGTTGAGGAGGCATCTCAAGTGTTCTTAAATTCAAAACAAGATCAGCTTGCATATCTAATTCAAGCAACTTTGAGGATTGAGAAGGGCTTGGCCACCCTGACTCAGAATCAGGATAGCTTGGAGAGGATCATTGAAACCAAGTTCTATGATCTTGATCTTAAAGTGACAGAGATGCAGACAGATGTTGAGCAGATCCAGGAGGATGCAGAGGAGAAGAAAGGGAAGGCTACCACAGATGCTTTTCAGAGAGTGTATAGAGGTCAGAGGTCTGCTGCAGTGCCCATGGCTGACACTAGAGCAACTACTTCAGCACCAGCAGCAACAGCTTTAGTGCCACCCTCCAGTTGCCACTCCACCAGCTCCAACAACATCTACAGATGCCTTCGTCCTTAGAGTTCTCTCAACACCACCTCCCGAAGATCAAGCCTAGAGAGACGCATAGCACTATGCATTTTCAAACTTTTTGGTAACTTGTTGCCAAAGGGGGAGAAATGTATAGATCATAGGCTTCGAGAGAGAGTGTTTTGCTTCTTTGTCTCTCGTGCTATTTACTTGATACTTTTGTGTGTGCTTGTTTAATACTCTTTATGTCTGTGTGTGAGATACTTGTATGATCATATGTTTGATCATATCATACTTTATTGTTTGCTTGGATGATATTATCTGTTATATCCCATGTATGATCATTCACTTTGCTTGGTGATGAGTGCATGTTTTTACCTTCTATCATTTTGAGCGCTCCACCAAGATGTATGTGACATGGAAGAGTAACCCATGATCCTAATCGATTGTGCATTTGCATTCAAAAGAAAATTTTAAATAATGCACAAATTTAGGGGGAGCTCTTGCTTATCACATACTTCTCAAAGCGACGATGTATTTTAAATCTTATTATCATTTGTCGAAGCTTTGATTTATATGTTGTCATCAATGATCAAAAAGGGGGAGATTGAAAGTGCAACTATCCCTGGGTGGTTTTGGTAATTACTAACAACATATAGCTCATTGAACTAATGCAACTTCAAGATGATTATTTCAGGAAGTTCAATGATTGGCATGGCATGGATTAGAAATCTGGACCCCTCAAAATGCTAAGGGCACATATTGGCTCAAGCTCAAGACTCTACATTTTCATTTTAGTGATCCAAGATCACATTGAGTCCATAGGAAAAGCCGATGCTATTAAAAGGGGACGAGGTGTTGCTTAATGGCTTAGTTGCTCAAAATGCTTAGTGATATGCTCCAAAAGCCCTCAACCACTTTCTCATATCCACATATGTCCCAAACCAAAAGTCAAACTCGCCCCACCGATTTGACCTATCTGGCGCCACCGAGTTCATTTGACATAGCCACTGCCAGAAACCCTAGTCACTTCGGTCTCACTGATAGGGATCTCGGTCTCACCGAGATGGGATTGCAAACTCTCTGTTTCCCTTTCTAACATTTCGGTCCAACCGAGATGAGCGATTGGTCCCACCGAGTTCGCAATGCAAACTCTCTGTTTCCCTTTTGTAACATTTCGGTCTCACCAAGATGAGCGAATCGGTCCCACCGAGTTTGCCCGACCAACTCTATGGTTGGCTTATTACCAAAATCACCCAGGGATAGTTTCACTTTCAGATATAAAAAGATAGATCTCATCATAAACTCAAAGTTCATTAGATCCCAACAAACACACTGCAAAAAGAGTTACATCATATGGATCTCCAAGAGACCATTGTATTGAGAATTCAGCGAGAGAGAGGAAGCCATCTAGCTACTAACTACAGACCCGGAGGTCTATAAAGAACTACTCACGCATCATCGGAGAGGCACCGATGGAAGTGGTGAACCCCTTTGTGATGGTGTCTAGATTGGATCTGGTGGTTATGGACTCTGCGACGCCTGGAATTGATTTTCGTCGACTCCCCTAGGTTTTCTAGAATATTTGGGTATTTATAGAGCAAAGAGGCAGTTCAGGGGGCACCCGACATGGGCACAACCCACCAGGGCGCGCCTCGGCCTCCTGGCGCGCCCTCGTGGGTTGTGCTCCCCTCGGAGCACCCCCCAGGCGCAGCCGTGGCCCATTAGGTGTCTTTTGGTCCAAAAAATTCTCCGTGAAGTTTTGTTGCATTTGGACTCCGTTTGGTATTGCTTTCCTGCGATGTAAAAAACATGCAGAAAACAACAACTGGCATTTGGCACTATGTCAATAGGTTAGTACCAAAAAATGACTATAAAATGATTATAAAACATCCAAGATTGATAATATAACAGCATGGAATAATCAAAAATTATAGATATGTTCGAGACGTATTAGCATCCCCAAGCTTAACTCCTACTCGTCCTTTAGTAGGTAAGTGATAAAAACAGAATTTTTTATGTGGAATGATGCCTAACATGTCATATCATATTCTTGTCTTTATAGCATAGACATTTGGACTTTTATGTGATCCAAAGCAATAGTCTAGTTTTGACATGATAATTTAAATACTCAATCATATCAACGAGCAACCATGTCTTTCAAAATATCAATGCTAAAATAAGATATCCCTAGCCCATCATGCTCAATCATTGATCCATTCATGAAACACACTCGCATATTAACTACACCCAATACTCAAGTACGATCATATTGCCTCCTAGTTGGTGCTTTTATAAGAGAAGATGGAGACTCAAATTAAAAATAAAAATTGCATAAAGTAAAATAAAGGCCCTTCGCAGAGGGGTGTAGGGATTTGTAGAGGTGCCAGAGCTCAAAGCGAAAAACTTAGAGATAAAAACATTTTGGGAGGTGTGTCTTTCCCACCAACGAAAACGACTTAGAGTTCCCAACACTTTCCATGCTAGATATATCATAGGCGGTTCCCAAACAGAAAATAAAGTTTATTGATTTTTCCACCATACTTTCACTTTCCATGGCTAGCCGTATCCACGGTTGCCTTCCATACCAACACTTTCCAAGGAATTTATTATTTGGCAACATAAAGTAAATTCATTTTTCATTTCGGGACTGGGCATCCCTAATACCTTTGTCTTACTCTCGTGCAATGACAAGTGAATAAACACTCATCGTGAGAATAACACATCTAGCATGGAAAATATTAGCCACCCCTCACCGCTCTGCGAGCAGTACGAACACACAAAAGAGAAGTTTATTTTGAAAATTAGAGATGGCACATACAAATATGTTTAGCACAGCAAAAGAATACCGCATATAGGTAGATATAGTGGAGTCATGTGGCAAAACTGGTTTAAAGGTTTTTGGATGCACAAGTAGTGATCATACTTAGTGCAAAATGAAGGCTAGCAAAAGATTGAGAAGCGACCAACCAAGAAACAAATAATCTCATAAGCGAGCATTAAGCATAACTAACACCGAATAATGCACCACAAGTAGGATATTATTCCATTGCATAATTATTGACTTTCATGCTTGCATAGGGAATCACAAACCTTAACACCAATATTCTTACTAAAGCATAGCTACTCATCGACATAACTCACATATCACATCATCATATCTCAAAACTATTACTGAGAGTCAAGTTTATTTTGTCCAATGATCTTCATGAAAGTTTTTATTATATCCTTCTTGGATATCTGTCACTTTGGGACTAATTCTCATGTGTTGCTTTTGATAAGCACAAACAAATATAAGTGAAGATCGTGAGCATAAAATTTCTTTCTCTCAAATTAATTTAAGTGAAGCAAGAGAGAATTTCTTGAAAATTTTACTAACTCTCAAATAAATCTAAGTGGAGCAAGAGAGCATTTCTTCAAACATACTAAAGCACACCATGCTCAAAAAGGTATAAGTGAAGCACTAGACCAAGTCATAGCTCATAAAAGATTTAAGTGATGCATAGAGAGCAATTCTAACAAGTCATGACATAATTTTGGTCTCTCAAATAGGTGTGTCCAGCAAGGAACCAAGACTTAAAACACAAAATAAAACAAGCAAAGACTCATATCATACAAGGTGCTCCAAGCAAAACACATAGTATGTGACGAATAAAAATATAGCTTTGAGTAAAATACCGATGGTCGTTAAAAGAAAGAGGGGATGCCACTCGGGGATGAGCGCGGTGTCGGCCTGGCAAAGTGTGACGCCCCGAGACCGATGCTCCAGTTGCTTTCCATTTATTTTAGTTGGTGTCGTGTGTTTGAGTAGTTTGTTGCCATGTTCATGTTAGTGACATGCCATCCTTGTGTTTTCTATCTTGGTCATGGTGTGTTTGCCATTGTCATCTTGTTTTGCATTGTTCCTTTATTTGTTGCATATGCCATGCTCATCATCGTTATGTTGCATTGTGCCTCTTGTCATTTTGCATTCTTCATGCTCATCATGTGCATTGTTGTATCCATCTTGTTGTGCTTGCACTATGTTTGTTATGTTGCTTGCTCATGCATATGTCCCATGCAACACCCCTCCTTCTTCTTCTTCCTCTTATTCTTTTACTTCTTCATGAAAGTGAGTTCTTTGCTGCCTCCATTAATGTTCAATCTTTGCCAATAAATCTTGCACCATGCCTACACCCTCTCTATCAAATTTCTTCTGATTTGGAGTTGTTTTGGTTGGGTTCAAAAATGGCACAAGTTTAAATTTTATTCAAACTTGTTTTATTTTTCTACCTCTAAAAATATCCAGCTCAATTTTACCAAATACTACATAATTCCTAGAGTCTAGGGGTATATCCATTTCATTCTCACCCCTCTCCTTTATCTCTGGGCATTTTGCTTTTGCTTCTGTTTGGAGAAATGAATAATGGCAGAAGCAGTAGCAGCAGCAACCCAGCGGTGCAGCCCAGCCGAAGCCCAGCTCCCGCGCAGCGCCGCAGCCCACCATCGCCTCTCTGGTAAAATCCCTCCCCAAGCGCCAGTTGTGCACCCCCTTGGCCCCACCTACCAGCGTCTGCCTTCTCTCGTTTTTCTTCCTCCTCACAACCCCTCTCTCTCTCACAGTAAAAATACAGGGACATGAGCACATGGCCACGGTGGCGAGCGAACCGTGCCCGCACCCCCTATAAAGCCACCCCTCGGCTCCCTAGGGTTTCCCCTTCCTCCTCCTTTCCTCCTCCGCGCCGCCAGCCAGGTAAGGGAAACTCCACCTCACCCCATCGCCGCGGCCCGACGCCATGGCGGACTCCCGGTCAAGCTCGCCACCGGCAAGCTTGCATTCATGGCCACTTCGTCAATGTCCACGAGCATCTACACTCTGTCTCGGTTCCGTTCTGACATCTATCACGCCCAAGGATCACCAAGTCCCTTGACATATTCTTCCACTACATTATCTTCTTTAGGGACAGCAAGTCCACAGGAGTTCTTCGCCTCCCCGCCGTTGATCTGCTGCATCCCCGACCACATGTCCGCGCCATAGGTATACTAGGTATACCCAGCTACCTCCCTGATCTTTCCTGTAGCTGATAGATCACCGTAGGCGTCGCTTCATCCGTATCTTTCCTATGCTCTTGGTGCTCCGACGAAGTCTGTAACTTTGGGTTAGTTCCTGTCGTTGCCGCGACTAGCCCTGCGCCCCTCACTGCCTCGCTACAGCCTTGCCTCACCCGCCACGCGCGCACGCCCTGCACTGCAGCAGCCACGCACGCGCTTCCTGCCTGCCTTGCCACGCTGGACCGCGCGTACCCGAGACGAGCTCGAGCTCGTGCTCGAGCACCCCGCGCGCGCGCCTTTGGCAGCCCCTCCGCTTGCACACCCCGGCTCCGCCTTCAATTTCCGAACCCCCGCCGGTGATCCTTTGCTTCGGTGGTCGCCATCATGCTCGCTGGCCGCGTCGTCGTTCTTCTCTGCCTCGGCAGGACCAGCCAGCCTCGCGTGGAGCTAGGACAAGAGAACCAATGCCCCTTCCTTGCAACGAATGCAGCAGCAGCGCACTGGTTGCGCCCCTGCTTCTCCAACGGGGAGACCCGGGCTTGAATCCCAGGCTATTTTTAATTTCAGTGTGCCACTGAAAGAAGCATCCCACCTGTCTTCCACTAAGCCATTTTAAACCCCGGCGATTTTACAAATATGTAAAGTGCCTGGTTTCCATTTTGGGCCATGTCTAAACCTGGACATTCCATTTCTGGTAGATTTCCATTTCTGTCAATATCCATTTATGCGAGTATTTCACTTAATGCACTTGTGAGCATTCTATAGCAACCCCCACATATTATATATCTTTTTGGTGTAGAAAAATCCCAAAAATCCAATTGTGGCATCCATTTCATCATCTGAGCAAGTTTGTGAACATATTATTTTTACGGCATATGCCATTTTAGCATTTTTACATGATTTTGTGTGATTTTCATATGAGATATATTATGATATGAATTGGAGCACAAGCATGCCATATTACTGCTGGTTATTATCCCATGCCATGATATGTATTTTAGTGAGTGCAACAAGCTTGAAAACATGCCTACCTAAATCTGTTTCTGTCATGACATGTTTATTTTTTTGCCAAGTGTGAAACTGCTTATATGACTTGCCATTTTGCATTGATGCTATAATCATATCTGTAGAGATTTGGACCATGTTCATTAAGGGAGTTTTGTTAAATGCATTTAGTACCTGAATTCCATGTTCTAGTTTGCCATGATAAGTTCCTTCTGCATGTAGTTTACTAGCCCTAAACATTGCATTCTGAATCTGTTCTAGTCTGTAAAACTGTTGTCACTTGTCAGTTTGCCATGCTGTTTTGGTGATGATCTAGTGAGTTCTAGAAATAGTTCAGTAATCATGTTTTGTACTAGATGTTATGTACTTAAATGACATGCCATTTTTTTCCATGTTTGAGTGTTGTAGCATATTCAAACGTTGCATCCAAGTTGGCATGTTGCTGTTTTAAACAGCTTTGCATTACATTTTGTTTTGCTCATCATTTGCAAACCGTGCATCCGTTTCCGGTGATCTTTATATCGTTTTCAACTAGACTCTTCCAATATCCAATGGCATGCTTGGTTTGCCAAGAGCTTGCCCATCTCCATCTTGTTTCCAACATTTCTTTCCCATTGATGTATCCCTCGTACCGGTAGCCCCTTAGCTCCGTCTTTTGCATTCTTCATATGCATTCATGTTCCTCGTGCATGTAGCATATGTTCTCTTTCATTCCATGTTTATGCTTCTGTGTTTACCATGTTGTTTGCTTCTTTCCGGTTGTGCTTCTTCTTGATAGTTCCCAGTTTCGTTGCGATTGTGAGGATTCGTTCGACTTCGTTGGTTCGTCTACTTCATGGATTCGGTCTTCTTCCTAGCGGGATTTCAGGCAAGATGACCGTCACCTTGGATATCACTACTATCTTTGCTATGCTAGTTGTCTCGATGATATCTCTATGTGGCGCTACCTACCACTTGTTTATCAAGCCTCCCATTATGCCATGAAACAGCCTCTAACCTTTTCACCATCCCAGCAAACCGTTGTTTGGCTATGTTACCGCATTGCTCAGCCCCTCTTATAGCATTGCTAGTTGCAGGTGCAGTTGTAGGTCATTCCATGTTGGTACATGGATATCATGGATATCAGAATATCTCCTATTTAATTAATGCATCTATATACTTGGTAAAGGGTGGAAGGCTCGGCCTTTTGCCTGGTGTTTTGTTCCACTCTTGCCGCCTTAGTTTCTGTCATACCGGTGTTATGTTCCTTGATTTTGCGTCCCTAACACGGTGAGGGTTTATGGGCCCCTCTTGACAGTTTGCTTTGAATAAAACTCTTCGAGCAAGGCCCAACATTGGTTTTACCATTTGCCTAATAACAACTAAAACTTGCATAGGGACTTCCCAGGCCCCGAGGACTTAATTAACAACCCTGGGCCAGTGCTCCTCATGAGTGTTGGTCCAAACTAGAGCCCCTTGCAGCGCCGCCACGGGGAAACTCGAGGACTGGTTTTAGTTGTACGGACTGCTCATCCGGTCGTGGCCTGAGACGAGATACGCGCGGCTACTATCAGGATGTCGGCACACTGGGAGGTCTTGCTGGTTTTGTTTTACCATTGTCGAAATATCTTGTGCACTGGGATTCCGAGTCTGGTCGGAGGGTCCCGAGATGGAGGATTGTCTCCGCGGATCGTGAGCTTGTGATGGACTAAGTTGGGAAACCCCTGCAAGGTTTAAAATTTCGAGAGTCGTGCCCGCGTTTATGTGGCAGATGGGAATTTTTAATATCCGGTTGTAGAAAAACTTGACACCAGATCCGAATTAAAATACACCAACCGCGTGCGTAACTGTGACTGTCTCTTTTCGAGTGAGTCGAGAAGAGAACACGGTGGGGTTATGTTTGAATGTAAGTAGTTCAAGACCACGGTGGGGTTATGTTCCGAATTACTAGTTTGCGACTGTTTGCGTAGCTTCTCATCTTATTCTTGTACTCGTAAGTTAGGAACCATACAATGCTTAGTCGCTTGCTGCAGCCTCACCACTTATCCTTTCCATACCCATTAAGCTTTGCTAGTCTTGATACCCATTGTAATGGGATTGCTGAGTCCTCGTGGCTCACAAATTACTACAACCACAGTTGCGGGTACAGGTAATGTGATGATCATGACGTGAGAGCGATGTTTACTTGTTTTGGAATTCTTCTTCTACTTCTCCTTCGTTCAAGGGATAGGTTCCTGGTCGGCAGCCTGGGCTAGCAGGGTGGATGTCATTTGAGTTTCTATTTGTCTTTCATCCGTAGTTGGATGTTGTTCTCATGTATGATGTTTGAGATATTCATGTGGCATTTGTATGCCTTTGTATGTATCCCCGGCTATTATGTAATGGTACGATGTAATGATATCCACCTTGCAAAAGCGTCTTCAATATGAGGCTCTATCCTTGATGGGACCTTCGAGTTCCTCTCGGATAGGATCACATATTGGGCATCACAAGTTGGTATCAGAGCCTCGACCGACCATAGGAGCCCCCTTCATTGATGTAGTTGGCCGTTGTCAAGTCTAGAAGAAAAACTTTTTCGGAGTCTAGTTATATCAGAGAGTAGGAATTATTTTTACTCCTCAACCCCTTCATCACTCTAGTGAGGTATCTTGACATAGGTGTTTTGAATTACTCCTCTTCCCCTTCAAATTTTTCTTTAGGGTCACGAAGTTAGTTTTTCGATCGTTGCGACGTCAGCTCTTTTCATCTGTTGCATTTCTCATCAAGTTGATTCGACCCTCTTTGTCTTTTGCAAGATCAATCCTCAGTTCTTTCTCAACGATGTTGTTTCCCCGTCCGAAGATAAGGAATGTCGTCCGAAGTTGTCTTTCTTTTTCCCACCCGCCCACCCTTTTTCTTCTCGGAGCCGGAGTCCGTAATTGAGTATCCATCCTACTCGTGCGAGGCCTTTGCATTCTTTCCTCAATCATTTCAACCGGTTCTTTTCTCTTCAAGTTATTCGTCAGTTCCTCGTTCCAAGTTGCCTTTGTTTTCCTGCCCTCCCACCCCTTTTCTTCCCGGAGTCTCAACCTCTATTCGACCATCAATTTCATTCGTGCAGAGTCTCTTCAGTCTTTCCTCAATTGTCTCAACCAGTAAATTTTTTCTAGTTAGTCATTGTTCATCTCATTTTCTTTCTGGTGGATCTAATTCAAGTTTTCATTGTCGATCATATTCCTTTCCTCGACTCAAGTGTTTCCCCTTGCTCGTTCGCCTCTTGCCAGTTTATCCTTCCGGAGTGCTGAAGACATCTCAGAAGATTTGTGTTTGCATTCAATTATTTCGAGGTTGTCACCTCATTCGAGTCTTTCAATTGTTCTGGTGCATCATTTCTCATTCAAACAATCCTTTTCAACGGTGTTTCTTTTCAGTGGGCCCTAACCCACAGGTCTTTTCCCAGGATCTTACCTGACTCTTCTAATTTTCCCGGAGATATTCTCAAATTCCTTTCGAAGTTTGACGTAAGAATGAATTTCATCAGTTAGATGCTTTTCCAAGATTGATTTCAAATTATTTTCATTGTTGGCTCAACCTCTTCGCTTTCATTCTCTCGGAGTATCTCAACAATTTTGGTGGTGTTCCTCATCGTCATTCTCAACGTGTGAAGACCGAAGAAGAGTTTCCTCTAAATAGTGTCCATTCTCTCAGAGATTCGTGGTGCTAGCTTGTTGCTATCCTCTTATTTTGTTCCGATCGTCAAGAATTCTTTTCCTTCCCATCTCGAGTATGTCAGGAGTTGTTTTCCGTTTCGTTTCACCGAAGGCCATCATTCCAGAAGAATTCTTCGTCCTCAAATTCCAGCTATCATTTGTGCTTTTTCTAATTCTTCCGGGCGAGTAATTCGCTTTCTTCATTCATTTTCAAATTCTTACGGTGGTTCATTCAAGATACCTTTTACGTTGTTATCCTATCAATTAATTCGTTCTTTACAAATCGTACCGGTGGTTCATGAAGACATTCCCATGTTCGCGCTATATCTCTCTTAATCTTTTCCAACGTGAATAATTAGTATGCAAATCCGTTGCTTCTCATCAATTTAATTGGTGGAGGATAAGCATAACATAATTCTTATTATTCTTTCGTCATGTTGATTAATCTCTTCTTTTCAGAGTTTGTTCATCATATCACATTCCAGGTTTGAAGCTTTTTCATCTTTTCCTTTCCGGAGTTCAAAGTTTCCTCGGCCATCTTGTCGGAACCTCCATCTCAATCACTACAAGGCTTTAATCTTATTCTTTTCATCCTTCAATTCTATCTCATCATCATTTTGTTACCGGAGTTCTTCATGGTGGTTCGTAAGGATTTATTTCATTCTTCAAGTGTTCATCAAGATTCTTGTTGGAGGAGCTCAAGTATCTTTTCTTCTTGCGTCTCGAGGTGCAATTAATTCTCCGTATTCTTTTGAAGTGGAGTTTTGCATTTCTTCGTTCTTCTCAGCTATTCAGGCATTTGGTTGTGGCATAATTTCACCTCAAGTTTTGAGATGTTTTTTTCCATAAGTCCACAACAAGCTTATTCTTTTTTGGCGATGTTCTCAACAGCTCCGTTCAACCCTTCTTCATAAGGGTGCTTTTCAAATTCATTTGTGGTAGAAGATGTTGTTTCCTTCACCGTTCTTTTCATTCCATTCTTTCAATTGTTTCGGAGGCATTGTGTTATAGCTCTCGTAAAGTGTCATCCCATTTTGTGAAGTTCATGTTCTATTCCTTCCATTTTTCAGCCGGAGTGCTGCCCAAATTTCTTCACTCGAATTCCTTTTCTATCTCCTTTTAGCCGGAGTGGTTTCAAATTCATTCTTGTTCTTTGAGCTCTTGTTTCATGTATTTATACCTACAAGGTTCTCATAATGTTCCTTGTTCATCTTTTCTAAAGGAGTATTTACAACATCGTTGATCTCCGTTGTATCCTTTCCTTGGAATAGTTTAACCTCTCAAGGTTCTTTGGTTTCACTCATTTTTCCGAGGAGCAACTTTGTCATCCTATTCCTCTTCTGTCTCGTTCCTAAGATCTCGGGACGAGATCTCTTGTAATTGGAGGAGTGTTGTGACGCCCCGAGACCGATGCTCCAGTTGCCTTCCATTTATTTTAGCTGTTGTCATGTGTTTAAGTTGTTTGTTGCCATGTTCATGTTAGTGACATGCCATCCTTGTGTTTTCTATCTTGGTCATGGTGTGTTTGCCATTGTCATCTTGTTTTGCATTATTCGTTTATTTGTTGCATATGCCATGCTCATCATCGTTAAGTTGCATTATGCCTCTTGTCATTTTGCATTCTTCATGCTAATCATGTGCATTGTTGTATCCATCTTGTTGTGCTTGCACTATGTTTGTTATGTTGCTTGCTCATGCATATGTCCCATGCAACACCCCTCCTTCTTCTTCTTCCTCCTACTCTTTTACTTCTTCATGCGAGTGCCTTCTTTGATGACTCCATTAATGTTCAATCATTGCCAATAAATCTTGCACCATGCCTACCTCCTCTCTATCAAATTTCATCTAATTTGGAGTTGTTTTGGTTGGGTTCAAAAATGGCACAAGTTTGAATTTTATTCAAACTTGTTTTATTTTTCTACCTCTAAAAATATCCAGCTCAATTTTACCAAATACTACATAATTCCAGGAGTCTAGGGGTATATCCATTTCTTCCTCACCCCTCTCCTTTATCTCTGGGCATATTGCTTTTGCTTCTGTTTGGAGAAATGAATAATGGCAGAAGCAGCAGCAGCAACCCAGCAGCGCATCCCAACCGAAGCCCAGCTCTCGCGCAGTGCCACAGCCCACCATCGCCTCTCTGGTAAAATCCATCCCCAAGCGCCTGTTGTGCACCCCCTCGACCCTACCTGCCAGCGTCTCCCTTCTCTCCTTTTTCTTCCTCCTCACGACACCTCTCTCTCATAGTAAAAAAAAAGGGGCACGAGCACATGGCCATGGTGGCGAGCCAGCCGTGCCCGCGCCCCCTATAAAGCCACCCTTGGGCTCCCTAGGGTTTCCCCTTCCTCCTACTTTCCTCATCCACACCACCAACCAGGTAAGGGTAGCTCCACCTCGCCCCATCGCCGCTGCCCGACAACATGGCGGGCTCCTGGTCGAGCTCGCCACCAGAAAAGCTCGCGTTGATGGCCACCCCGTCGACATCCACGAGCATGTACACACTGTCCCGATTCCGTTCTGATGTTGATCACGCCCAAGGATCGCCAAGTCCCTCGACATCTTCTTCCACTACATCATCTTCTTCAAGAACAGCAAGTCCACAGGAGTTCTTCGCCTCCCCGCTGACGATCTGCTACATCCCCGGCCACACCTTCGTGCCATAGGTATACTAGGTATACCCAGCTACCTCCCTGATCTTTCCTGTAGCTAATAGATCACCGTAGGCGTCGCTTCATCCGTATCTTTCCTGTGCTCTTGGTGCTCCGGGAAGTCTGTAACTTTTGGCTAGTTCCTGTCGTTGTCGGTGTCAAAACCGGCGGATCTCGGGTAGGGGGTCCTGAAATGTGCATCTAAGGTCGATGGTAACAGGAGACGGGGGACACAATGTTTACCCAGGTTCGGGCCCTCTCTATGGAGGTAATACCCTACTTCCTGCTTGATTGATCTTGATGAATATGAGTATTACAAGAGTTGATCTACCACAAGGTCGTAATGGCTAAAACCCTAGAAGTCTAGCATGTCTGACTATGATTATGATGATCCGCCTCTACGGACCTAGCCCTCCGATTTATATAGACACCGGAGGGATCTAGGGTTATATAAGGTCGGTTACAGAGAAAGGAATCTTCATATTTGGACGCCAAGCTTGCCTTCCATGCCAAGGAGAGTCCCATCCGGACACGGGTAGAGCCTTTGGTCTTTGTATTTTCACAGCCCATCCGTCCGGCCCATGTCTAATAGGTCGGACGCCCGAGGACCCCTTAGTCCAGGACTCCCTCAGTAGCCCCTGCGACTAGCCCTGCGCCCCTCACCGCCTTGCTACAGCCTTGCCTCACACGCCTCACGTGCACGCCCTGCAGTGCAGCAGTCACGCGCGCGTTCCCTGCCTGCCTTGCCATGCCGGACCTCGCGTACCTGAGATGAGCTGAGCTCGTGCTCGAGCACCCCACGCGCGTGCCTTCGACAGCCCCTCCGCTTGCACACCCCGGCTCTGCCTTCAATTTCCGCACCCCCGCCGGTGATCCTCTGCTCCGGTGGTCGCCATCATGCTCACTGGCAGCATCGTCGTTCTTCTCTGCCTCCGGCTGGACCAGCCAGCCTCGCCTGGAACTAGGACAAGAGGACAAACACTGTTGGGGATATAACTACTGGCGTAACCCGCCCAGGAGGGCCGGGATACGTTATGGCGATTCATCATATGAAGCCCAATATCAAGCTTGAAGATGGCAGTTCAGTAAAGGGCCTAAAGCCCATAGGCGACTTAAGGCCCGTAGTGATAAACCGCCGTAATGGCATGACTTGTATTGTAAGGCAAGAATAGTTAAGAGACCGAGACGGACACAGATTATGAGTCGGCCGGGACTCTGAGAGACGCTGGGCGTTAACCTCTGTATATAAAGGGATGACCCAGCAGCGGTTCAAGAGATGTAACATCAAATCGGTTGCCAGGCATAGCGGATTCACTCCCTGGTCATCGAAACCCTAGTAATTCCACCTCAACTGGAGTAGGCTTTTACCTTCACCGTAAGGGCCGAACCAGTATAACCCTCGTGTCCTTTGTCCCGCTTAACCCCTTTAAGCTTCCTAGTTGCGATGGCTCCACGACTAAGTCCTTTCATGAGGACATCTGCCGTGACAATTCCACGACAGTTGGCGCCCACCATGGGGCCAGCGCACGGTGGATTTGAGTTCTTGAAGGGCAGCTTCGAAGGGCTCAAGGGATACGCTGTGGGCCGGATGACCAAGAGTCGTCGCGGCAAGCTCTACATCGGCAACGCAGGCTGGGGCCCCGACGCCGACTCAATCGAGTACGGGGTACCGGGTCCCCTTTGGAGGAATCCACGTTTTCATTTGCAAGATTGGTGAGCGGGGCCCTGAGCCGGACATCTGCACCGACCTCGTCGAGACGGCTCAGCGTGCGAGACCCGCCCGGACTCTGCCTACCTTGAAGCATGCTTTCGTGGGATGCATCCACGGAGGACTTTCTGAAGGATCTAGATCTGGTGATGAGACAGCCGTCTGCTCTGATGGTGAATCGTCCACAGGTGAGACGGACTCGTTGTATCAACTTCAAGACGGCAGGCTCCGGGGTTGTTCCGATGGCGACAGTATTCCGGACCCCTTTGAGCCGCCTAGCCGGGTTGGAATCTTCATGGCTGGCACGCAACCTGTTCAAAACTCCGCCGCTGGGGCAGGAGGTCCTGTGCACTCGCCGGCAGTAACACCCCGGATGTAACTTTCCATATTTGTAACTCCAACTCTTGCCATTTTCGGCTATGTGTTATGATATTCCCTCCGTTGTCGGGTTTTGTTTCTCGTTTTGCATTTTGTTCATGTCATGCATCCCATACCATGTCATCATGTGCATTGCATTTGCATACGTGTTCGTCTCATGCATCCGAGCTTTTTCCCCGTTGTCAGTTTTGCAATCCGGTGCTCCCACCTCCTCCGGCGCACCCCTCTTGTTTCTTTTTGTGAGCGGGTGTTGAACGTTCTCGGAATGGACCGAGGCTTGTCAAGTGGCCTTGGTATACCACCGGGAGACCACCGGTCAAGTTTCGTTCCATTTGGAGGTCGTTTGGTACCCCAACGGTTAACCGGGTAACCGCAGATGCCTTCTTTGTGTTGCAGCAAAACCCCCTATATAAACAGCCCAAAGCTCCTCTAAGTCACTTCCATGCTGTAGGTCGTTCGATCACGATCGTGCGGGCGAAAACCGCACCTCATTTGGACTCTCCTAGCTCCCTCTACCTATATATACACCTCCCCTCCCGAAACATTCGCAGTCCAAACCCTAAAAAAATCCCCGCCGCCACCAGACGTGTCCACCGCCGCCGGACGCATCCCCGCCGCCGCGCCCGGCCAACCAGGCGCTGCCACGTGGCCCCGCGCCGCCCGCGCCGCCCGCGGCCCGCCGGGTCCGTACGCCGCCCCCGCGGCCCGCGCGCGCCACCCCGCCGCCCAACGCTTCCTTCCTCTGCGGCCGCCGCCGTGCGCCTCGCCTCCACCCGCCTCGCCGCCTCGCCGCAGCCCGCCGGCGCCGCCGCCGTCCGCCTTCCGCGCCTGCCCCGCCGCCGTGCGCCACCGCTTCCTCGCCGCCGTGGCCAGCCACCGCCGCCCTCCCGCGTCGCCGTCGCCCTCTCCTCCTCTCGTCGCCGGTCGCCTCCTCTTCCCCAAGCTCCGGCGAGCTCGAGCGCAACTCCGGCGAGCTTGGCCCTAGCCCCGATCTCGATCTGGTTTGACCTAGGTTGACCCCGATATCCCCCCCGAAATATTTCTGTCTTGTTATTTTTGCAGTATGTACCTATGTTCAATGCATCATAACTCTCTGCATATAGCTCCGTTTCGGGCATGTAATATATCGAATTGTTCGTCTCGTGATGCTCTATATTTTGTTCAGTTGCACCAGGTTCATTTGTGTCCATGTTGACGCCCAAATCTCTGGTGCAAGAGTGCTAGTTGCTGTTATCTGCTGTTACTTATCAGAACTTATCTGGTGCAAGAGGATTTGTTATTTTTGTATCATTTAATCTGTGCATCTTATGGGCATGAACTCTACATGTGTTTTGTTTTATGCCATGCCATCTTTGCAAGGGTATATGCCATGTATTTTTGTGATCTCTGTGGTGACTAGCACAAGCATGCAAACTAGGCCTCGTAATGTTTCTGATTTCAGGGACTTGGTAGTTTTTCAAAGTCTTTGTCTGCTGTTATTTTGTTGCTATGTATCCATGTGGCTACAGAGAGATCCATGCATATTTTGGAGATGATCAGTAAGGATGTTCTGTAGATATTGTTGTAATTGATCTATTCCAGCCCTTGTTTGCAATTATGAAGTGCCATAGCATGACTCAATATTGCTCTACTTTTGCTATAAAATATTTCTGTCAGATTGTTAACATGATATTCAATTTTTCCAACCTTGTTGTAGTTGTTTCATACATACTATGTATTTGCTCTTGCCATGGGTAGCTTCATAAACATGCCATCTTGCTGTAGGTATGCTTGTTTTGTCATGAATTACTTTGTGGTGAGTGGATCAAGCTCACAAAGATGCCTTCATATTATTGTTTCTGCCATGCTCTGTTTTCTGCTAAGTCTGAAACCTGTTAACGGAACTTGCTATGTTTACATGGTTGTCATCATATCTTCTGGTCCTTGTTGGCTTATGGTCACTAAGAGACTTTTGTTATATGCATTTAGTAGAATACTGGGATGCCTTGTTTTGCTATGTTAAGTTTCTGTAGCATGTTGTTTTCGTGCTCTGAACAGTGCTACCTGATGCTGTTTTCTGCCATGTCCAGTAATTTCACTGTCTGTGAACCTGTTATCTTTTGCACTTTTGCCATGCTTGTTTGAGCTTGTTATGTTGTGATCTAGCCGTAGCTCAGTGTTTATCTTTTGTCAAGCATCTCCTGTAGATTACTGCCATATGCTTTGTTGCTACGTTGGAGTGAGGTAGCATTGTTACTTGTTGCATTTTAAGTGCTATCATGCTGTTAAGCTCAGATTCGTGCCATTCTTGTTTTGCTTGCCATTTGCAAACCGTGCATCCGTTTCCGGTGATCTTTATATCGATTTCGACCGAAATCATCTCATCTTTCCAGTGGCATGCTTGGTTTGCCAGGTTACTGCCTTGTTCATCTTTTCCCTTCCGGAGCACGCATATGCATCGCATATCATATCTTGCATATCATTCATGTTTTGCATCATGTTGCTTGTGCATTTCCCGTGATTGATTGTGGTTCCATTGCTTGTATTCTTGTCTTGGGTAGAGCCGGGAGACGAGTTCGTGAACGAGGAACCTGTTGAGTACGCTTACGAGGAGCAAGCTTTCGACAACTCTGAGAACCTTGCAGGCAAGATGACCATACCCTCGAAATCACTTCTATCTTTGCTTTGCTAGTTGTTCGCTCTATTGCCATGCTGCGCTACCTACCACTTACTATATCATGCCTCCCATATTGCCATGACAGCCTCTAACCATCCTTTCCTAGCAAACCGTTGTTTGGCTAAGTTACCGCTTTCGCTCAGCCCTTCTTATAGCGTTGTTAGTTGCAGGTGAAGTTGAAGTTTGTTCCATTTTGGAACATGGATATGTTGGCATATCACAATATCTCTTATTATATTATTGCATCTATATATATGGTAAAGGGTGGAAGGCTCGGCCTTATGCCTGGTGTTTTGTTCCACTCTTGCCGCCCTAGTTTCTGTCATACCGGTGTTATGTTCCTTGAGTTTGCGTTCCTTACGCGGTCGGGTGATTTATGGGACCCCCTTGACAGTTCGCTTTGAATAAAACTCCTCCAGCAAGGCCCAGCCTTGGTTTTACCATTTGACCACCTACCACCTACACTTCCCTTGGGTTTTCGCGAGCCCGAGGGTCATCTTTATTTTAGACCCCCACGGGCCAGTGCTCCTTCGAGTGTTGGTTCGAACCGAGCTGCCTGCGGGGCCACCTTGGGGAAACTTGAGGACTGGTTTTACTCGTAGCTAGTCTCATCCGGTGTTGCCCTGAGAACGAGATATGTGCAGCTCCTATCGGGATTTGTCGGCACATCGGGCGGCTTTGCTGGTCTTGTTTTACCATTGTCGAAATGTCTTGTAAACCGGGATTCTGAGACTGATCGGGTCTTTCCGGGAGAAGGTTTATCCTTCGTTGACCGTGAGAGCTTATGATGGACTAAGTTGGGGCACCCCTGCAGGGTATTATCTTTCGAAAGCCGTGCCCGCGGTTATGAGGCAGATGCGAATTTATTAATGTCCGGTTGTAGAGAACTTGTCACTTGACCCAGTTAAAATACATCAACTGTGTGTGTAGCCGTGATGGTCTCTTCTCGGCGGAGTCCGGGGAGTGAACACGGTTCGAGTTATGTATGACGTAAGTAGGAGTTCAGGATCATTTTTGGTCATTACTAGTTGACGACCGTTCCGTTGCTTCTCTTCTCGCTCTCTTTTGCGTATGTTAGCCGCTATACATGCTTAGTGCCTGCTGCAGCTCCACCTCATTACACCATCCTTTCCTATAAGCTTAAATAGTCTTGATCTCGCGGGTGTGAGATTGCTGAGTCCTCGTGACTCACAGATTCTACCAAAACAGTTGCAGGTGCCGACGATGCCAGTGCAGATGATGAGATCGACCTCAAGTGGGAGTTCGACGAGGAACGTGGTCGTTACTATGTGTCTTTTCCTGATGATCAGTAGTGGAGCCCAGTTGGACGATCGGGGATCTAGCATTTGGGGTTATCTTATTTTCATTTGGATCTTGACCGTAGTCGGTCTATGTGTGTATTTTGGATGATGTATGAATTATATTTATGTATTGTGTGAAGTGGCGATTGTAAGCCAACTCTCGTTATCCCATTCTTGTTCATTACATGGGATTGTGTGAAGATGACCCTTCTTGCGACAAAACCACAATGCGGTTATGCCTCTAAGTCGTGCCTCGACACGTGGGAGATATAGCCGCATCGTGGGCGCTTCACCGGCTCAGGTGCTGATGGATCTCACGGATAAGATGACTGGCCTGTTAACCGCCACGGTTGTCCCAGCGGATCAAGCTCAACATGATGCAGAAGTGGCACAGTTAAAGCTGGATATAGCGCAAGCCAAGGAAGATCTGGCGGCGGAAGGAATCAGGATGGCCGCAGAACGGGCGGCTCTGGACGCCCAGACTCAGCTGATTCAAGCGCAGTCTTTCCGGCTCACAATGGATCAGAATGCATCCAATGAGGTCATGAGAAGGAGGCATCAGAAGGCTCAATCTCGGCTCCCTCCGGTTTATGATCCTCGAAACCTCTTCAACACGCCCGGTGCAGGGCCTAGTAACCCGCCAGAGATGAACCGGATCATGGCACCCGGGGTTGGAATGCTGGTTCAGCCACAAGTGATGGGGCCTCCCCATGTGAATACTGCCCCACCTCGATACATACCAATACCACCGGGTCATTACTCTAACCCATTGGGAAACATGATCGCTGCAGCGGCACGACTGGCGGCTCTCCCGGTCGAGGGCGATTCTCCAACGGCGGTCGAAACCCATAGGGTCAGAGAGCTTCTTCAGACTGCTTTGGCACAACAGGAGGCATATTCATATAGCCGGGACAGGATTCATTCAACCCCTCGTCCAAACCGGAGCCCGAGTTATAGCAGACACATGGTTTTGGCGGCCGGTTCAAGCAACGTCCGGTGCCGTGACTTGCCAGGTGGGCATGCCCCGGCGCATCATCGAGGCTTTAACGCGGTAGATCAAGACAGAGCACGTCAAGAGGCTGAGCAGGCGGCTCAGCTGACAGCTTACCAGCCCTTTCCGGTTTACCCGACGGCTTCTATCAAGGCAGACATAGCTACGAGGACCGGAGGTGTCCCATGTCTGGTGCCAGCTCTCCGTAACGAACGTCTGCCCAAAGATTTCAAAGGACCTAGGAAGGTACCTAATTACACGGCTGATTTACAGCCCGGAGCATGGATTGAAAGCTACGAGATGGGTATGGAGTTGCTGGAGGTCAGTGAAGCGGTGATGGCCAAATACTTCACCATGATGTTGGATGGGACTGCCCGCACTTGGTTGAAGGGACAGCCACCTAATTCCATCAGGTCATGGGCAGAGCTGAAAGCCCGGTTCATCCAAAACTTCAAAGATACATGTAAGCAATCTATGTCAATTGTGGATTTGACTAGCTGCAAGCAGCAAGAAGGCGAGTCTACAACCCATTGGGTACGCTGGGTCAAGGAAATAATACATTCGTCTGATAAGATGGATGTCGGCTCTGCAGTCTTAATGTTGGAGCAAAATTGTCGTTTTGCACCCCTGAAGATGAAGCTCGGGCGGCTCAAGCGCGATTGCAACGATATGGGTATGCTGATGGCGGCTCTGGTCAAGTACGCCAACTTTGATAGTACCAAGGATCCCGCGTCTGATGATGAAAGGACCGGGAAGGGAAAGAAGAATGGCAACGGCAAGGGCCCTCAGCATAACCCAGCGAGTCAAGGAGGTAATAAACGTAAGGCTGATGATAGTATGGAGTTTGTGGCTAACACCAACGTGCAGGGTAACAATCAACAACGTAAGGGGAGACCACCTCCCTGGTCTGGCGGGTCTGGCCCGACGCTTGAGCAATTGTTAAATGAGCCCTGTCCAAGGCATGGCTCTAGGGAGAAGCCAGCCACTCATCTATGGAAAGACTGCGCGATCATGAAAGCTTTCAAGAATTCCAACATGTTCGACGGTAACAATGGGCAGGGCGGCGGCTCAGGTGGCGGCGGCTTTCATGGCCCGGGCGACGGTTCAAATTCCAATTTTCAGAATTCTCAAGGTAATCAAGGTGGTTTTAACCAGCAATCCGGCCAGGGTAATCAGCAGCAGCAGCAGGGGGGATACCAAACCCATCCAAAGCAGCTCAATAGTGGACAGTATCATGTGTTTACTACCAGTTTGTGCAAGTGAGACCAGAAGTTTATAAGAGGGCAGTGAACGCTGTTGAGCCGGCAGTTCCACGTTACTTGCGATGGTCTGAGCAGCCGATTGTATGGAGTAGGGAAGATCACCCTCCCCGTGTTGATAATCCGGGTCACCTGGCCTTTGTGGTGGCTCCTCAGGTTGGTGGATATAAATTCACTAAGGTACTCATGGACGGAGGTAGTAGCATCAACATCCTCTATTATGAGACCTTCCGTCGTATGGGATTAACTGATAAAAGCCTCAACCAGTCCAATACTGTTTTCCATGGCGTGGTGCCCGGTAAGTCGGCGTATCCAGTTGGTAAGATCGAGCTGAAAGTAGCCTTTGGAGATGAGTACAACTACAGGGCGGAAAAACTGGCTTTTGAGGCGGTCAAGATCAGAAGCTCATCCCATGCTTTATTTGGGCGGCCGGCTTACGCCAAATTCATGGCACAGCCGTGTTACGTATATTTGCAGCTCAAGATGCCGGGTCACAACGGGACCATTACGGTTCATGGCAGCCAAAAGATAGCTTTGGAGTGCGAGGAAGGTGACGCTGCTTATGCCGAATCTTTTTGTGCGACGGAGGAATTAAAGTTTTACAAGGATAATGTTGACCCGACAGACATGACGTCTTTGAAAAAGCCGACCACGGAGCATGAGCCGGTAATGAAATTTAAGTCGGCCGATGAGACTAGGCTTATTGACTTTGTTCCAGGCGACTCATCTAAGCAGTTCAGCATCAGTGCCAATCTGGATCCTAAATAGGAAAGCGCGCTCATCGAGTTCATCCGTGAGAACCGGGACATCTTTGCATGGAAACCTTCTGACATGCCGGGTGTACCGAGAGAACTCGCTGAGCACACTCTTAATATTGATCCAAAATTTAAGCCAGTCAAGCAATTTCTCCGGCGGTTTAACAAGGAGAGGCGGAAAGCCATTGGTGAGGAAGTAGCCCGGCTCTTGGCAGCCGGGTTCATCGTCGAAGTCTTTCATCCATAATGGCTAGCTAACCCGGTGCTCGTGCTCAAGAAGAACGGCACCTGGCGTATGTGTGTGGATTATACGGATTTAAACAAGGCTTGTCCGGCTGATCCTTTTGCTCTCCCTCGTATTGATCAAATTATTGATGCTACGGCGGGTTGTGAGCGTTTGAGTTTTTTGGATGCTTACTCTGGTTACCATCAGATCAAAATGGCAGTTAAGGACCAAGAGAAGATGGTGTTCATTACTCCTTTTGGAGCCTTCTGTTATGTGTCTATGCCTTTTGGGCTCAAGAGCGCCCAGGCGACTTACCAGTGGTGCGTACAGAATTGTCTTCATAATCAGATTGGACGCAACGTTCATGCCTATGTGGATGATATTGTGGTAAAATCCAGAGAGAAGGAGACCTTGATAGACGATCTGAGGGAGACCTTTGGTAATCTCCGGGTCTACAAGATGATGCTTAACCCGGCCAAGTGTGTTTTTGGTGTTCCTGCAGGCAAGCTCTTGGGTTTTCTGGTTTCTCATAGAGGCATTGAAGCTAACCCGGAGAAGATCAAGGCAATCACCTCTCTGGCTAAGCCGGCGTGTATAAATGACGTCCAGCGTCTGGCGGGTCGGATCGCTGCTTTAAGTCGGTTTATAAGCCGGTTGGGCGCTGTATCAGATGATGAAGAAAACAGATGACTTTGTCTGGAGTGATGCTGCCAATGCCGCCTTTGAGGATTTGAAAAGACAGTTAGCTGAACCGCCAGTTCTTGCTGCTCCTGTTGATAAGGAGCCCTTATTATTGTAAATAGCCGCTAACACACGAGCCGTCAGTGTGGCCATCGTGGTGGAGCGCAAGGAGGCGGGTAAGGAACATCCGGTTCAGCGGCCGGTTTACTACATCAGCGAAGTACTTATTGAGTCCAAGCAATGGTATCCACATTGGCAGAAGCTTGTTTATGGGGTATTCATGGCAAGCCGGAAGCTTAAGAAATATTTCCAGGGCCACCCTATCACTGTGGTTAGTTATGCTCCTTTAGGAGATATCATCCAAAACAGAGAAGCCACAGGAAGAGTCGCGAAGTGGGCCATTGAACTTGGGCCTCATGGTCTAAAGTATGTGCCACGTACTGCTATCAAATCTCAAGCATTGGTAGATTTCATCAATGATTGGACAGAGCTGCAGATGCCTGAAGAGAAACCGGATAACACATACTGGACTATTCACTTCGACGGGTCCAGGCAATTGGAGGGCCCGGGGCTGGAGTCATGTTAGCTTCCCCTCAAGGTGACAAATTTCGATATGTGTTACGGTTGATGTTTCCCTGTACTAACAATGCAGCTGAGTACGAGGCCTTGCTCCATGGTCTTCGGATGGCTAAGGAGATGAGCTTAAGCCGGGTAAGGTGCTTTGGTGACTCAGATTTGGTGGCTCAACAAGTATCAGGCAAGTGGGACTCTAAGGACCCCCTCATGGCGGCTTATCGTCGTGAAGTTGATGCCATTGCCGGGCATTTTCAGGGTTACCAAGTGGAGCACATTGACCGTAGAAAGAACGAGGCGGCTGATGCCTTAAGCCGGCTGGGCTCTCAGCGAAAGCTGGTGCCGCCTAATACTTTCTTGGATATTCTGCATAACCCTTCTGTCAAGTTACCTACAGAGGAAGACTTGGCTGTTCCTAACCCAGAAGCACAGTTGGTGGCGGCTCTTCACGTCATCCCAGATCGGACAGTGCCATACTTGGCTTACATGACCCGGGGAGAATTGCCTGAGGATGAAACTTTGGCCAGACAAATAACCCGGCGGTCTAAGTCAATGATAATTGCCAATGGAGAGTTGCATCATCGCAGTGTCACTGGGGCTTTTCAGCGTTGTGTTTCCCCTAAGGAAGGTCAAGAAATTTTATGTGAGATTCATGAGGGGGATTGTGGCCATCATGCCGGCTCAAAATCCCTTGTGGCCAAAGCTTTTCGTCATGGTTTTTATTGGCTAACGGCTCATGCTGATGCAGAGGACTTAGTCAGTAAATGTGATGATTGTCAGAAGTTCTCAAGACGTGCTCACGTGCCGGCTCAAGAGTTGAGGATGATTCCAATCACTTGGCCGTTTGCAGTCTGGGGGCTTGATATGGTTGGGCCTTTCAAAAGGTCCATGGATAAGAAGACCCACCTCTTGGTGGCGGTTGACAAGTTCATAAAGTGGGTTGAGGCAGAGCCAGTTAGTAAGTGTGATGCAACCACGGCGGTTCAGTTCATGAAAAAGGTGATATTTCGCTTTGGTTTTCCACACAGCATTATAACTGACAATGGTACCAATCTGTCTAAGGGAGCCATGGAAGAATTTTTGTCAACGGGAGCATATTCGGCTTGATGTTTCATCGGTGGCTCACCCCAATCCAATGGCCAAGCTGAGAGAGCCAATCAGGAAATCTTGAAAGGCATCAAGCCCCGGCTTTTGGTCCCTCTGCAGCGGACGCCGGGTTGTTGGGTGGAGGAATTACCCTCTGTGATATGGAGCATCAATACTACTCCTAATAGGTCTACGGGTTACACGCCTTTCTTCATGGTTTATGGAGCCGAGGCGGTTCTCCCGAGCGACATCCATCATGACTCGCCTCTTGTGGCGGCTTATGTTGAGGCAGACAATGAACAAGTGCATCAGGATGCTCTTGACTTGTTGGACGAACAGCGTGACGTAGCAGCAGCTCACTCAGCGATTTACCAACAAGACCCGCGCCGCTATCATAGCCGCCGGGTTAAATCCAGAACCTTTCAGGAAGGTGACTTGGTGCTCCGGCTCATCCAAGATCAAACAGATGCACACAAGTTATCCCCACCTTGGGGCCCTTTGTGGTCAGCAAGAACTTGCACAATGGGTCATACTACCTCATCGATGTTCGAGAACACAAAGATTCACGTAAGTCGGAGGAGGAGACCCGCCGGCCGTGGAATATCGCTCATCTTCGGCCTTATTACACTTGAGCCACCGGCTCTCATAATGTACATATTTCTGTAACCATGTATATATTATGATAAATAATAAGGCAGGACCTCTATCCTTTTTCCCCCCAAAGGTAAATGTGTCATTGTTATTTTCATTGTGACCTCACATGATCACTTGGGGGCTGATCCGGCGTATGATCGTATTCGAATCTAGCCGTTAATATTATGATCACTTGGGGGCTTCCTGTTCTAACATAGGTCGTATTCGAACCAAAGAGAACATAGCTGTCGATACCCTTTTGATCGGCACACTGCCGAGCTCACTATGGAGCTTCTTGATCATATTTGAATCATAGCTTAACCCCATTTGGGAACCGACGTGGATCATATTCGAATCAGCGTCGTTAAACAACTCTCAAGGTCATTTGGGGGCTTCCTGTTCAAACATAGGTCGTATTCGAACCAAAGAGGACATAGCTCTCGGTACCCTCTTGATCGGCAACGCCAAAGCCACTGGGGGCTATATGATCGTATTCGAATCTTAGCTTAACCCCGTTGGGATGGTTTCCAGTCGTATTCGAATCAGAAGCCTCCAAATTTTTGAAGTCTCTTTTTGCAAACAATTTTTTGGATTTTATTTGAAGATCTTTTGATCATGTCTAAAGTGTTCAAGGGTGGTTTCTATTCCACCGGCTTAACCTTGATCAATAAAGTTGATCGCACATAATAAACATCATATTACAGAGTTGGGTTCTCACCCTCATTTTTTGGGTCACATAAACCAGCAGCGTAATCGAAGGATCACAGCCACCAAGAGACTTGTGATTTGTTTTATATGCAGGACAATTTCAAGCAGCTCTTTAAACGTAAGGAAAGCAGAGGATCAAGCATAACCCGGGGGAATATAAGAGGGCGGCTTAAGAAGTGTTGAGCGCCGCACAAGTGCGCGATGGCACGACAAAATTAAGCGTTTTTTCTACCCTATTACATGACTCCCCGAGTCCAAATAATGAAGCATTGTTTTCATCAAGACATACACATGAGCCGCTTGAAGGATTAAAGGTGTTTTGGGCCTGAGGCTTCCGGTTCATCCCTTTCCGCTCCTCCGGCTGTTTCCCTGTCCTGGAAGGTTGATGATTTCCAGTCAATGCCACTCAAGGCTTCAAATTCAGCTTCATCATCAATTAACCCGGCTAGATCAACTTCAGGGGCGAAGGTATGCTTACGAGTTGGAGGGATCAGGTTGATTGCTTCATAATGTGGTGTTGGAATTCTCTGATTCTCGGCATCATAACCCGGTTGGTATTTGGTAAGATCCGTGTCATTACCGATCAAAGTGGCCAAGGGCGTACGTCCTTCACGCAAGCGGCGAAATCCTTCTGGTTAAATGGGGTGCCGTCCTCCTTCAAACTGGGATACCCAAGGGCGATGTCGGCCGGGTCTAGCTCCGGTAGCCACGCCTTGGCCCGGCTTAAAGCGGATATGGCTCCGGCTCTTGCAGAAGCTCGTCTCAATTCCTAGAATCGTTGAGGTAGCACGGCAAGCCGCCTTAGCACATCCGCCAGACGAGTGGGAACTTCATTTGACAGAGCCACGACGGCTAAGGCACGTTGTGACCCAGTGTAGAGTTGTTCCACCAGGGTATAAACGGCCTTCAGCTTTGTTAGCATGCTTTGGTTGAGATTGGAACTCCTGGGGCCTGCATTACAAGGTCAGGTGAGCTGATGAAAATTGAGATGCTTGTTGAAAAAGATTTAAGCTAGCTAACACTTATAGAGTAACTTACCAAAGATTGCTGAGACCATCTGAGATACATGGCGTTTTAAGCCGGATAACTCGGCGGTTGTTTCTGCAAGAGTAGCCTCCGCTTGTTCAGCCCGGTGGAGCAAAACAACCTTTTCATCAGCCCAGGCTTTTCTCTTGGCTTCAAACTTCTTTTTCAGTTTTTCTTGTACGGATATACTAAATTCAAACTTGGAATTGGCCTTTTGGGTCTCACTCTCTTGAGTTTTCAGGCGAGTCTTCAGTTCAGAGATCTCAGATTCAAATTGATTGATGGTGGCCTGTATAAATTCCGGGTTGCAGTTAGGATTATCATAATGCAACATTAAGTCCCAAGCACTTTGCAATCAAAGATACTTGGCACTTGGGGGCTAATGTATGCTGAAGAACTCTATTTACAGTGGTGGTTCATGGAAATAAGTCCCAAGCACTTTGCAGGCAAAAGTACTTGGCACTTGGGGGCTAATGCATATTGCTTTTCAAGTACTTGGTTAAAACATGGTGAGGACCGGTTCAAATATGCTGTCTAAACCGGCCCTTGGGCGCTACCGGATAAGCCGGTTTTCTTGGAGTGATTACTAAGCTGGTGTTAAGTCTACAACATATTTCATCATAAGTAATAGACTTGGGGGCTGGCATAGTAAGGATAACTAAGGAATAAGCAACGAGAGTTATACCTCAGATTTTTGGTATATTTGTTTCACCATATCAATTTCCAGATCCCGGCTGTTGTGCACTTGGTTTACATAACCAGAGACAATGTCTCCAATACTCAGATGAGCATAATCAGTGATGTCCAGCTTGGCTTTGCGGCGTTCCAGAAGTTCTTCCTTGGCGGAGCACTTAGCCAGCACAGTAGGTCTCCCCGGCTCAACAAAGTCAGTCCGGGTGATTTCAACGTTCGGATCATCCGCCTTGGCCGGGCTAGGGATCTCCGGGTTCTCAGAACCTTCCATAACTTGTTCGACAGACAGATTAGTAGCGGGAGTTGGAGCTTCATGGGCTGGTGCGGCCGGCGGCTCATGAGCGGAAGCATCAGGAGTAGCCGTTCTGAGTTCCGGTTCAGCTAAGATCGGTTCTTCGGCCGGCTTACTTCTCTTCGCCCTCTTGCTGGGCTTTACTTGTACACTGAAAATTAAAGGGTTAGTACAAAAACATGAGTAAGATAAGCACAAGATAAACAAATTATCATTACCCTGGAGCGGTTTTGAAAGCCGGCATGCTGGACTGCATTGATTCGCCAGAGGAAGGTGAAGTTCCCTGGTAGTTTGAGTCAGAAGAATCGAGTGGTTGACGAGTGAAACCCGCCAAAGGGTACAAAGAATATAAATCGGAGATAACCTCAGTCCGGCGTTTCCTGGTTACATCGGGTAAGCCAGAGGAGAGGTCCGCATCTTTACTGGTCCGGGTCTGCCTCCGACTCTCGTGAATCTGTCGCTTCAAAAGAAATTGAGGATCTTGATAAGCTAAAGGATGTGAAAATCTTACTTTCCGGGTTACCCTTCGGACTTTCTGTCTTGGCAAAGGCTCGGAGTCGGAGGAAATTATAGTTACCTCTTCAATTACTGCATGACTCGCTCCTGTGTCCTCCTGCTGATAATAAGTGTCAATAAGATGGTTAAAAAAGGAGCCTAAAGAGTCAAGAGCTACCTCTGACTCGGAGGTATCTTCCAGATGAAGCATATCCGAGGCGCTAGGTTTGTTCCCCTTCTTACGGGCAGCGGCTTTCCTGGCGGCTTTCTTAGTTTTTCTGGCTTTCTTTGCAGCCTCATGGTCATACTTGACCTTCCAGAATTTATCATCAGCCTGTAAAATATAGCAAGAGTTTTTGAGCAAAGACGAAATTGTCAAAGTGGAAAGTAAGATGCTCAAGTTAAATGGTTTACCGCTGGAGCTGGGTTAGCCTTGCAGAAAGGGCTTAAGCCCGCTTTCCCGCAATCTGACAAGCTCTCGTTCAGAAGAGACTTGGTCATATCATCGATAACATCCTCAGGTAAGTCGTCGGGACTGTGCCGTAGAGGATCAGTCTTCTGGCCCGTGTAATCGCACATCAAGCCGGGGCGGCGGCTCAAAGGAATCACCCGCCAGGAAATCCAAACCCGGACCAAGTCAATGCCGTTTAGGCCGTTCCCCAGAAGAGCTTTGATCTTTGTTTATGGTGGGGGCAAGTGTTTGACGTTCAGCCGGAGATCATTTGTCTGGTAAGGGGTGAGTTGACTCCAGGCGCAGGGCGCGAAAGCCGGGCAGAGGGTTCTCATTAGCCGGAGAAGTGTCTTGACAGTAGAACCATGTCTGGTTCCAATCTTTAGGGTGACTCGGCGGCTCGGCATAAGGGAAGAGATAGTCTCTCCGTCACTGGATTGAGATTCCACCAAGTTCCAAGCTGGGCCCATGGGCACATTCATTTTGATGGTTCAGATAAAATAGCTCTCTAAAGAGTAGTAAGCTGGGTTCTTCTCCAAGGTACACCTCACAGAACACTTGGAAATTGCAGATGTTTAACACGGAATTGGGTCCGATGTCTTGAGGTCGCAGGTCAAAAAAGTGCAAGACGTCTCTGAAAAATTTTGAGCCGGGTGGAGCAAAACCCCGATTCATGTGATCAGTAAAAATGACAACTTCCCCATCCTTGGGTAGAGGCTTTTCTTCTGACGGATCAGGAGCACGATAGGACATGACCTCTTTCTTCGGCAGATAACCGGTCTTCACAAAATCGTTTAAGATGCTATCAGTGACGGTGGATCTAACCCAGTTGCATGTGACAGGTGCTTTGGGAGCCTCGGGCGGCATTATGAAGATGGAAGCCTATGACAAAGGAAAAATTTACGGCTCAAATTTAAGCCAAAGAAAATATTTCAATTCATATTCAAGATGGCGGCTTATGAAGGGGCCTAATGATATATGGCTAATTGTGTCAGATTGTTTAAGCTGCCATGGGCATCATAAGCAATTAAGTTATTTAAATTCACTATGAGTGATCAGGATTATTCATTGAGCATTGCCTCTTTAGCCGGCGATAAGAGCCGCCATGGCTAACGAATACAGTTTTTGCTTAAGTATCGCACAAACAGGTTTCATAGGTTACAGCTGTTATTTTGGATCAAACGGTCGTTCAGAAAAGAAAATATTCTAGACCTAAAAACTAGTACAGATGAGTTCGTGAGCTCTAATGAGGTCTTTTTACAAGCAAAAGGGGTCTGCTAGTATTGAAAATGGACGCAAAACAACTACCGCATGAGTTCTATACTACTTTTGGATCAAAGGAGACTGCGGTGGAAGAACTGCGAAGAAACCGTGATGAACTACGAAGAACACAGGAAGAACGCGGAAACCCTAATGCAGATCTGACATTCGAGAAGAGGAATACTTACTGGAGCTGCTGAACAGCGGAGGTGCGTCGCAGTTCTCTGGTCAAAACAGGTTGATGCAGCGGCCTTGGCTGGTGCAGACGCGAAGGTCGACGGCGGCGGCGGAGTTCGGGCTCTGAGGCGTCGAGAGGAGGAAGACGATAGAAAGGGGGAGAATGAGAAAAAGACCTGGTCGTGCTTATTTATAAGGGAAGACTCGTAAGTGGGCGTGAAAAACGAGGAGGCCGAAAACATGATTATCCAATGACAGAGACGCCTCGATTTTCGGGACGGTTATTAAGATAAGGATCCGTTGAGATACGTTGGGCAAAACATGCATTAATGGCAGATGACGTCATGGCGGGTCACCAAAAATCCAGAAGATGACGTCACGGCGGGTTATAACTTTTGCACAAACAGAAGCCAGAAGGTTTTTTTCTTAAAGTGTTGAAGATTGACATGAACCAGTTCAAATCAATCTGGGGCCTAATGTTGGGGATATAACTACTGGCATAACCCACCCAGGAGGGGCCGGGCTACGTTATGGCGATTCATCGTATGAAGCCCAATATCAAGCTTGAAGATGGCGGTTCAGTAAAGGGCCTAAAGCCCATAGGCGACTTAAGGCCTGTAGTGATAAACCGCCGTAATGGCATGACTTGTATTGTAAGGCAAGAATAGTTAAGAGACCGAGCCGGACACAGATTATGAGCTGGCCGGGACTCTGAGAGCTGCTGGGCGTTAACCTCTGTATATAAAGGGACGACCCAGCGGCGGTTCAAGAGAGGTAACATCAAATCGGTCGCCAGGCATAGCGGATTCGCTCCCTGGTCATCGAAACCCTAGTAATTCCACCTCAACTGGAGTAGGCTTTTACCTTCACCGTAAGGGGCCGAACCAGTATAACCCTCGTGTCCTTTGTCCCGCTTAACCCCTTTAAGCTTCCTAGTTGCGATGGCTCCATGACTAAGTCCTTTCACGAGGACATCTGTCGTGACAATTCCACGACAAACACCCCTTCCTTGCAACGAACGCAGCAGCAGCGCACTGGTTGCGCCCCTGCTTCTCCAACAGGGAGACCCGGGCTTGAATCCCAGGCTCTGCATATTTTGGACTTGGCCTCTTTAATTTCAGTGTGCCACTGACAGATGTGCCCCACCTGTCTTCCACTAAGCCCCTCCTTCCTTTTGTTTATTTTCAAACCCCTATGATTTTCCAAATATGTAAAGTGCCTGGTTTCCATTTTGGGCCATGTCCAAATCAGGACATTCCATTTCTGGTAGTTTTCCATTTCTGTCAATGTCCATTTATGGCAGTATTTCACTTAATGCACTTGTGAGCATTCTTCTACAGCAACCCCCACATATTATATATGTTTTTGGGTTATAAAAATCCCAATAATCCATTTGCGGCATCCATTTCATCATCTGAGCAAGTTTGTGAACATGTTATTTCTACAGCATATGCCATTTTAGCATTTTTACATGATTTTGTGTGATTTTCATATGAGATATATCATTATATGAATTGGAGCACAAGCATGCCATATTATTGCTGATTTTATCCCATGCCATGATATGCATTGTAGTGAGTGCAACAAGCTTGAAAACATGCCTAACTGAATCTGTTTCTACCATGACATGTTTATTTTAGCCAAGTCTGAAACTGCTTATATGACTTGCCATTTTGCATTGATGCTATCATCATATCTGTAGATATTTGGACCATGTTCATTAAGGGAGTTTTGTTAAGTGCATTTATTACCTGAATGCCATGTTCTAGTTTGCCATGATAAGTTCCTACTGCATGTAGTTTTCTAGCCCTAAACATTGCATTTTGAATCTTTTTCCTGCCATGTTCTGTGTTCTCACCAAGTCTAAAAAACAGTTGTCACTTGTCAGTTTGCCATGCTGTTTTAGTGATGATCTAGTGAGTTCTAGAAATAGTTCAAAAATCATGTTTTGTAGTACATGTTATGTGCTTCAATGACATGCCATTTGTTTACCTGTTAGAGTGCTTTAGCATATTTAAACGATGCATCCAAGTTGGCATGTTGCTGTTTTAAACAACTTTGCATTACATTTTGTTATGCTCACCATTTGCAAACCGTGCATCCGTTTCCGGTGATCTTTATATTGTTTTCAACTAGAATCTTCCAATCTATCCAGTGGCATGCTTGGTTTGCTAAGAGCTTGACCGTATCCATCTTTTCTCCACCGTTTCTTTCCCGTTGACGTATCCCTCGTACTGGTAGCCCCTTAGCTCCGTCTTTTGCATTCTTCATATGCATTCATGTTCCTCGTGCATGTAGCATACGTTCTCTTCCATGCCATGTTTATGCTTGTGTGTTTACCATGTTGTTTGCTTCTTTCCGGTTGTGCTTCTTCTTGATAGTTCCCAGTTTCGTTGCGATTGTGAGGATTCGTTCGACTTTGTTGGTTCGTCTACTTCATGGATTCGGTCTTCTTCCTAGCGAGATTTCAGGCAAGATGACCGTCACCTTGGATTTCACTACTATCTTTGCTATGCTAGTTGTCTCGATGTTATCGCTATGTCGCGCTACCTACCACTTGTTTATCAAGCCTCCCATTATGCCATGAAACAGCCTCTAACCTTTTCACCATCCCAGCAAACCGTTGTTTGGCTATGTTATCGCTTTGCTCAGCCCCTATTATAGCGTTGCTAGTTGCAGGTGCAGTTGTAGGTTGTTCCATGTTGGGACATGGATATCATGGATATCTTGGGATATCACAATATCTCTTATTTAATTAATGCATCTATATACTTGGTAAAGGGTGGAAGGCTCGGTCATTTGCCTGGTGTTTTGTTCCACTCTTGTCGCCTTAGTTTCTGTTATACCAGTGTTATGTTCCTTAGTTTTGCGTCCCTACCATGGTGAGGGTTTATGGGCCCCTCTTGACAGTTCACTTTGAATAAAACTCTTCCAGCAAGGCCCAACAATGGTTTTACCATTTGCCTAATAACAACTAAAACTTGCATAGGGACTTCCCAGGCCCCGAGGAATTAATTAACAACCCCGGGCCAGTGCTCCTCATTAGTGTTGGTCCAAACTAGAGCCCCTTGCAGCGTTGCCACGGGGAAACTTGCGGACAGGTTTTAGTTGTACGGACTGCTCATCCGGTTGTGGCCTGAGACGAGATATGCGCAGCTACTATCAGGGTGTCGGCACGCCGGGAGGTCTTGTTGTTTTTTTTACCATTGTCAAAATGTCTTGTGCACCGGGATTCCGAGTCTGATCGGAGGGTCCCGAGATGGAGGATTGTCTCCGTGGATCGTGAGCTTGTGATGGGCTAAGTTGGGGGACACCCCTGCAGGGTTAAAACTTTCGAGAGCCGTGCCCGCGGTTATGTGGCAGATGGGAATTTTTAATATCCGGTTGTAGAAAAACTTGACACCAGATCTGAATTAAAACACACCAACCACGTGCATAACCGTGACTGTCTCTTTTCGAGTGAGTCAAGAAGAGAACACGGTGGGGTTATGTTTGAACGTAAGTAGTTCAGGATCACTTCTTGATCATTACTAGTTTGCGACCATTTGCGTAGCTTCTCATCTTATTCTTGTACTCATAAGTTAGCCACCATACAATGCTTAGTCGCTTGCTGCAGCCTCGCCACTTATCCTTTCCATACCCATTGAGCTTTGCTAGTCTTGATACCCATGGTAATGGGATTGCTGAGTCCTCGTGGCTCACATATTATGACAACCACAGTTGCAGGTACAGGTAATGCAATGATCATGACGTGAGAGCGATGTTTACTTGTTTTGGACTTCTTCTTCTGCTTCTCCTTCGTTCAGGGGATAGCTTCCTGGTCGGCAGCCTGGGCTTGCAGGGTGGATGTCATTTGATTTTCTGTTTGTCTTTCATCTGTAGTCGGATGTTGTTCGCATGTATGATATTTGATGTATTCACTACAAAAAAAGACACTTCCGTGATGATACGTGTTTGTCACGGTAGGTCACATTTTCTGTCATGCATGTACATCCATGAAAAATTTATGACAGAATCAAGATAGTCATGCATGTGCTGTCTTAGAAGTGTTCCATGACATTACCAAAATTATCATCACGGAAGTGTGCACTTCCATGACGATAAATCGCGCATCATAGAAGTGCTTTCGTCAAGGGTGACCGACACATGGCATCCACCGTAACGGGACGCCGTTAAGCTATCAGGTCCGGTTTTGGATCCGATAACCCGTTAACAGCCCAGACCAATGGGAATTTTCCACGTGTAAAATTCTCATTGGTCGGAGGAAACACGTGTCGGCTGAACGTTCGGATAGATGTCATCCACTCATTGGACAGGAGGCGCCTATGATACGTCGACACGTGGCACGGCCCAACAGAGGCCTATTCTGGTGAAAACGCCGGCCCGTTTAACTTGGTCAAATGGTAACGGGCCGGACCATGGAAAGCATGTTAACGGCGTGTTCGTATATAGCCCATTTACGGCCCGCTTACTACCGGCCCGTTACGGCCTATCGGAATTAAGCCCAGTAGCTTCATCTGGGCCGCCCAATATGATTCCAGCCAGTTGTAACTTCCGGCCCATATATGGCCCGTGATGTCTTTCGGCCCATATGAGGCCTTTTGTAACTCTCGGCCCATTAAAGGCCCGAGATGAAACTGGCCCATAATGAACAGTGTATCACTTTATACCCATTAACGGCCCATTAATCCGTTTGTCGGTGTACAAAAGTTGGGGTCCCTTTTTGCACCCCTTTACTTGTGCGTGGGCAGTCGAAGCCCCACGCCCCTGGCCACGCTTGGCGGGGCAGAGGAAGCAAAGGCACAAGATGACTAGACCGACGCCAAGCCGGAAACATAAAGAGCAAAAGGGCGAGGTGGGCTCCCCCGGCAAGACCCTTGCAGGGGGGCCTCCACAGCCCCGGCAAAAGCCTTTCCGGGGGCAACTTGCCCAACGCCAGCAGGGCTGCCACCCTTGAGCCTGAGAGTTCCGACGCCCTCAAACCACATTGGAACCAAGGCTCGGGAAGCGCCTCCATGGTGGCATGCAGATCTTTGTGAAGACCAGAACCATACAAGACTAGATGAATAACCAGAAGACGAAGATCCTCGGCAAGATCCTTGCCAACGATACCCACGAGACCCACGGCAAGCCCCTTGCCGGGAACAACCACGACGCCCCGGCAAGACTCTTGCCGAAGACATCCGCGGGGCCGCAGCCATGCCCACATCTGCCAAGACTCCGCCGCCGTCCCCATACAGCTGCGAGCCCACCAACTAGGCAAGCACCTGCATGGCGACGTGCGGCCTCTAGGCCAACTCAACAAGCACCTGCGTGGTGGCATATGTAGATCTTCGTGAAGGCTCTGCCACCGCACCAACTCAGCAGCCAGCCAGCCAGCGTGGCACTACTCGCCTCGTCAGTTCGGGCGCGCGTCGAAGCCAGGCGAGGCGGCGACAGCTGGGACGAGCTTCCTTGTCGTCCCCGATAAAGCAAGAAGGGCACGTCGGCAGCGCATTAAATGTGTTTGTCCTACGGTGCCAGAGGATAGAATCGACCACTGTGTAGCTTTCCACCTCATGTGTGCCACTGTGGCAGCCTCTTTTCTATAAAAGGAGGCCCGCGGCGTACTGGGAGAGGATTTGGATATTTTGGACCCTGCACGCCTTGTAGCTAGTCCAAGAACACCACATAAACAGAAACAAGTAGGAGTAGGGTATTATGCATCACTTGCGGCCCGAACCTGGATAATCCCCCCCCCCCCCCCCCCGCCCGTTGATCTCTCAATCCCGCTCTTTCCACAGCCCCGCGCCCGCCAACCGTAGCAAAAGGGTTTCCTCATGACCCCGTAGGTGTCGTTTCCCCCGACATCTTTGGCGCGCCAGGTAGGGGGCGCAAGCCGTGGAAATCTGGTTTTGGAGCCAACGCAGTGACTCTTCCATGAGGATGGCTCGAAGGGAGACGGCGACAACGATCAACCGCCCTCTGGTGCCGTCTGCAGCCTCGACTGCCATTCATGTGGTCCCAAAAAGCTAAGTCATGCAAAATTTTGGCTAATTTCATTTATATAAGTCTGTCCTCCCCGAAAGATCTCGTTCCTTGTACAGGAAACCTGCACGCAATGGGACCCTTCCGCTATTGGCAACACCCTTGTCTCTGTCTCGAGTCCACTCGACAGTTCATGCGGCCGCGCTGAGAACGGCAAGGTGGCCTACCCACTACCAGCAGCGCTCTTGTCCTGTTTCGAGTCCGCTCGACAGTTCAAGCGACCGCGCTGGCAGCGGCAAGGTGGCTTGCCCTGCAGCAAGCGCCCTTCTGGCAGGGTGCTAAGGATCCGTCCTCAAAGCACCACGGCATGGGTTTACGCGCCGACAGCCTTATCTCAACAAGCGTAGGGTGCAAATATACAAAGAAAGATCTAACAGGAAGATAGCACACGTGATATTAAAGTATTGCAGAGTTATATTACACCAATTGTTGCTGTGGTTCTAACTAAAGATGAAAATTTTCTTGGTCGTGAACCTGAAGCAGCGATGAGAAACGGGGTGCCTAGTCCCGGCGCTAGCCCTCTATCCTCCGAACTCCGTCGACGTGGCTAATGATGGGCTTGATACGCTCCTCGAGCGTCGTGAGGTCCACATCCTCTGGCAAGCTCTCCAGCGCGGCGTCGAAGTCGAAATTGGGGTTCTGGTACGCCACCTTGGTGAGGACCTCGGTCAGGGCACCCCGGCAAAGTTTTCAGGCCTCATTGGCCAGAGAGGTCGCTCTGTAAGAGCGAAACTGCTCCAGGGATCCAAGAACGCCCTCGAAGAACAGGGTCAGTTTGGCATTGGGACTCACGTTCGGCTCCGGGGCGTACCTCACGTTTGGCATCCCCATGGCCGCCGGCTTTGTGGTAATCCTGCCGGCGATGTTGGCGAGGCGGCTGATCCAGAGGTTTTCGCCCTTCACGTAATCCTCGTGGTTGGCAGCGTCATTCCTCCGCAGCTGCCTCTCCTCCTCCAGATCCTTGGTTAGGGTTTCCTCCCGGGCCCTGACCCCCAAAAGCGTCCCGTTAAGACCCTCCAGCTTCAGCTTCAGGTCTTTGATGGAGTCGTTGGCCTTGGAGAGCTGCTCAGCCTTGCCGAGGACTGCGGCCTGCGCCTCCACCAAAGCACCGTTGAGCGTGTCCTTCTCCTTCGCCACCTCCAGGGCCTGTCTCTTCAGGTCATCCCGCTCCACCTCCAGCTGCTTCACCTTGCCGGCATGGACCAGGGCTTGGGTATTGAGCGCCTCCCTGTGCCTCTGCTCCAGCTCCTGAGTCTGCTGCGCGACAAGCTTCTCGACCTCCTCATCCTTGATGCGGAGTGTGGTGGCAAGCGCCTCCTCACGAGCGGCAAGTTCCTCCTCCTGGGAGTTCAGCTCGTCCTGATGTTGATGTCGAGCGGCCTCGTCCTTGGCGGCCTATTCCCTCGTTGTCTCTTGAGCTTTCTCGACATCGGCCTGCTTCAAGATGAGCTCCTGTTTGCGCTCGGCCAGTAGATCCTGGGCAACCTTCAATTCTTCATGGCCTGGCGGAACCAGGCCTGCGTCTCGGCGACGCGCCCCTCGAGATCTGCCTCCGCCTTGTCCACCGCTGCCATCCTGGACTTTGCCTTGTCCAGGCGGGCACAGTGAAGCGCCCGGAGCTTCTGGAAGTTGGCGCTCATGGCCCGAAGGAGCTGCTCCTCTTGGGAACCGCCGCCACCGGTGCTCGGTTCATGAACAACCTCGAGCCCGGCGGCGGCGAGTGCCTCGTCGACAAACACCTCCACCTCGGTTGGCGCCCTGGTGCTCGCCGTTCCTGGGAGGTGGACGAACAAGTCGTCGGCCACCTTCAGATATTTGCCTGAGCCAGAGGCGGCAGAGGAGGAAGTTTGGTCGTCAACTACCCCCTCCTTGGCAGCGGGCTTGCTAGCCTCTTCGACATGCCCCTTGCCGGCCTCCTCGACAGCAGCCTTGCCGACCTCCCGGGCAGGCCCCTTGGCGGCCTCTTCAGCAGCAGTCTTGGCAGCCTCCTCGGCGGCGATCTTGTCGGCCTCGGCCTCGGCGTCCCTGGTGACCTCCTCGATGACGGTGTCAATGTCCACCCGGTCCACCAAGAAGGGTCTGGATACCAAGAGGGGGAATGAGACGGAGCGAAGGTCAAGGCTCAATAAGAAGAAGAAAGAATAGGGACAGAAAACAAACAACTTACCCGCACCAGGCTGGGAAGAAGTGGCGCCCTCCCCGCCAACTTTCGTTGCTGGGGCACAACCATCGGCACCCAAGCTCGCCCCCTCCTCCTCCATATGTGTGGGCTCGGTGGTGGATGCCCTCACCGGGGACGCCCCTCTAGGCAGCGTAGTCGAGGGGGTGGCGTGTTGGGAGTGGCCCCTGGCGGCTCCTCCTGCTACCGTTCCCCTCCTGCGAACTCGGCAAGGTCAGCGCCGAGAACTCACACCCCGATGTTCATCAGTGGAGGAGTAAGTGATGGACTCACGCTGGGGGCTGGAGCGAGGGCTACGCCGGGGGCTTCTGTCCGGGCTGCTGTCCACCAACATCGGCGTGTGCGGAGTGCCCGCCGGGGGCTTGTCGCCCGTCGAGGCTCTGGCCCTCTTCGCCGCCCTCTGGGCCAGCATCTCCATGTCCCTGTGAAGACCACATCAAATCAAAAAAGGATAGCACAGGAGTGAAGTCAGGAGATGATGTGGGGGGCGAAATACTTACTCGTTCTCCACCTCCTCCTCCACTGGCTTCCTCTTCCTCCTTGGGCTGAGAGACCCAAGATCAAAGTCGGCCTCCAGGTCGACATCTGCGGGAGGAGGGGAAGGAGATGGGGTCCGACAACGCTTGGATGAAGAAGAAGCAGTCGTCGTCCTCTTCGCCATCGTGGCCTTCGCCGCCTTCGTCACTGCCGCAGCCTTCATTGCCCTCGTCTCGCACACGAGCTGCCCCTGGGGCGGCTGCCGCTGCGTGATCCTGCCGGACCAGACCGGCTCACCGGAGCTGATCCGCCGTAGGACGCGCCTTTTCCCCGTGGCCGGAGGGTCGTCAGCCTCGGCCTCCTCCTCGGTCGACTCCTCGACCACATCTTCAATGAGAGGGGCCCCAGTGCCGGCGCTGCTGGCCTCCCAAGCAGACTCCGCCCACTGGGCGAGCTCCCTCTCCTCCGCGGCTGCATCGGCCTCGTCCTCCGCGGCACCGGCGCTACCGGCCTCCCTGGCGAGCGCCGCCTCCGCTGCCCTGGCGGCGATGTAGTCCAGCTCCAACTTGGTGGTGTCTTGGATAAACAGCAGCTCGTCACGGACATAGCCCTCCGACAAGGTGTCGAAGAACTCCTGCACCTTCTCCGCTGGCGGCTCGGCCCATGCCGGGTCAAGCCCTTGCGCGTTGAAGTCTGGCATCATGGCGATGATGGCGGACTAGCGAGAATTGTTGCTCAGCGGGACCACTCCCGCCGGCAACCCAAATAGGGGCCCTTGACGGCCTTGCCGACCTTCGCGGCCTTGCCGGTCCTCTCAGCTCTGCCGTCGCCATCCATGTCGAGCTGAAAGAGCCTTTGGCAGAAGTGGGCGTGCCCCATCACCGTGAAATTGTGCTTCAGACTGGGGCGGAGCCTCATGATGTCAGCCGCGTTCCTGAAATTCCAGGCCGGCCTCCCCTTGTTGTGCAGCGCGGCGATCCGGCGCCGGATGAAGTCGGCCCCGATCATCTCGAGGGTGAGCCCGGCCATGGCGAGGCGATGGATCCTGGTGGTGGCGACCGTGGGATTCTCGTCGTTGGCGTTGAGATCGCTCTAGTCCCTGCGGCGGGTCGGCGGGCTCTGACAAACCCGGCAGAACTCCTGTGGGCCCTCCTCCTCGATCCAGCACCATCGGCCCCGACATTCCTCCCACCTCTCCTTCTGAGCACCCTCCAGATACGTGCCCTTCTCCTGGGTCCTCGGGATCCAGGCGATGTAGCCAGAGATGGCGCCCCCTAGTTGAAGGCGAGGGGAGAAGTAATGGCGGAAGAGCGCCGTGCTAGGGAGCACCCCGGCAAAGCCCTCGCAGAGGTGGGCAAAGAGAGCCATGCATGCCACGGCATTCGACATGAGATCCAAAATATGAAAGTCGTAGGTGCGCATGACGTCGTTGAAGAAGTCAGAGAAAGGGGGGTAGAGCCCGCAAGAGAAGAAATCGACGAAGAAGGGGTACCGGTTTGGGCCGTCCTTGGCAAAATCGGCGGGGACGACGCGCGTGGCAGGGTGCCCCGTCATCTTCCTCCCCCACAGGGGCAAGAAGTAGTCCCTGAGATGGAACGCATCAACCTTCGACGAGAAGTAGGCGAGCTGCGTCTGCCACACCGCCGACTCACTCTCTGGCGCCTCCTTCTCCCCGGCGTCCTTGGCCACTCCCTTGCCCTTGCTGGTTTTGGGCGCCATGACGGCTGGGAGAGGAGTGAGGAATCAAGAGCTATGGGGGGCGCGGCGGTGATGGACAGAGGCGAGAACTTTGATTTTTCGCTGGAGGAAGAAGAGAGGAACAGCGGTTCCGAGATTGGAAGAGGCGCAGAGGGTAAATGAGCAGCGCACCTGCGGTTTTTCCTTTTTTATGGGGAAGGCGCGGGCCGACTCTCTACCATTTACTACGATGTGACGCATGAGGGCAGCAACCGCCCCACGCATGACCCCCACGTCACGCATTCAACGCGGGTCATGGGGAAGCACACCGAGCGAGGGAGTTACTGCGGTAAAAACTCCGCCGCACGCGCGCCCGCGCACCGTTCTGGGCCTGGCCCAATAACGCCCCGCGCTTATATGTGGCCCATGCTCGGGGGCTCCTGTCGGTGTAAAAAGTAGGGGTCCCTTTTTGCACCCCTTTACTTGTGCGCGGGCAGTCGAAGCCCCACGCCCTTGGCCACGCTTGGCGGGGCAGAGGAAGCAAAGGCACAAGACGACTAGACTGATGCCAAGCCGGAAACACAAAGAGCAAAAGGGCGAGGTGGACTCCCCCGGCAAGACCCTTGCCGGGGGGCCTCCACAGCCCTGGCAAAAGCCTTGCCGGGGGCAACTTGCCCAACGCCAGCAGGGCTGCCACCCTTGAGCCTGAGAGTTTCGACGCCCTCAAACCACATTGGAACCAAGGCTCGGGAAGCGCCTCCATGGTGGCATGCAGATCTTTGTGAAGACCAGAAGCATATAAGACTAGATGAATAACTAGAAGACGAAGATCCTCGGCAAGATCCTTGCCAAGGATACCCACGAGACCCCCGGCAAGCCCCTTGCCGGGCAAGCCCCTTGTCATCATCCAGTAAATGTGTCTCAGGAGAACGTAAGGGAATTTGATGAGTTTCTTTGCCAGTGAAGTATGTTTTCTTTAGGTAATTCCAATACTGCCACCAAGCATTCTTGAAGATAGTAGAGGTATTAGCACAGGTTACCTCATCCTGAGTTTCCAGATCTGTCCTTCTCTATAGAGAAAAATGGGAAAATTTTCTGTATTATAACCATCATGGAGGTAGAATGTATGGGACAAAGCAAAGTAATTGCCATGAATAACATGACTTACACATAACTCCTGGACAAACACCTGCAACTGGCATTTTCCTTCATCTTCAGTATAATATTTCCATGATGGGAAGATACGCACATAGGATTTAACAACATCAAATGCGATACATGCTAAACTATGAATGGCTGGTTGTGCTCCCTCCACAGGAATAGGTGTACTAACTGGTGGAGTTGGGGTTCGCCGTGGTAGTATTGGCGCTTTGGGCACTGGAGTTGCCTTACTAACTGCTCTTGTTTGGGAGCTCTGTGGTGGAGATGGTGTTGTGTCAACAGGAACTGGGTTACTATCTGCTGAGGTTGGGGTTAGATTGGGTGAAGCCGGTTCTTTGTCCATCGCAGTAGGGGTAAAATCTATGAGAGTCTGGGTTATGTGTGGTAGGGCTGGTTCCCATGCATGTACAACCGGGGTGCTATCTCCACCAAGAAGTAGCACTGTTTTATTTGAAGACCGTGTTTTTCCTCTGCTAGATACTGCCATCACCCGCTCCAATTCAAATGGCTGATAAACAGGAAACATAATTGAATGTACAGACATTGTATGAGAGACAGATGCAATATATAGTGTGGAAAAAAGAGGGCATTAAATAATTGACATGTATATTGTTTAACTAAAACGGATAGCATGACATAATTTCACATATATGATGTCTATCTAAACTGGATAGCATAGCATAACATAATTCAAAGATATGATGACTAACTAAACAGGATCGCATGACATAATTCACATACATGTTATCTAAGTAACAAGGATCGCATGATTTAATTCACATATGTGATTTATATGCTAAGCGGAGGGCATTCGCATATATGATGTCTGAACTAAGAACATGGTGTTGAATATTGTTTATATGATGTCTAAACTATGCAATGCAAGACACCATATGCATGATATGAGCAGTAGAACCGTGCCAAGTTAGAGCATACACCTCGGTGGGGGAATAGGACTGGTCATCTGTCTCTGAGGAGCTATCGAGACCTAGCAAGAGATCTGCTTCGACAGGTAGCATTGTCTGCTCTGAAGGCCTTGTTTTCACTCCAGATTTTTCCATCACCCACTCAAATGGCTGATTCATAGGAAGAGTAGTTTAATGTACAAACATTGTCGACAAATGGAAATTTAATGAAGAAAAGGACGGGCTTGATATCATTCAAATATATGATGCCTGGTTAAACAGGATGGCATTGCACATTTCAGATATATTATGGCTGGCTAAAAGACATGAGACTGCATAATTCCCATATATGATATTGAAACTAAACAGGTGGCATTATAGAACATGTCTAAACTAAGCAGATGGCATATATGATGTCGAAAGTAGGCATTGCAAGGCAACATATGCATGATATGACTAACATCATCATGCTAAGGTAGAGCAAACACCTTGGGGGGTAAATAGGAGTGGTCAGCTGCGTCTGAATCCGCCTCAGAACAGATATCTTCCTCTGGATTACAATCTGGAGAGGGGGGAGGGTTTGCCATTGAACCCACCATGGAGCGATGTCTGCATGACATTGTATTGCCGCGCAAAACTCTTCTCTTTTTCTCTACATGTTCAGCATGACTGTGTACAATATCTGACATGCATACAAAAAAATATAGTGAGATTATGTAAGGAGAGCATGCAGAAATCTAGAGTAATGGTAACAACCAGTGGATGGATCCAAAAATAATGATAGCAGGTTGATGATTGCTTTAATATAATAAAAAAATAGATGATGATTGCTTTACTATTTGTTTCCCACTCAAGATGAACAACATAGGCATACCCTAGGTGAACCAGATATTAGACAGAGATACTATTCATTTTTTCCTCGATATGTGCCCCACAACACCTGACTTGGAGTCTAAGAGGTGAACATGACAATAAAGTAGCAGGTAATATTAAGCAACGCATAACATAAGTAGAAACAAAAGAGTGCTACCTCTCTTGTGGACCGTGTACTCCTCATGTTCATCTGCTGAGTTGATGATGGTGATGTCGTTGCGGTGGGTGCCGGCGGCAGGGAAGGAGATCTGAGGCGGCGAAAGATGGTCAGGAGTCGTGATGTCTGGTTTGGTGGATGCTTCTATCGATGGAGCACCTCAGGTGAGGTGGACAACGTCGTGGCAGGAGCAGGACAAACCACACAAAGTTTTCTTCGACACCTACCTGTAACTGAAGTAATTCTGTAAGGGCTCATTGGGCTTGCATAATTCTAAAAACGCAGGGATAGGAGGAAAAACACCGGAATAGGATAGGAATGCACATGGGAAACAGAGCGTTTGTGAACATAGGATTTCTGTCAACTTTGGTGTTTGGTTCACAGGAAAAGGAGGAGCAGAGGAATGCAAAGAAACATGGCCAAAATAAAGTGAAACCATATGAAAGCGTGTATAGTTAGAATGTTATTCTGCCACTAATGCACTTGGTCTTGTTTTCATGCATAGGATTTTGAAAAGTAGGTCCAGGTGGATGTTTTGCTCCATTCCTTTCAACAAAATGCATGAATAATTGAATAGTAGAGTGTCATAGGAAAATTTCCTATTGCTATGTTTCCCGTTGAACCACAATAGCCCTAATGGATCGACATGAATGTAGAGTAATAAGTGATGCAACAAGTGTACAACCTCTTTGCCGTAGCCGTGTCGACCTCAGCATCATTGGGTTGGTCGCTGAAGAAGTTGAGGCAGAGGTGGCTGTCGGAGGTGTGGAGGAAGATCTGAGGAATCTGTAGACGGCGTCCAGGGCATTGCTCTGTTGTGATGGATCGTTCCGTCCTTGGAGCAGCTCCGGTGAGCCATAAGACATCAAGGCTTAAGCAGCACAAGACAGACATCGTTAATCTCAAGTGGGATTCTAATAGCATCTCCAATAGATGATGTAAAATGCATTGCCAAAAAGTGATAGATGTAAAATTTACATCACCAAAAACCACCTGACTACAACAGATGAGGTACAAACTGTCGACTCTGAACTTAACTGTCGAAACTGAAATTTACGAATGTTACTGTCGAAACTGAACGCAATGGTAGCAAAGAGGCACTTCACATGGGATAGTTCAGGGAGGGCCTGCAGTTCATCTTCAACCTGCACCCCCCTGAGCCGCCAGCCACCACCGGGTGAACCCCGCGCCACCTCGCCGCCCTGAAACAACTCCCCACCGCCGGTCCGCCGCCGCCTCGCCGCCCCAAAACAACTCCCCAACGTCGGTCCGCCACCGCCCCGGCCAACCCTCTAGCAACCCTCCCCCGGCCAAGCTTTTTCTCCGGCGCTCCCCATGCCACCGCCGCACCACCGCGCCCCCCCCCCCCCCATCGCCGGCGAGCAGCACCCCACCCAGAACATTAAGATAGATAGTGGGGTACCTCTCCGGTGAACCCCCCTCCCCGCTGCAGGTGATTCTTCCTTATCTCCTGCGAGACCCACCACACCCTGAAAATCGAGCGCGAGCTAGCGAGCGAGAGTCGGAGCAGCAGCAGCAGCGCGAGCGAGCGAGCGAGAGCCCGAGCAGCAGTAGCAGCGCGAGCGAGCGAGAGCTCGGGCAGCAACAACAGCAGCGCGAGCGAGCGAGAGCCGGAGCAGCAGCAGCTGGGCGGGCGAGCGAGCGAGCGAGAGCCGGAGCAGCAGTGCGAGCGACCGAGCGACAGCCGGAGCAGCAGCAGCAGATCCGGCTAGTATGGACGCCACCGCCGAAGGGGCCTCGCACTCGGGAGAGCTGCAGTGGAGATGTCGCCCGCGGTGCCGGCTTCGAGGTAGCCCTCCATGGGGGTGCGGGATGGAGCACCGTCGGCACCGGGAGGTCGAGTTAAGGAGAAGGTGCGATGCGATGAGTGTACAACCTCTTTGGTGGCGCCGAGTAGGCCTCAGCTTCGTCTGAGGAGTCGGTGAGGATGATGCGGTTCCGGTGGAGCCGGTTAACGCGGTGCTATGGGGATGAAGCAGCCGCGATAGACAAGGTGATCATCGAAGCATCTCCTTGGAGGTGGAGGATGGGGCGGCTGAACCGGCGGGGCGATGGGATGGACAACGGATCCTCATCCGGGGAGGCGGATGAGGGATGTCGAGCTGTTGCGGTGGACGACGTCGTCGGGGAAGAGGCTCCGGCTGGGCAGCGGTGAGGTGGCGGATGGAGGAGAGCGGGGTTTCGCGGCCAGAGCGGAGAGGTTATAGCGGCCAGATTTTGAATGGCGAAAAGGAGGCGATGGGAGGGGGAACCATGACTAAGGGACGCGCTGATGTCTACTACACAATCTTCTTCTTGTAGATGTTGTTGGGCCTCCAAGTGTAGAGGTTTGTAGGACACTAGCAAATTTCCCTCAAGTGGATGACCTAAGGTTTATCAATCCATGGGAGGCGTAGGATGAAGATGGTCTCTCTCAAACAACCCTGCAACCAAATAACAAAGAGTCTCTTGTGTCCCCAACACACCCAATACAATGGTAAATTGTATAGGTGCACTAGTTCGGCGAAGAGATGGTGATACAAGTGCAATATAGATAGTAGATATAGGTTTTTGTAATTTGAAAATATAAAAATGGCAAGGTAACTAATGATAAAGTGAGCATAAACGGTATTGCAATGCTAGGAAACAAGGCCTAGGGTTCATACTTACACTAGTGCAACTTCTCTCAACAATAATAACATAATTGGATCGTATAACTATCCCTCAGCATGCAACAAAGAGTCACTCCAAAGTCACTAAAAGCAGAGAACAAACAAAGATTATTGTAGGGTACGAAACCACCTCAAAGTTATTCTTTCAGATCGATCTATTCAAGAGTTCGTACTAGAATAACACCTTAAGACACATATCAACCAAAACCCTAATGTCACCTAGATACTCCAATGTCACCTCAAGTATCCGTGGGTATGATTATACGATATGCATCACACAATCTCAGATTCATCTATTCAACCAACACTAGTACTTCAAAGAGTGCCCCAAAGTTTCTACCGGAGAGTCAAGACGAAAACATGTGCCAACCCCTATGCATAAGTTCACAAGGTCACTGAACCCGCAAGTTGATCACCAAAACATACATCAAGTAGATCACGTGAATATCCCATTGTCACCACAGATAAGCACATGCAAGACATACATCAAGTGTTCTCAAATCCTTAAAGACTCAATCCGATAAGATAACTTCAAAGGGAAAACTCAATCCATTACAAGAGAGTAGAGGGAGAGAAACATCATAAGATCCAACTATAATAGCAAAGCTCGCGATACATCAAGATCGTGCCAAATCAAGAACACGAGAGAGAGAGAGATCAAACACATAGCTACTGGTACATACCCTCAGCCCCGAGGGTGAACTACTCCCTCCTCGTCATGGAGAGCGCTGGGATGATGAAGATGGCCACCGGTGAGGGATCCCCCTCCGGCAGGGTGCCGGAACAAGATCCCGATTGGTTTTTGGTGGCTACAGAGGCTTGCGATGGCGGAACACTAGATCTAGGTTATTTTCTGGATGTTTCAGTATTTATATGAATTTTTGGCGTAGGTCTCACGTCAAGGAGGTTCCCGAGTCGTCCACGAGGCAGGGGCCCACGCCCAGGGGGTGGGCGCACCCCCCACCCTCGTGGGCAGCCCGGGACTCTCCTGGCCCAAATCTTTTACTCCGGGGGCTTCTTTTGGTCCAGAAAAAATCATCAAAAATTGGCACGTCAATTGGACTCCGTTTGGTTTTCCTTTTCTGCAAAACTTAAAAACAGGGGAAAAACAGAAACTGGCACTGGGCTCTATGTTAATAGGTTAGTCCCAAAAGTGGTATAAAATAGCGTATAAATGCATATAAAACATCCTAGAAGGATAATATAATAGCATGAATACTTCATAAATTATAGATACGTTGGAGACGTATCAGCATCCCCAAGCTTAATTCATGCTCGTCCTCGACTAGGTAAATGATAAAAGAAATAATTTATGAAGTGTGAATGCTAACAAGTGCATAAGTTTGATCAATGATAGTTCCAATCACTTTTTCTAGCATCATTATATATCATAATAGTAGCTCATATCATAAAGCTTCTCACGATCAAGTAACAAACTATTCACATGTTAAAGTATAGATCATAAACTTTCTTGAAAACTAACAAACCGTTCTCAGTCATCAAACAATTGCAATTCATCTTATTTTCAGGAAGGGTCTATGTAAGAGCTTTGATTTAGCAAATCCCACATACTCAACAACCACTCAAAGCATATTTTTAGAACAAATAGCATCCATCGAACACAGAGAAAGATAGGGCTTAATGTTTCGCCTCCCAACTTATTTATCATATAGATAATTGTCAACAATAATAATTCATGATCAAATATATTTGAATGGCCATATATGCTTAGATATTTGGATGCGCAGCAGTATTCCCACTTAGTACAGATATTTTGGCTAGCAAAGGATTCTAAATAGCAAGCACCACATGTTAGAGGATCCATAACAATATAACTTCTATACAAATATACCTAAGCATAACTCATTATGTTGTCTTCCTTGTCCAACTTCAACTAATTTGCTCAGGTTTGAAAATAATTAATGGGGCTCACAATCATAGAAGATGTCCAAGATAGTATATTTATATGTGAATCTCTCTTCCTTCAATATTCTTTCATGAATTGTTCAAGTGACCAATACAATGTTTGCTAACCCTCAAAAAAATTACCACCTCTACTTCTTATATGTGAAGGCATTACTCCCCATGGGAAAGGCATATGAAACATATATAATTTCAGATTTATGACATTCAAATCATTCAACCATTTACTCATAGGATATAAGTGAAGCACACGAGTAAATGACAAACTACTCCAAAAAGATATGAGTGAAGATCAATGAGTAGTTAAATAATTATTTAGATATGTGAAGAATCTCCCATTTAATAATTTCAGAACTTGATATTTTATTCAAACAGCAAGCAAAACAAAATAAAATGACATTCTAAGAATAGCAAACATCATGTGAAGAAGCAAAAACTTAGGATCAACCGATACTAACCGATAGTTGTCAAAGAAGAAAGGTGGGATGCCAACCGGGGCATCCCCAAGCTTAGACGCTTGAGACTTCTTGAAATATTATCTTGGGATGCCTTGGGCATCCCCAAGCTTGAGCTTTTGTGTCTCCTTAATTCCTCTCATATCACGGTCTTCCTAAATCTCAAAAGCTTCATCCACACAAAACTCAACAAGGACTCATAAGATAAGTTAGTATAAACCAATGCAAAAACCTTATCATACTATACTGTAGCAAATCATTAAAATTATTATTCAACATTGCATACTAAATGCCTCTGCATATTTAATACGCCTATCTTCAAATAGAATCATTAAACAAGCAAACATAACAGCAATCTGCCTAAACAGGACAGTCTGTAAAGAATGCGGCAAGATCCATACTTCCCTAGCTCCAAATATTATGAAAGAAAATTCCCACTGTAGTAAATTTATCAGAGCTTATTATGCAAAAGGTTTCAACATTTTATCACATTCTGACTTTTCTAGGGAATTTTTGCAACAGCGGTAAACTTTCTGTTTTGAAACAGCAACATGTATACTTGCAAAATAAGCATGGTAAAGACTATCCTTGACATTTTTATTGAAATTAGAGATGCAAAACTTTATTATAAATAACAGCAAGCAAATACTAACAAAATAAAATGACGCTCCAAGCAAAACACATATCATGTGGTGAATAAAAATATAGCTCCAAGTAAAGTTACCGATGAACGAAGACGAAAGAGGGGATGCCATCTGGGGCATCCCCAAGCTTAGGCTCTTGGTTGTCCTTGAATATTACCTTGGGGTGCCTTGTGCATCCCCAAGCTTAGGATCTTTCCACTCCTTATTCCATAGTCCATCGAATCTTTACCCAAAACTTGAAAACTTCACAACACAAAACTCAACTGAAAATCTCATGAGCTCCGTTAGCGAAAAAATACAAACCACCACTTAAAGGTACTGTAGTGAACTCATTATTTATTTATATTGGTGTTAAACCTACTGTATTCCAACTTCTATATGGTTCATACCCTCCGATACTACTCATAGATTCATCAAAATAAGCAAACAACACACGAAAAAACAGATCTGTCAAAAACAGAACAGTCTGTAGTAATCTGTATCAAACGCATACTTCTGAAACTCATAAAAATCTGCCAAAATAGGACAACCTAGATAATTTTATTATTTATCTACTGCAATTGGAATCAGTATTTTATCACTTTCGAGTGATTTTTAACAATTGTTTTCGTGAGCAGAAAGTTTCTGTCTTTTTCAGCAGGATCAAATAATTATCATCCAAGAAGATCCTATAGGTCTTCCTTGGCACAAACACTAATTAAAACATAAAACCACATCTAACCAGAGGCTAGATGGTTTATTTATTACTAAACAGGAACAAAAATCAAGGAACAAAAAATAAAACTGGTTTCCCTCCCAACAAGCGCTTACGTCTAACTCCCCTAGCTAGGCATGATGATTTCAACGATGCTCACATAAAAGATAAGAATTGAAACATAAAGAGAGCATCATGAAGAATATGAATAGCACATTTAAGTCTAACCCACTTCCTATGGATAGGGATTTTGTGAGAAAACAACTTATGGGAGCAAGAATCAACTTGCATAGGAAGGTAAAACAAGCATAACTTCAAGATTTTAAGCACATAGAGAGAGGAAACTTGATATTATTGCAATTTGTAGAAGCATATGATCCTCTCTCATAATAATTTTCAGTAGCATCATGAATGAATTCAACCATATAACCAGCACATAAAGCATTCTTTTCATGATCTACTAGCATAGAATTTTTATTACTCTCCACATAAGCAAATTTATTCTCATCAATAGTAGTGGGAGCAAACTCAACAAAATAACTATCATGTAAAGCATAATCCAATTGAAAATTAAAATCATGATGACAAGTTTCATGGTTATCTTTATTCTTTATGGCATACGTATCCCGAAAGACATTAAAAAGATGAAGCATATGAGGCAACCTTAATTCCATTTTTTTGTAGTTTTCTTTTATAAACTAAACTAGTGATAAAACAAGAAACTAAAAGATTCGATTGCAAGATCTAAAGATATACCTTCAAGCACTCACCTCCCCGGCAATGGCGCCAGAAAAGCGCTTGATGTCTACTACACAACCTTCTTCTTGAAGACGTTGTTGGGCCTCCAAGTGCAGAGGTTTGTAGGACAGTAGCAAATTTCCCTCAAGTGGATGACCTAAGGTTTATCAATCCGTGGGAGGCGTAGGATGAAGATGGTCTCTCTCAAACAACCCTGCAACCAAATAACAAAGCGTCTCTTGTGTCCCCAACACACCCAATACAATGGTAAATTGTATAGGTGCACTAGTTCGGCGAAGAGATGGTGATACAAGTGCAATATAGATAGTAGATATAGGTTTTGTAATTTGAAAATATAAAAACAGCAAGGTAACTAATGATAAAAGTGAGCGTAAACGGTATTACAATGCTAGGAAACAAGGCCTAGGGTTCATACTTTCACTAGTGAAAGTTCTCTCAACAATAATAACATAATTGGATCATATAACTATCCCTCAGCATGCAACAAAGAGTCACTCCAAAGTCACTAATAGCAGAGAACAAACAAAGAGATTATTGTAGGGTACGAAACCACCTCAAAGTTATTCTTTCGGATCGATCTATTCAAGAGTTCGTACTAGAATAACACCTTAAGACACATATCAACCAAAACTCTAATGTCACCTCGATACTCCAATGTCACCTCAAGTATCCGTGGGTATGATTATACGATATGCATCACACAATCTCAAATTCATCTATTCAACCAACACAAGTACTTCAAAGAGTGCCCCAAAGTTTCTACCGGAGAGTCAAGACGAAAACATGTGCCAACCCCTATGCATAAGTTCACAAGGTCACTGAACCCGCAAGTTGATCACCAAAACATACATCAAGTAGATCACGTGAATATCCCATTGTCACCACAGATAAGCACATGCAAGACATACATCAAGTGTTCTCAAATCCTTAAAGACTCAATCCGATAAGATAACTTCAAAGGGAAAACTCAATCCATTACAAGAGAGTAGAGGGAGAGAAACATCATAAGATCCAAATATAATAGCAAAGCTCGCGATACATCAAGATCGTCCCAAATCAAGAACACGAGCGAGAGAGATCAAACACATAGCTACTGGTACATACCCTCAGCCCCGAGGGTGAACTACTCCCTCCTCGTCATGGAGAGCGCTGGGATGATGAAGATGGCCACCGTTGAGGGATCCCCCCTCCGGCAGGTGCCGGAACAGGGTCTCGATTGGTTTTTGGTGGCTACAGAGGCTTGCGACGGCGGAACTCTAGATCAAGGTTATTTTCTGGAGGTTTCAGTATTTATAGGAATTTTTGGCGTAGGTCTCACGTCAAGGAGGTTCCCGAGTCGTCCACAAGGCACGGGCCCACGCCCAGGGGATGGGCGCCCCCCCCCCCACCCTCGTGGGCAGCCCGGGACTCTCCTGGCCCAACTCTTTTACTCCGGGGGCTTCTTTTGGTCCAGAAAAAATCATCAAAAATTGGCACGTCAATTGGACTCCGTTTTGTTTTCCTTTTCTGCAAAACTTAAAAACAGGGAAAAAACAGAAACTGGCACTGGCTCTTTGTTAATAGGTTAGTCCCAAAAATCATATAAAATAGCATATAAATGCATATAAAACATCCTAGAAGGATAATATAATAGCATGAATACTTCATAAATTGTAGATACGTTGGAGACGTATCACGCGCTTGTCCAAAATGTAGGGTGTGTTACAAAAGTACCCCCACCGATTTGAACTAGCGGCCCTTTCGGCTCAGGGTTAGAAGGGGGATTTCGCGTGTCGGGATTTGGCAGCTGGAGGGAGTTTTAGCGCGCGTTGTAATTCCGGGATAGCAAGGCGCGGGTTGTGAAGGCGCCAGTTTTGGGAGCACGATATCTAAATTTTCGGGATATAACAAGGCGCGTGTTGAATTTTAGGGACAAGCCTAACGTGTAATATTGTACTTGTACGTACCAAATCAATTCGCACTTCCCTCAACGAAAAAAACAAAAAAATTAAAACTATTCACACCACACAAAGAGAGAGTCTTGTCCCGTTTTACTATACAAATGCTATTCAAAGCTACTCCCTCCTTCCATCTATATAGGGCCTAATGCGTTTTTCGAGGCTAAATTTGACCAAGCAAATATTAGAGCAATAATATATGACATGCAACTTACACAAAGCACACCGTTAAATTCGTGTGTGAAAGGAGCTTTCAATGATATAATTTTCACATTATGCATGTCATGTACTATTAATCTTGTCAATAGTCAAAGGCAGTCTTAAAAAACGCATTAGGCCCTCTATAGATGGAAGGAGGGAGTATGGATCCATGTTATGTCCAATTAATTTTTTTCGCTGGCTATATAATGCATGTAACCTACTCATGCCAACATCTTAGTGCATTCCAAATGTCTATACTACTGCTGCAATTCGAACGGAATTTGAATTCGTTTCTCTATTTCAATAAGAATCTACAATCATGATTGTTGCCAACTTCAACCATCATTCGTGTATTACCTTAACAACACACTACATGATTACTATAGAGATAGATATGAACTATGTGTACTATATGAACTCGAATTCAATTTTTTGAATACACTTGATGTTGATTCCGAATAATAGTACATTTGATGTACTAACTATATATTCATAATCTAAACCATGTTCCATACGTACACCGTGTTTATCACAAAAATTTATAGTGCCCCCCTACATTATGACAAGTATTTAGCCCTGAGCAGCAAAAGCCACACATTAGCCCAAATTATAATCAATGTTCTACATTATGATATCTTCTTCAAGTATCCGTATCCACTTTTTTAAATGAATTATGATCTATGTTCATCTTTAACACCATCACAATCCTCTTCTCTTTGTAGCTAGCTAGCGCTAATTTTCTATCATGCATGCACACACCCGCCCCCCTCTCACCCTCCCTCAGCGTCCCCTCCATCGCGCACGTTCGTTATTTCTCTTTAGGTCGTTCACCCGCGGTGTGTGTAGGCCCCCCGACTCCTTCTTTCCGGCACACACCGGTCAATATACCTCTCTAGCCAAGTGTGCCTACCACAAACACATACTTCCCCTCTTACCTTCTCACCGTCCATGCCCCCTATGTCCAATACGGTTCCACGCAGGTGCACACTCCCGCCCCTCTTTTCATCGATCTCATAGTCGCACACCCCCCCCCCCCCCCGACATAGTAGGCCTCTCGCACCACCTCCTAGCCGCACCCCTCCCCCCTGTCTATCTCTCCGGACCTTATTTGCTTCTAACACATGCATGCATGTATATGTAATGATCTCCCTACATATAGCTAGGTCGACTATAATTCTTTTCCCCATGCACCGATAGACTTACCTCACTAGTTATGTCTCTCCCTTTCTCGGACACACGACAGTTGATCTTCCTATGTAGTTACATATGCTTACCACAACCATATCGTCTCCCCTCATAATCCTTGCATACCTCCCGACCCGTCTCTCACACGCACGTGCATAGACAGACAGACATCCCCGCCCTCTCTTATTGATATTGCACTCGTACCCTCCGTTTGTCTAGCATGCCTCTCCCACCATTTGTGAGACGCCACTCCACCACCAACCCTCCGACACTCTACCTTTGTCTTTCTCCCAACCTTATTCCTCTACTACACATATCCATGGATGCCGATCGATCTCCCTCTATACATAGCTAGGTCTCTCTCCTTCTCCACACATATACTAGTCGATCTACCTCTCTATAGATAGGTCTCTGCCCCCTCCCCCTCCCCCACCGATAGTCGAACGTTGTAGGTAGGTATCCATGCCACGGAGAAAAATTGCACCTCTGCCCTCTCAAATTCCAGTAGGCCAGCCGTCATGTATCTTTGACATGGGCAAACACAAATTCGATGGCACTCTTTATCGATCGCGCAGCCACACACTTCATTCCTATTTTTGATTCTATCGATATCTCACGTCGATGATCCCTCCACTCTCTTCTCGTGGATCGCTCCCTCTATAGTATATATCCATGACTCTGTTTCACACACATTGCATATGTTACATTTTTTTGTTTGAGATATCATCGACACATTGCCTCGGTTTCGCACAAACCATCTCTCTCACACCCACCCACGTACGTACCTGCACCTAAAGAAGAGGTTCACACAGGATGCACGTACTCACGTCTCGTTCCCGGCCACACCCGCGCGGGTACACGGTGGAGTTCGTTTCTATACGAAAAGGCAGCCCACATGATAATTTGACGCGTGTAGCGGTTGTTTACTCAAAGGAGGGTCGGGTACCACGCCTAGATGGAACAAAGTTCGACTTGACGCATTTGTATTAAATAAAGTTATATATTCCTCCTCAATGGTGCATAGTAACGAATATAAAACGATTGCCGTGGGGAAAATGGAAAAATCTGCTCCACTATATACAACGGAGCCTGCCTGCCGGGGTTTGTCTCTCGTCACACCATCTCACACAAGGTGGCGGTGGCCTCTCTCTCTCACTGTTGGTCAGTGATCCGGCCGCATCCCGTCCGTCGGCGGAAAGGGAGGATGTGCATTGTTTCTCCGTTCGACGGCGTTGAGGCAGCACGTCCCGATCTACGGTATCCGCTGTTCTGTCTGACCAAGCTCCGGCGCAGTAGGGCCTTCGCCACTTGCTCGCTGCCGCAGTATGGGCAGATCCCGGCCACCGGCACCCTCCTAGAAACATCCCGATGACCCTCAGGTACAGCTTCCTCCGGCCTTGTTCCACTGTCCATCTTCCCACGTTGCTGCATGTGGATCTTCTTTAGTTGTTTTCTTAAAACGTATCTCGGCCGGCGTACTTTCCATCTTGCAATCTCGTCCTCAAACCATTTTTGATAAACCACCATGCTGCTATCTTTCCCTTATACATGGAATATGCTTCTTTTTTCGGCGTATGTGTCTTCAACTCATGTTATTCACCAGTAATTGTTTCCTTTCTACCTCTTTTTTGCAAACAGGGCTAGCCATTTCACCTCGTTCCTACTGCGACCTTTTGGTGAACTGCACAAATCGCTTTTTTTCTTAAGAGTGTTTTGTGCAGTTCTGCCAAAATGTCACACGGGCAACGTTTTTACATTTCTGTCGGACTGCAGAAAGGGAGATTGGTTTTGCTATCCTCCTCATCCAACTCCTGCCTAATCTTCTCCAACAAGTAGTTAGTCCTAAAGAGAGATCGCAGAGGTGATCGGCTTCTATTTGTGTGTGTTATGTTTCATCATGTAGTTCCACTATTATTGTAATCACACTGACTGGATATCTTTGCCAACAGGGATGGTCAGATCGATTTTAGTGTAGCTGCACAAAATGATCGGATTGTGGTGTCCTCCGTACACCCCCTTCCTGGCTACAACGCTGGGTGAAACTAGCTGCCAAGCAATGAACACTGTGCCCAGGAAATGGACCCATGCCTACGAATAGCATCAATCAATTATATATTTTTCTTTATTTGTACACCTTCTCACAACGTTGTCTTCAGTTGTGATGTGAATATTGGCGCTGATCTGCGAACCATTGAGATGCATTAGCAGCCATGGTAGTAGTTTCATTTGTATTTGATGGAATGTTGTAACGAGATAATCTTGAGGCAAGAGGACACATGAATCCTAAGTTGAAACCTTTTTTTCCTGCAGGAACCAAAGTTGAAACCTTCATATCATCACAGTACAATTTCATTAAAATTATGCGTACATATAAACAAATCCTGAAGGATTTATAGCAATGCCAAAAACAATTCAACTTTGTTTCGCCGACATGTGGGACATCCTTCATCCGGCTCCACTTGCCATGCAGCAATATTGAGTGCACAATTGTAGGGAAAGATTCACCCTGGTCGTTGCGCCGCATTAGTAATGACTAGTGAGCAATCAAATCACAGAGCCCCACCTTCGCCACAGTAAGTTGCTCGGACGAAGCAACCATCATTTCTCTGTTCCTTGAATCCGCTGGTACTCCCATATTCCCAGAGTAATAAGTTGCTCGGGCGAAGCAACCATCACTTCACCTTTCCCACAGTAAGTACCTCCTTGGGCCCACTGAAAAATCACTTTTCTCTCTCCATCAAGTGCACTTATTGTAAATCTAACCCTGTCACCGAAATACCTCTTTGGCTACAGTTAGTTCAGGGTTAGTCATGAGTTAGTCTAACCTCTAGCTAAGTTAGAGTATCCAAATAGGAGCAGTATAGGACATGCAAGTTGCTCAAAGCATACAGTCAAATTCGTACGTGAAAGGATCTTTTTTCTTTTTGAAAACGGAACGTGAAAGGTTCTTCGAATGATATAATTTTCAAATTATATAAAATCTTATCAATAGTCAAAGGCATCCTCGAAGAATACATTAGGCCCTACTCCCTCCATCTAGGTGTATAAGTCACCTTATGAAAACCAAATAATCCCAAAATACTTAGGCGCGGTGCATTAACTCCCACCATGTTTCTTGTTTCTTGACATATCCACCAATAAGAGATGTGGGGCGTGCATGTTTTCAATGACTTAGACTACCAAACACGACATGCAATGGTTAGATCATTGCATGCAATGTTATTAATTAGCAAATAAATATTAATTTCTCTCGTTTTCCCCTCTTCCTTGGTCACGGTGCACAATCTAAGATGACTTATTCACTAGACGGAGGGCGTATATAAAATCTTACCAATAGTCAAAACCAAGTGTTACTACTACACCAAACAAGTTCAAAATGAGAAACTGGACCCACTCACGGCACGGCACGCCTCTCTCGTTTGGTCCGTCGGTCAAAGCGCTTCCTCTTCTTGGCATAACAATAGAGTACAGTAAAAAATTTAGAATGCTCTTGGCATGTCGCTAACATGTGATGAGTTAACCGACCTCAATAGACGGCAAAAATGCCTGCCCGCCGCACTTTGAGAGAGACGAGGAGCGAGAAGCGATACGGGCTGGTGGATTACTAGAGCTAGGTGTCGCACGGAGGCCAAGAAATATGGTGATAGCGTGGGTTGGCCACGTACAGTATGATGTAACTACACTGGGCTGCCGTGTTTCGTACTGTTCCGGTCTACTGTGGACTTGATTGGTTGATTTTATATCGCTAAATAATATAAAATACTATGAGTGCAGACGCTCCACCACGAGGTTCCTTGCTCCTTCTCGATCGTCGGGAATCTATGTTCTTCCATTCTTTTTTTTACATGGGCTTTGTTCATCCTTTTGCCAACACGCGGGACATCTAGCATCAAGGTGCACGTGTCATGCAAGAAAATGGAGATAAGCAGTGCGTAAGTGAGTCGTGCACTACGATGGCACCTAGTACTACATAGTAATATTTTTCCTCCTCGATGGCACGTGAATACTGCACGTACTCAATGATGGATCACGGGATGGTAGCCATGGACTGATGGACATGGTCGGCCCTTTTTGGAGAAAGTACTGAATGCGTATTAAATTTGATGTGTCCCGTCAACTCGCAGAACGACGAGAAGCACACACTGAATGACGGAGCACGAGATGGTAGCCATGGACATGGTCAACCCTTTTTGGAGACAATGCACTACTTTTGATGTGTCCGGTCTACACGCAAACGAGGAGAAGCTTTGCTTACTAGTAGTACAGTATCGACTGTAGTACCATCATCATTGTTCGACTTTCGGAAGAGATGAGAGAACTTAATGTTTATTTGCTAATTAATAGCATTGCATGCAATGAACTAACCACTGCATGTCGTGTTTGCTAGTCTCAAGTCATTAAAAGCATGCACACCCACATCTCTTTGGTTGATATGTCAAGAAACAAGAAACGAGGTAGAAGTTAATGCACCGCGCCTAAGTATTTTGGGATTATTTGGTTTTCGTAAGATGACACCTAGACGGAGGGAGTATTATACTTGAAGGCTACAAGGTTCGCTATAGATGACGTGGCAGTGTCATGTAGCCATCAGCTGGTTAGAGCAAGTATAATAAGCCTAGTCATCTGGCTATAAGGTTTTACATGTCAGCAAAAATCCTTGCTGGAGGAGTGAGAAACCAAGAGAGAGAAGAGCTGGCGCTCTGTGTCGCCCAGCTGCAGCTCAATATCCCATGCAATACAGCCAGCATGCAGCCGGCGTGAGTGCTCAACGCAAGCGCTTGGTCCTACCTGCCAATCAGGTGCGCCTGTTTGACCCTCTTCACATGCAAACATTGAATAGTTTAGCCCATCTAATAGCCAGCCTACAGCCAGCCTATTATACTAGTAGTCTTTTATCAAGCCTTTCGATGATGTGGCACTGGTATACAGCCAGTAGCAGGCTCTTCTATTAGCCATGCTCTTATAGGAGATGTAAGAAATGGTTCATCATAAGTCTTTCACCAGTACTGTAGTAAAAATTTCATACATGGAAGATTCTAGACTAAACTATAAATGGATACACTTATATTCATGCGTGATACTCCAATAGAGCAAGATCATGCATGGAAGTCTCCACATGCTTAGACAGCGTATTACATTGAGCGAAGACTAATGATCAATATTTAACTTTGTAATGCATATGTACAGGTGAACCTCCTTGGAGTCCCCGTGCACCTCGTTGGGGGCCAAATCATACCATGCGTCTTCCATGTCCACATCGGCGGGAAGGTCCCAGCTCTGCACAGTCCTAGTCAGCTTGATGTAGCGAGCCCAGCTAGTGTCGCCGCCCACGTACCTCTGATGGGTAGTAACAGTGAGCACGCACCCGTCCATCGGCCTCGTGTCAGCGTCAGCATCAGTGGCATCACCCCTGACGCACACTATAGAGACGGGGCGGCGGCCTGCGCGGGCCTCGCCGGTGCCCACGATCAAGAGGAAGAAGCTGTCGTTCTCCTCCAAGACTAGCAGGCGGCGGTGATCCTCCAGCGACTCCGGCACGGTGAATGGGTAGCACGTCTCGTACTTGATGTTCTCCGCCAAGGGCCAGTAGTGATCGCCGCACGCCTGCGTGAGGTGATGCACGATGTCCACCGGCGAGCCCCAAAACGGCATCGGGCACTCATAGCAGTAGACGAAGGGCTCTTTGGAGGCATCGACCAGGCTGTCCATGAAACGGGAGTGGTTGTAGGGGATGTTGCGCCAGTTGAATATATGAGCAAGTTACTACGAGATTTATTTTGAATAAGCACAAAATAAATCATGACGGCTATAACAGAGATTAAACTAATCATGTGGACTAGCATAGTAGATGAACAGATCGAATCTAGGACACAGACTAGAAACATGAATTCTACCACGATTTTGAACAGGAAGGACAGAAACACATACGGTGCAACGGGAGCAGCACCGTTGGCGTTGAGGTTGCCGCCCATATCGTTGAGGAAGAGGTTGCCGAGGTCGGGGAAGAAGTCATCGCTGCCAGCAGTCGTGAGAGTGCGCTCCCCAAATTTCAATAGCGCCCGCCGAATGGAGAGTAGGAGGGAGTGGCTGTAGAGGACGTTGCGGCCGCCGAATGGAGCACAGGAGTAGCCCACGAAGCAGTAGATGGTGCTCCTCCCTAGTCTCTACTCTTATCTCTATCCCTACTACAGTACTACTCTTCTTTGTTTTTTATAATATACTAGTAGTAGCTGGCAAATCAAATAGTACTGCACCGTCCGCTGCACGCCCGGCTGAACACGCCTCCTCGCCTCCATCAAACCCCTCTGTTAAACCCACATAACTATCTCATAACTAGCTCCAATGGGATGTGTTGCCACATGACCACCAGATGGTTTGATTGAGCCCAGTCAATATGGTTTAGTAGGATTATGTGGATATTTCCGGAAAAAAACACGTGGAAAAAGTGAAGCAACGTGCAGTTCTTTTTAAATGAACGTACAGTTTTATGGCATGAATACTACTTCCCGCTTTTACAATATTGAACTAATATCGGCATTTATACATCACTATAATTTCTTTTTCTTTGAATCTATTAGAACATATATTACTTCTTTTCCCTTTTACCAAAATCACTCTGTTATATTAAGACGTGCCTTGCACATGTATACATACTAGTAAATGTAGGTTTTTGAATGCGGTGAGGAGGCGGGTACAGCTGGGAGTGCAGCAGGCGGCGCCCTGGGCCGGCGCGCCGCTTCAAATGGAGGATGCAGTAAGAGGCCGCGTCTGCCCTGACCCCCTTGACGGTGCATGTCACCTTGTGTCCAGATCTGAGATGCCACGTGTACCAGATGAATGACTCCAAGCTCGATCACCGTGATGCAAGAGGTGCGAGCCGAGGAACGCTGTTGGAGACACCCTCCTCGTCATCATCTGAGTCCTAGAAGATCTCACCCGCATCATCATTAGGCATGCAGCCGCCTTCATAGACAACGTGCGCAGAAGGAGTAGAGGCGACTGGGGACGCACCATGTCATGGGCACTCCGTACATGCTCGTGTGCGTGCAGCGGGCGTGCTTTTCCATCGGTGCTAGCTCTAAGGCCGAGGCTGCGGTCGTCTTCATCTCTGGCTAGTCGTTGAGCAACGACGGCAAAGAGGTGCTGCAAGAGATGCGTAGGCACCGTTGTGTGCGAGCTTCGCCGTAGCACGACGAACCGGACGTCACCGCAGATGGTGCACGCCTCCATGCAGCCGAGTGTGTGCGCATGCATGTGTTATTCACGTGCATTCTGCGGCAGAGTGTGTGTGCATGCATCTGTTGTGTACGTGTGTTGTGTGCTCCATGTTGTGCGCGTTTGTGCATGAGTTGGATCGGCATGAGTTGGGTTGTTTGGTTCTAGGCCTAGTATTGACACACTTTGCCACACATTTTTGCCAAGCTTGCCTAAGGTTAGTTCATCAAAATGAGAGCCACAAGTTGGCAAGCCTAAGAGAATCTTGCCACACTTTTTGTGTGTATGCCATGTGGGACCCGAGTGTGGTTTGCCTAAGGTGTGGCTTGAACCAAACACTCACCTAAGTTGATCAAACTTGCCTAACCATAGGTGTGGCAATCGTTGGCGAAGTTAGTCACAAACCAAACAACCCCAAGTGTGTTGGCGTGTGTACATGCGTGGCTGCATGCGTCTTGTACATGCGTGGCTTCTTGCATGGTTATCAATATAAACTAATAAAATATCTTCAATGTAGCATCCTGATGTATCGTCTCTAGTGGTTAGCGAAGAGTTCATGTTCTTTTATTTGTTTATAGGCGGGCAGGCGGCAAAAAACAGGGGAAAACGTGCAAGGTTCCTTGCAGACGCTCCACCACGAGGTTCCTTGCTCCTTCTCGGTCGTCAGGAATCTATGTTCTTCCACTCTTTTTTTACGTGAGCTTTGTTCATCCTTTTGCCAACATGCGAGACATCTAGGATCAAGGTGCATGTGTCATGCAAGAAAATGGATATAATCAGATAAGCAATGCGTAAGTGAGTCGTGCACTTCGATGGCACCTACTCAACGGCGGAGCACGGGATGGTAGCCATGACATGGTCAGCCCTTTTTTGGAGAGAGTACGTACTACTAAATAACTTTGATGTGTCCCGTCAACTCGTAGAATGACGAGAAGCTTGCTTACTACGCCTTCTCCCTCGCCAATGCGTGCGCGGTGGCTCTCAGCATGAGGAGAAACTTTTGCTTACAAGCGGTGGACGTGCAGCAGTTCATTTGGTGTCAGATTGCCAGAAGTACTGTACTACTGTAGTACCACCATTATTGTTCGACTTCCGGAAGAGGAGAAGAGCCAAGCGCAAGGCTAGCCATAGTGGGAGTAACATAAGTAGGAGTACCTCCTTTTTTTATTCTAGAAACAACCACACGCGAATATTGGGCGGTAGCAGCACAGCAACTGAGTCAAAAATCGAAACCTTCCCGCCCGGCGCCAGCTGAGCCCGCCGCTCCACATTGATGAAGTCAGGGCGACGCGACCTCCCACTGCTTCCGCCGTTGAAGCGGCACGCCGACCGAGGGCACCGCCTGCTGCACGCCCGGCATTTCAGACTACACATACTTTGTGAGACAAAAGGTGGGGCCATTATTAATGATATAGTATTATACTAAACGGACTAACTATTGTAAGCAGACTATGTATTAGGTTGGTTTCTAGATGATGTGTCAACTTCATATAGCCGGATGTTGGCTATACTATTAACGATGCTCAGTGTGGTGTGAGTCGGAAAATTTATTAAGTCATTAATTAATAATTAATGGACGCCTTAATTACTCAGCCGTTTCTGATTCTTTTGGATAGTGGGGCTATTATTGACTTGGACGTGGGGTTTGGGCCAAAGGCCTACCAGTACTTGGTCTTACTCGCACGACCGACCTGACAGGCTCTACCCTAACCACCGTTGTATCATATGGTTTCGCATCGTTCCAGATCTTAGCGCCGCCACGCAATTCTTCTCCATCCCTCCTTCCGGCGTGCACCGCGAGAAGGGACAGCAGTCCTCCGAACCCCGCCTTTCGTGATCCTGTACGGGAGAGGGGCGATCAGGTTTTTGGGGAGCACACTCCTGTGACTGCTGCTTGCGACGACTTCCTCAGTGGCAGCCTTCTTTCCCGACCTCGGTAACCTCTTCATCAACGACATGAGTGACAACATCAACCACAGTGGTTCTGCTCCCGCTGTACAGTATGTGATTCTGTCCTCCTAGTTTAGTCCGCATCATTACTTTGATCTTTGTAATTGTCGTCATGATCTATTTACTGTTGATTCAGATTACATCTCATAGTAAATTGCTCATATATTCAACAATCCAATCCAAAAACCTGATTATAGGTGATTTACTCCGAGTGGTTTTGTTGCACTTTTGAAAGCCGCCTGCTTTTAAGGGGGTGCAATATAAAAGGTGGCGCACAAGACCAGTATATTGGTTTCAGATCATGTACTTCTATGACGCCACTAAGGGTAAGCCTGCGGGCGATCTTAATCCTACACAGCAGGAAGCTTTTGAGAACATGGATACCCTCTTCAAAGCCGCCCTGCTGAGTGTTCTTGACGATTCCATTGTGGATTCATATATGTCGTTTGACAGCAGCAAAGACATGTGTGCTGCGCTCGAGGCCACGTTTGGAGCCTCGGGCCCTGGCAACGAGTTGTACGTCATGGAGCAATTCTGTGACTACAAGATGACTGATGAGCGCTCTGTTGTTCAGCAGACTCATGAGATACAGTCACTCGCTAAGGAACTTGAGTACTTCAAGTGTGTGTTGCTGGACAAATTTGTTGTTGGGACCATCATTGCCAAGCTTCCACCTTCGTAGAATGATTTTGCTACTTCTCTGAAAAACAAGAGACATGAGTTTTCCGTTTCGGATCTCATTAGCACTCTTCATTTTGAAGAGAAGGCGAGAGAAAAAGACACATGTGCTTGGGTCGCTGAGGGAGCTTCTAGTGCCCACATGGTACACGAGAGGAACTTCCAGCCCAACCAGCCCCAAAACAACAAGAACAAATCTCAGGGGAAAGGCAAGTTTGATACAAAGAACAAGCCGTCACATTCTACCAACTTCAAGAAGAATTCTCATAACGGGAAGGGACACAAACCTCAATTTTGGTAGCACCACACAAAACTTATATGGCTGCATCTACCTGCTGTCAGCTAACCTCATGGTGCTCCAGGTATTCCTACATTCGTAACTAGGTACAATCACCAGCGCAAGATGAAATAAGCTTATTCATACGTTGACTTGCTGATTGCAGTGCGGAACGATCCTGTCATGTGTGGAGTAGCAAACAAGCAGTGCAGCCGAAGGTGGAAATCAACCAAGGACTTATGAAATTATATATAATCTTCCTCGGGCAGGTCAGTATCCCCTTCATCCAGATGATCATATTTTGTCATGCCGAGCTATTGATATGTGCTACTATTTTGCAACACCGTTTAAGTATAGCTATTGTTTTCCTATCTTTTCAGATTCAGGACAATGAAGATAATTTCAGGGGAACTGCACAATATGGACTCATGTTGAGTCATCTCTATTGCCTCATGTGTTTGCTGCAAATGTGTCAGCATCAATTGCAAGATGAGGCAGCTAGCTAGCTGTGGAGTTGCCAACATGCTCAAAGTGCTCGCAACATTGAGAAGAAACAAGCATGCCCAGGAAATTAAGGAAATTAATGCGTGCGCAGGGAGGCCCTTTGCTCAGAGAAGCATCGACCGATTTTCTTTATTTCCACACCTTCTCACAGCTTTGTATTGGTTATAGTATGGTGAATCATTGAGATGCCTAAACATGCTGAACTTTTGTTCTTCTGAATGTTAGTATGAATACCGTATCTTCTGAAGCTTAGTTTAATGTAAATGTTGAATAGCCTATGAACCTTCACAATCTAGTAAGTATATTATAGGCCTGTTATTTGACACCTCACTTTGCCGCGCTACGCGACCAGTGTGAGTTTCTGCACCCAGTACCGCATCCTCTAATTTGGTGGATGCCAAGTTGAAAAAGGTTACCGATGAGTAGCCATAAGCTGGAGGCGTCTCTTTTTTTCTTTCAAATGGGCAATAAGCTGGAGAGTGTCTCGGGCTGCCTCTAGCACAAGGCCCTCCAGTACGAAACACGGGCAGCCGACTGGGCCGATAAAAAAGCCTATCCACGTTAAAGACCATTTTTTGCGAGGAGAACCCCATATTTCTTGAAGAGGTGGTGACGAGTATCAACAAGAGAGCAGCCACTGTTTACGCAACGGTGATCAGTGAAATTAAGCATCGGAGCAGCGACTTCAGGGATGTTTGTTTCAAGTTTGACCATAGAGAATGATTTAGTTAAGGCAGTTGTATCACTGCTAGTAGGTCGCCACATGTGGCTAGGGTTCTTACCAGGCATTATTTGTATTCCAAACGTCATTGAGTTCTAATAGGCCCTAGTTCACCTCAAAAAAAATCTTGAAGAGGGGGCGATCCCAGGAAAACCCTCCTTCCTCCTCGCTTCCACTTACGCTTCCATCTCGCCCCAATTCCCCCCGCTCCCCATCTTCCTCACTCTTCCAAAAAAACCGCTCACCTTCTTCCTCACTCATACAGAAAATGCATGCTCCTCTTCTTCCACTCCTACAGAAAACCCCAGCTCTCCTTCTTCCCCACTCGCACTGCCAAAGTCTCGTCTCTGGCTACTCTGCTCAAACCCTTGAGCTCGGCACGACGCCCACAAGGAAAATGGAGTCGGCTGGCCCCAGCGCCAAGAAGATGAGGCTCCCGCCAGCGGCGACGCTGGTTGTAGATCCCGCACCCGGCATCGCGGGGAGAAGCGGCGAGCCCCCCCCCCTCCCACCCGGATCTGAGGAACCGGTACAATCTCCGGTGGACCGCATCAGCGATCTCCCGGACGTCATCCTTAAGGAGATCATCTTGCTTCTCCCCACCAAGGATTGCTGCCGCACACAAGTCCTCTCAACTCGGTGGCAGCCTCTATGGCGCACCATGCCCCTCAATCTCGACTGTCATTAGATATCTGTCCTTCCTGAATTTGATCTCCTCAGAGCCATCATCTCCTCTCACCAACAAGGCCCCGTTCAACGCCTCTGCATCCCGACACGCTACCTGCTGTCCATACCGAGCATGGTGGACGCTTGGCTGACATCCCCTGAATTCGGAAAACTCCAGCAGTTTGAGTTCTACCATTACCACAAAAGTTTCATACCAAGAACATACCAAGAATTCGTGCCCACACCACCGTTGTCCATCTCGTAGTTTTTCTCCTCTCTCCACACCGCCACCTTCGCCCGGTGCCATCTACCAGACGATCTGGTACAAATGCTTCGACTCCCACTGCTATAAAGACTTTCGCTTGTGGTGGTTTATCTGTCGGAGGCCTCACTGCACAGCATCCTCCACTCCAGTTGCCCTGCCCTGGAGCGCTTGCTGATTGTTTTGGGAATAGAAATCCCTATCAGTTGTCTCCAAATAAAGTCGCCTCACCTTAAAAGCATTGGAATTTGTTTTGAAGGACAGCAGCTCATCATCGAAGATGCCCCTTCACTTGAAAGGTTGCTCCTTGATAATTGTTATAAACCTTCGCAAATAATTGTCATCTCTGCGCCCAAACCGGAGACCTTGGGTGTAATTCGTGATCCGTTTAATGATCACAAGAAGTTGGTGTTTGGCTCCTCATTTTTTCAGGTACTGTATATTATCATCTACACATTTGTAATCATAAGCTGCATTTTTCATTTGTGCGCATAAGTTTTATATCATCTTGGAGTACACTTTGGGTACTAATATTATGTTATATGCTCAATGAAGAGTTCGTCCATGGATAGCCTATCAATGCTGCTGGATTCTGTCAACTTCTTATATATCGGAATGTATAGTTATGATCTGAACATAATTATTGGCTTGCTGCGATGCTTTCGGTCTCTGGAGAATTTATATATGGAGGTGATGATTTCATGCACATTGAAAGACTGTATATATTGTACTAGAATTAACCGTTCAGCTATTGCTCTTTCGACATACTCTTTTTTTAGACCTTAACTGTTTTCAAATCTTCATGTCTACTTAGGTACTAGAAGTACATGGACAAAAACGTATAACCAATCGGTGGTGTAATAAGCACCAGGATTTTCTCAGTTCTCATGACATTCATTTGAGGACAATAACGATGGAAGGATATGCATCCAACCAGGCAAACAGAAGCTTTGTCACATTCTTCCTGTTGAATGCGAGGTTACTATTGTCCCTGAGGCTTAAATTTTACCGCAAGAGATTTCTCACGGACGGACACGTTGAAGAGCAAAACAGAAGTTTCAGGTGGACAAATGGGCTTCTAAACGTGCTTGGCTTCTATTTACAACAAGTTGTAGTCATCGTGCAATAAATTTTTATGCACAGGATGTTGATTTTATGGATCAGACCGATCCATTTGTTTGTGACTACGAAAAAGAGTGGTTGGGTTAGATGTTACTGCCATGTTCAATCTGGGTTTTGTCTAAAAATTTGATGAACAATTAATCCTTGGGCTTTTTGTACCGTTTGTAAGCTTGAGTTGCATGTTGTTGCCCTCGTACTCCCCTCCACCTGCCACTACACTGCCGCATCTTCCATGGCTATTGTTCCTTCCCGTCAGAGGCCTCGCCGTCGTTCTCCGCCTTGGTTCGCTCGCTGTGCCAGCCTCCGTCTGGCATTGTCAACATGGTTAACAACCAAGAGGAATCAGGAGATGACTGTACGTGGAGAGGCTGACAGTAGTGTCACGCCCAATATGCGACCCTATCCGAGAGGAACTCGAAGGTCCCACCAAGGATAGACCCGCATATTGAAACGCTTTTGCAAGGTGGATATCATTACATCATACCATTACATAATAGTTGGGTATACATACATAAGGCACAAACGCCCCAAGAATACATCAACCTCATACATGAGAACAACATCCGACTACGGATGAAACACAAACAGAAACTCAAACGACATCCACCCTGCTAGCCCAGGCTGCCGACAAGGAACCTATCCCTCGAACAAGAAGAAGCGGAACAAGAACTCCAAAACTATAAACATCGCTCTCGCGTCATGAGCATCGCATAACCTGTACCTGCAACTGATGTTGTAGTAATTTGTGAGCCACGAGGACTCAGCAATCCCATTACCATGGGTATCAAGACTAGCAAAGCTTAATGGGTAAGGAAGGGGTAAAGTGGTGAGGTTGCAGCAGCGACTTAGCATGTATGGTGGCTAACTTACGAATACAAGAGTAAGATGAGAAATTACGCAAGCGGTCGCCAACTAGTAATGATCAAGAAGTGATCCTAAACTACTTACGTTCAAACATAACCCAACCGTGTTCTCCTTTCGAGCAACCTCGAAAAGAGACAATCACGGTTACACACGCGGTTGGTGTATTTTAATTAAGTTCACTTTAAGTCCTCTACAACCGGATATTAACAAATCCCCATCTGCCACATAACCACGGGCACGACTTTTGAATGTTCAAACCCTGCAGGGGTGTCCCAACTTAGCCCGTCACAAGCTCTCACGGTCAACGAAGGATATTCCTTCTCCCGGGAAGACCCGATCAGACTCAGAATCCCGGTTACAAGACATTTCGACAATGGTAAAACAAGACCAGCAAGACCACCCGACTGTGCCGACAAATCCCGATAGGAGCTGCACATATCCCGACTGTGCCAAGGGATGGTCCCGCACGGTGCTCTAGTTTGGACCAACACTCAGAGGAGCACTGGCCCGGGGGGGTAAAATAAGATGACCCTCGGGAGCGCGACTCCCAAGGGAAAAAGGGTTAGGTGGCAAATGTTAAAACCAAGGTTGGCCTTGCTGGAGGAGTTTTATTCAAAGCGAACTGTCAAGGGGGTCCCATAACCCCAACCACGTGAGGAACGCAAAATCAAGGAACATAACACCGGTATGACGGAAACTAGGGCGGCAAGAGTGGAACAAAACACCAGGCAAAAGGCCGAGCCTTCCACCCTTTACCAAGTATATAGATGCATTAATTAAAATAAGATATATTGCGATATCCCAACATAAACATGATATCCATGTCCCAACATGGAACAACCTGCAACTGCACCTGCAACTAGCAACGCTATAAGAGGGGCTGAACAAAGCGGTAACATAGCCAAACAACGGTTTGCTAGGTAGGGTGAAAAGGTTAGAGTTTGACATGTCAATTTGGGAGGCTTGATAAACAAGTGGTAGGTAGTGTGACATAGCGGAAGCATCGAGGCATCTAGCATAGCAATGATAGTAGTGAGATCCAAGGTGATGGTCATCTTGCCTGAAATCCCGCTAGGAAGAAGAATGAGTCCATGAAGAAGATGAAGCCACGAAGACGAACCAAGCGTAGACGAACAAATCCTCACGATCGCAACGAAACAGGAACTGACGAGAAGGAGCACAACCGAAAAGAAGCAAACAACATGGTAAACACACAACACATAATGAGACATGATGCTCAACCAAGTATGATGCATGACAAGGCTACATGAAGCTACTTATGGCAAGAGATGATGCATACAAGAGCAACACATCAAAGCAAGTTTAAATGAGGCCGGATACAACATATAACAATTCCGGTAAGTCCTCATATGAAAATTTCGAAAATGGTCCAGATCTGATTAGAACACAATGTTGAAGTTGTTAAACATCAATTTAAAATGCATCAAGATGATCTACATGGTTTTCTAGTCAAGTTACATATAAAGTTCATTTAATTCGGAGCTACGGCCTAGAAGATATGAGCAAAACAAGTTGAACATGGCATTGATGCAAAATGCATTCAAACATCAAGCAAACACACTCAAAACATGGATGCAATAAGGTAACATGAAACTACTGTTGGGTAACGTAGCAGAAATTCAAAATTTTCTACGCATCACCAAGATCAATCTATGGATTAACTAGCAACGAGAGAGAGGGGAGTGCATCTTCATACCCTTGAAGATCGCGATGCGGAAGCGTTGCAAGAACGCGGTTGGTGGAGTCGTACACGAAGCGATTCAGATCGCGGCCGAATCCGATCTAAGCACCGAACAACGGTGCCTCCGCGTTCAACACACATGCAGCCCGGTGACGTCTCCCGTGCCTTGATCCAGCAAGGAGAGAGGGAGAGGTTGGGGAAGACTCCGTCCAGCAGCAGCACAACGGCATGGTGGTGATGGAGGAGCGTGGCACTCCAGCAGGGCTTCGCCAAGCACTGCGAGAGACGAGGAGGGAGAGGGGTAGGGCTGCGCCAAGAGAGAGGGAGACTCATGTCTTTGGCAGCCCCAAAACCCCCACTATATATAGGGGAAGGGGAGGGGCTGCACCCCCATCTAGGGTTCCCCCCCTAGGGGTGGCGGCCAGCCCTAGATGCATCTAAGGGGGCGGCCAGAGGGGGAGAGAGGGGGGGCGCACCCTAGGTGGGCCTTAGGCCCATCTGAGCCTAGGGTTTCCCCCTTTCCCCTTTCCCTGCGCCTTGGGCCTCTTGTGGGAGGCGCAGCAGCCCACCTAGGGGCTGGTCCCTTCCCACACTTGGCCCACGCAGGCCTCCGGGGTTGGTGGCCCCTCCCGGTGGACCCCCGGAACCCTCCGGTGGTCCCGGTACATTACCGGTGACGCCCGAAACTCTTCCGGTGGCCAAAACGGGACTTCCCATATATAAATCTTTACCTCCAGACCATTCCGGAACTCCTCGTGACGTCCGGGATCTCATCCGGGACTCCGAACAACATTCGGTAACCACGTATATCTATTCCCTATAACCCTAGCGTCATCGAACCTTAAGTGTGTAGACCCTACGGGTTCGGGAACCATGCAGACGTGACCGAGACGTTCTCCGGCCAATAACCAACAGCGGGATCTGGATACCCATGTTGGCTCCCACATGTTCCACGATGATCTCATCGGATGAACCACGATGTCGGGGATTCAATCAATCCCGTATACAATTCCCTTTGTCAATCGGTATGTTACTTGCCCGAGATTCGATCGTCGGTATCCCAATACCTCGTTTAATCTCGTTACCGGCAAGTCACTTTACTCGTTCCGTAATGCATGATCCCATGACTAACTACTTAGTCACATTGAGCTCATTATGATGATGCATTACCGAGTGGGCCCAGAGATACCTCTCCGTCATACGGAGTGACAAATCCCAGTCTCGATTCGTGCCAACCCAACAGACACTTTCGGAGATACCTGTAGTGCACCTTTATGGTCACCCAGTTACGCTGTGACGTTTGGTACACCCAAAGCATTCCTACGGTATCCGGGAGTTGCACAATCTCATGGTCTAAGGAAATGATACTTGACATTAGAAAAGCTCTAGCAGACGAACTACACGATCTTGTGCTATGCTTAGGTTTGGGTCTTGTCCATCACATCATTCTCCTAATGATGTGATCCCGTTATCAATGACATCCAATGTCCATGGTCAGGAAACCATAACCATCTATGGATCAACGAGCTAGTCAACTAGAGGCTTACTAGGGACATGTTGTGGTCTATGTATTCACACATGTATTACGGTTTCCAGTTAATACAATTACAGCATGAACAATGGACAATTATCATGAACAAGGAAATACAATAATAACCATTTTATTATTGCCTCTAGGGCATATGTCCTACAGTCTCCCACTTGCACTAGAGTCAATAATCTAGTTCATATCACTATGTGATTGTAATGAATCCAACACCCATGGGGTTTGTTCATATCTCGCTTGTGAGAGAGGTTATTAGTCAACGGGTCTGAACCTTTTAGATCCGTGTGTGCTTTACAAATCTCTATGTCATCTTGTAGATGTACCTACCACGCGCTACTTGGAGCTATTCCAAATAACTGCTCTACTATACGAATCCAGTTTACTACTCAGAGTCATCCGGATTAGTGTCAAAGTTTGCATCGACGTAACCCTTTATGACGAACTCTTTTACCACCTCCATAATCGAGAAAATTCCTTAGTACACTAGTTACTAAGGATAAGTTCGACCGCTGTCATGTGATCCATTCCTGGATCACTCTTGTACCCCTTGACTAATTCATGGCAAGGCACACTTCAGGTGCGGTACACAACATAGCATACTGTAGAGCCTACGTCTTAAGCATAGGGGACGACCTTCGTCCTTTCTCTCTCTTCTGCCGTGGTCAGGTCTTGAGTCTTACTCAATACTCACACCTTGTAACACAGCCAAGAACTCCTTCTTTGCTGATCTATTTTGAACTCCTTCAAAATCTTGTCACGGTATGTATCCATTTGAAAGTACTATTAAGCGTTTTTGATCTATCCTTATAGATCTTGATGCTCAATGTTCAAGTAGCTTAATCCAGGTTTTCCATTGAAAAACACTTTTCAAATAGCCTTGTATGCTTTCCAGAAATTCTACATCATTTCTGATCAAATATATGTTAACAACATATACTCATCAAAATTCTATAGTGCTCCCACTCACTTCTTTGGAAATACAAGTTTCTCATAAACTTTGTATAAACCCAAAATCTTTGATCATCTCATCAAAGCGTACATTCCAACTCCGAGATGCTTACTCCAGTCCTTAGAAGGATTGCTGGAGCTTTGCATACTTGTTAGCATCTTTCAGGATTGACAAAACCTTCTGGTTGTATAACATACAACCTTTCCTCAAGAAAATCGTCGAGGAAACAATGTTCTTTGACATCCTATCTGCAACATTTCATAAATAATGCAGTAACTGCTAATATAATTCCAACAGACTCTTAGCATCGCTACGAGTGAGAAAATCTCATCGTAGTCAACTCCTTGAACTTGTCGGAAAACATCTTAACGACAAGTCGAGCTTTCTTAATGGTGACACTTACCATCATTGTCCGTCTTCCTTTTAAAATCCATCTGCACCCAATAGCCTTACGACCATCAAGTAGTTCTTCCTTTTATACTCTCGGATTTTGTGGCCTCGAGCCATTCGTCAAAATCTGGGCCCACCATCATTTCTCCATATCTCGTAGGTTCATTGTTGTCTAGCAACATGACTTCCAAGACAGGATTACGTACCACTCTGAAGTAGTACGCATCCTTGTTGTCCTACGAGGTTTGGTAGTGACTTGATCCGAAGTTTCATGATCACTATCATAAGCTTCCACTTCAATTGGTGTAGGTGCCACAGGAACAACTTCCTGTGCCCTGCTACACACTAGTTGAAGGCATGGTTCAATAACCTCATCAAGTCTCCACCATCCTCCCACTCAATTCTTTCGAGAGAAACTTTTCCTCGAGAAAGGACCTGTTTCTAGAAACAATCATTTTGGTTCCGGATCTGAAATAGGAGGTATACCCAACTGTTTTGGATATTCTATGAAGATGCATTTATCTGCTTTGGGTTCGAGCTTATCAGCCTGAAACTTTTCCACATAAGCGTCGCAGCCCCAAACTTTTAAGAAACGACAGCTTAGGTTTCTCTAAACCATAGTTCATATGGTGTCGTCTCAACGGAATTGCGTGGTGCCCTATTAAAGTGAATGTGGTTGTCTCTAATGCCTAACCCATAAACGATAGTGTAATTCGATAAGAGACATCATGGTATGCACCATATCCAATAGGGTGCAGTTATGATGTTCGGACACACCATCACACTATGGTTTTCCAGGCGGTATTAGTTGTGAAACAATTTCCACAATGTCTTAATTGTGTGCCAAACTCGTAACTCAGATATTCATCTCTATGATCATATCACAGACATTTTATCCTCTTGTCACGACGATCTTCAACTTCACTCTGAAATTACTTGAACCTTTCAATAATTCAGACTTGTGTTTCATCAAGTAAATATTCTCAGCATCTACTCAAATCATCTGTGAAGTAAGAACATAACGATATCCACTGCGTGCCTCATCACTCATTAGACTACACACATCAAATGTATTACTTCCAACAAGTTGCTCTCTTGTTTCATCTTACTGAAAACGAGGCCTTTCAGTCATCTTGCCCATGTGGCATGATTTTCATGTCTCAAGTGATTCAAAATCAAGTGAGTTCAAACGATCCATCTGTATGGAGTTTCTTCATGCATATCTGCCAATAGACATGGTTCGCATGTCTCAATCTTTTCAAAAACGAGTGAGTCCAAAGATCCATCAACGTGGAGCTTCTTCATGCGTTTTATACCAATATGACTCAAATGGCAGTGCCACAAGTATGTGGTACTATCATTACTATCTTATATCTTTTGGCGTGAACATGTGTATCACTACGATCGAGATTCAATAAACCATTCATTTTAGGTGCAAGACCATTGAAGGTATTACTCAAATAAACAGAGTAACCATTATTCTCCTTAAATGAATTATCGTATTGCGATAAACATAATCTAATCATGTCTACGCTCAACGCAAACACCAAATAACAATTATTTAGGTTTAACACCAATCTCGATGGTAGAGGGAGCATGCGATGCTTGATCACATCAACCTTGGAAACACTTCCAACACATATCGTCATCTCACCTTTAGCTAGTCTCCGTTTATTCCGTAGCCTTTTATTTCGAGTTACCAACATTTAGCAACTGAACCGGTATCTAATACCCTGGTGCTACTAGGAGTACTAGTAAAGTACACATTAATATAATGTATATCCAATATACTTCTGTCGACCTTGCCTGCCTTCTCATCTTACCAAGTATCTATGGTAGTTCTGCTTCAGTGACCGTTCCCCTCATTACAGAAGCACTTAGTCTCGGGTTTGGGTTCAACCTTGGGTTTCTTCGCTGGAGCAGCAACTGATTTGTCGTTTCATGAAGTATCCCTTCTTGCCCTTGCCCTTCTTGAAACTAGTGGTTTTACTAACCATCAACAATTGATGCTCCTACTTGATTTCTACTTTCGCGGTGTCAAACATCGCGAGTTGCTCAAGGATCATCATGTCTATCCCTGATATGTTATAGTTCATCACGAAGCTCTAATAGCTTGGTGGCAGTGACTATGGAGAACCATCACTATCTCATCTGGAAGATTAACTCCCACTCGATTCAAGTGATTGTAGTACTCAGACAATCTGAGCACATGCTCAACGATTGAGCTTTTCTCCCTTAGTTTGCAGGCTTAAGAAACTTGTTAGAGGTCTCATACCTCTTGACGTGGGCACTAGCCTGAAATCCCAATTTCAGTCTTTGGAACATCTCATATGTTCTGCGACGTTTCAAAAACGTCTTTGGCGCCTCAATTCTAAACCGTTCAACATTACGCACTGAACTATCACGTAGTCATCAAAACATGTATGTCAGATGTTCGCAACATCCACAAACGACGCTCGAGGTTCAGCACACCGAGCGGTGCATTAAGGACATAAGCCTTCTGTGCAGCAATGAGGACAATCCTCAGTTTACGGACCCAGTCCGCATAATTGCTACTATCAACTTTCAACTAAATTTTTCTCTAGGAACATATCTTAAACAGTAGAACTAAAGCGTAAGCCATGACATAATTTGCAAAGACCTTTTGACTATGTTCATGATAATTAAGTTCATCTAATTATTTAATGAACTCCCACTTAGATAGACATCCCTCTAGTTATCTAGTGATACATGATCCGAGTCAACTAGGCCGTGTCCGATCATCACGTGAGACGGACTAGTCATCATCGGTGAACATCTTCATGTTGATCGTATCTACTATACGACTCATGTTCAACCTTTCGGTCTCTTGTGTTCCGAGGCCATGTCTGTACGTGCTAGGCTCGTCAAGTCAACCTAAGTGTTTCGCATGTGTAAATCTGGCTTACACCCATTGTATGCGAATGTTAGAATCTATCACACCCGATCATCATGTTAGAAATGATACTTGACATTAGAAAAGCTCTAGCAGACGAACTACACGATCTTGTGCTATGCTTAAGTTTGGGTCTTGTCCATCACATCATTCTCCTAATGATGTGATCCCGTTATCAATGACATCCAATGTCCATGGTTAGGAAACCATAACCATCTATTGATCAATGAGCTAGTCAACTAGAGGCTTACTAGGGACATGTTTTGGTCTATGTATTCACACATGTATTACGGTTTCCAGTTAATACAATTACAGCATGAACAATAGACAATTATCATGAACAAGGAAATACAATAATAACCATTTTATTATTGCCTCTAGGGCATATTTCCAACAACTACATGCAAAACAAAGCAAGTCTTCATATAGAGCACACTCAAAACGGAGCAACGGTTCAACACATACACATGAAACAATTTTAAAGGACAAGCTGTCTAAAATAGCAACTAGGCATCTTGCAAGCATCAAAACGACATACTACAGCACCCCAACATGAAAACAAAAGGCATGGACGAGATGTACAGGTAAAGCATTACAAAATATGAACACTTAGCTATCTCTATAAACCACTAGAACATGCTCAAAAGGACATGGCAATATTGCAAATAATAACAGATTCACAGACTTGGCAGAAAATCACTGAGCATGACAGAAATAACATCAGGTTGCAATGTTTAGAGCTATCAAACAACATATTATAGAAAGCTATCATGGAAAATGAAGGCGTGACATGTTGATACTAAAAGCAATTAACAAAACTCCCTTAGTGAACTTATTCCAAACATCAACAGAAAAGATGGTAGAATCCATGCAAACATGGCAAATGATATGACAGATTCAGACTTAGTGAAAATAACAGTACATGGCAGGAACAACGATAAGTAGGCATGTTGGTGAGCTTGTACCACTCACCACAAGGCATTTCATGGCATGTGAAGTCAACCAACAATAAGATGGCATAATTATGAAGCTAAGCATGGCAAGACTGAACTTAATGTTAACAGGGTGACAGCAACATTATTTAGCAAGTTTGGAGCATGATAACAACAAGCTACAGCAATGCATAATTGCAACCAAGGGCATGGATGGATAGATCATAACATGTAGATCAAAACATCCTTAGTGAATATCTCCAGATTATGCACAGAATGACTTGTAGCATCAGGTTTACATAGCATCACAATGTAACAGACTCAGACTTAGCAGAAATGACCAAGTCATAGATAACAGCAAGCATCATGGGACCTACTTTGCAAGCTTGTTTCAAACAACACACGGCATAACATGAAGAGTGGATTGCAGCACAGAAAGGATGGCATGTTGTATCTCAAAACACATGTATACATAAAGCTCATAGGATGCACACATAAAATGCAATGAAAAAGACAAATCATCAAGTTCTGTTAACAGACAGCAGCTAACATCATATAGCACTCTTGCAACGAGGATAAGGGCATTAAGATGAACTCAAACAAGCATGCCACAATACAATAAAATGAAGAGCATCCCGTGATGAACAAGCACATATCAAGATCATCTCATTCGTACAAACATGCACATAGTTATGAGCCTCACAAGATGCATATATGACGTAGACAAAAAAGGACTGGTTTTTTTACCCAGCGAAAATCGGGACATGGAGTCCCAGGACGGGGGTTGACGAAGCTCCATGGCCTACGGCAGCGAGCCGGGACTCCGGGAGGACTCGAGAAGGCCGGGAATGGGTCGAGGGTGGCCGGATCTGGTGGATCCCGGCCGGATCGGGAGAGGGACGCGGCCAGCGACGAGCACCAAGCTCCATGGGTCAGTGGCAGCCATGGCAGAGCTCCTGCGGGAGAGAGCACGGAAGAGGTGAGAGGTGAAGGAGACGGGCAGGGGAAGGAGGACCAGGGCGCGAGGGGTCCGGCCTGCTGGTTGTGGTCGCCGGCGGGCGGCGCGACGAGGTTCGCCGGCGGGAGGCGGCTCTGGATCGGGAGCTCCTCTCCCGATCTGGAGTGCTCGGGCTTGCGGGCACGGAGGGGCGCGGCTGACTCAGGACCGGGGCGGGCCGGATGCGGGCCTGCAGGGCCGCAGTGGGGGGCACACACAGGGAGGCGCGTGGCCGCCTCTGATTGGCTGCACGCGATGGCTGGCGGCGGCGCTGGCATGTGGAGCGGCGACAAGTGGCGGAGAGGGGTTTGGTTGGTGCGGAAAACGAGGGCGGCGGCGCTGATTTCAAGGAGGCGGAAGGGGAATGCCAAAATGGCATGTGGGTGTGCTTAACTAGGGTAGGGCTAGGGTTAGGGGAATTTGGAGCATTTCGGAGCCTCCGATCGCGATCCGACGGATCCGATCGAGAGGGGAGTTTAGGGGGGTGAAAATGGGCTGTGTAGAAGGCCATGGGCTGCGGGAGAGAAGAGAGAGAGAGGCGCGGCGGCAGTTTCCGAAGACCGAAAATGTCCGACGATTAAACCGGCAATGGTGCCGCTACGGATGACGGTTGGGCAGCCAAATGGACTCTGAATGCGACGAAATTTGGCAGGGGGTCTACCTACTCTATAACAACACCGCACGCCAAGTTTCATCCCATTCCGAGAACGTTTTTATGCCACTCACGAAACGAGGTCTGTGAGGTGCAACGGGTGCGTGTGAGAGTGTAGGATTGCGAAACGGAGAACCGGGAAAATGAACGGATGCAAGTTTGAAAAACATGATGACGCAAAGCACAAGATGACATGGGAAAATGCAACACGCAAGAAAATGACATTGCAAGGACGGTGAATAACTGGAAGACACCTGGCGCGTCGGATCCGAGGCGTTACAAGTAGGGACCCACCAAGGTCATTGCATTACGCAAGCAGGTGCCAAGTTATTAAAAGCCAAAAAAATACTTCCTCCTAATTCCTCACTGCTAGAAAATCACTTAAATGTCTTTAAAGGTCAAATGACCCCTGAAATTTTCCAAAATTTGACATGGCAGTTGTATTAGTACTACAAAATTTCCCGTTCGTTTTAAACACCGTTCGTTGCCACTTTACTCCAAATTCGTCTTTCACAGCTAATAAAAAATATGTACAACATCACACACAGTTGTTTTCTAGGAACCGTTTGCGATGCAAATATCTGGGTCTATTTAAGTCTCCCTCCTTAAGCTTCGCCGGCTCGTCTGCCCCCCGAATCCACGAATCCCAATCCCCATTCCCGCAGCCCCTTCTTGCAAAGATGACGCCGTGGAAACGCTTCGTGAAAGCACGTACGATGGTCGCGTCCCCCCTCCCCCGAGCACGGCCGCCTACGCCGAGAGTGCCGCCGCATCCGCATTGAGCGCGGCCGCTTCCGCCGAGAGGGCGTCTTCGGCAGCCGATAGGGCAGCCGCGGCAGCCAAGACGGCTGCAGCTGCTGGGAGCGCTCGAGCTGCCATCCGTGCCGCCGATGTCGCCCTGGCCCGGGTCGAGGCCATCCACGCCAAGATCGAGGATGCACACGCCAAGATATTCCAGGCCACCTCAGAGTCCAGCATGCAACCCACGTCTGAAAAGGCGGCGGTGGCCATGGAGCACCTGCTTCCTCACGAGGTCGCCGAGCGGGAGCTGGAGATGCAGGAGGTGGCACAGATCGAGGAGCGCCGGGAGGAGGAGTTGCGCGTGGCCGAGGTCGAGGTAGAGAAGAGTCTGTCCGTCGAGGAATCAGCGGTGGAGTACCAACGCGAGCTCTGGTGCAGCCACTACTACGAGTACTACAACCTTGAGGGCGGCACCGACGACGAGGACGAGGATGAGGACGAGGACGCGGTCGACTTCAGCAAGGGGGACGCGGAGTCCACCAACGGCGGCATGTCGCCAGGACAACTCATCGACGTCTCATCTTACACCGGCGATGCATAGGCCGGCGCGGCAGCGGATTTGTTAAAATTAGACAACGAGCGGATAACACAAGGGACCCAGTAGCTTGCCCAGTTGTTTTTTTAGTTTTAGAGACGGAGCTCAACTGCGCGCTGTGCGGGGGCTGTGGCCCGTCTAGCCCATGCTTACGCTTTTATTTAAGCACATGACGAGCCTAGTTGATATATTTTTTCTTTCTGAAAATAGCTAGCCCAGTTCTTTTTTTTGGAGAACACCAAAACCGAGGCCTACTTGCTTTTCTCAGCCCTGCTGGGCAGCAAATCTTTCAAGACGAGGAGGGAGGGATGTAAAGTAGTAAGAAATGGGCTTCCCAAGAAAATGGGCTATAAGTTGTAAGAAATGGGCTGTAAATTTTTAAACCAAAGCCAACCGGCAATTACATTAAAATATCATTTTTTCGATTTCTCTACTCTCTACTCTTATCAAAACCAAACCCAACTGGCAACTACATTAAAAGATCGTCTTTTCTCCCACAAGATAAACTACTCATACAAATGCATCTTCATGTTTCGTGCAACGCACGGGCATCTTGCTAGTTAAGATTTTAAATTTCATTCATTTTTTTGCGGAGAATTGTTTTTTGAATTTTATTTTGATATAATTTTTAAAAAATTATTTTTAACGCGACTCGAAATTTCGTGATTAAAAGAGTTCGGACCCCACCGAAATATGAAAAATTTCGTTGAATTTTTTAGCAGTGCCCAGAATATATGGTCTGTAATGCTAATAAAAAGAATATGGGCTTCAAATATCCTTAAGAATTAGCAAAGGGGTCGTAAATTATTGAAAATAATGGCTAATGGGTTGTATGTTGTTTTTCACAGATTTGGAGGCTGACTTCTAGGCCTACTAGGTTGACGACGACGTTGTCCTAATTTTTTTTTTGACGCGTACGCAAGGCTTTGTCAACTTAGTCAAGACAGAGCAGTGACTGTTGGATGTCCATACAACGGCCACCGTGCTTCTTCAATCTCTGATCTTCCTGCTCCACCCGCCCAAACCAGCGCCGGCGGGACTTCCTGCTGCCTCCTCCCATGGCTGGCTGTCCTGCCACCAGGCCATACCTCTACACACCCGCACATCCTGTTATTTTCCGGCGACGTCAGCCTCACCCCGCAGCCGACCAGTCAGTGCTCGTACACCCCTCAGCGTGGGCATCCGCTGCGGTGGCTTCGCCGGCTCTGGGTCATTCCCTTCCTGGGCCTCGCCCTCGTCCACCGCGTTTGTGCTCTCGGCGCGGTGAGGTCAACATGGTCAACAAACAACAGCCATAGGAAGAGGTTGACAGTAGGGGTCCACACAAGGAAATGCCTCCTTATTACGCGGAAAATAATGATTCCTCCACCTGACAGCTGGGACCCACCGGAAGGGCCTCTGTATTTCTTGAAAAAAAACGTTCCCCCCGCTCTCAGCTTGGACCCACTAGCTATATCTTCGCACACAAGGATGTGCCTCCTTATTACGCACAAAAATTTGAATACTCCCCCTGCTAGCTAGGACCCACCATTGCGGGAGGCTGACTTGTGGGCCTACTAAGATGACGGGGATGGAGGGCTTTGTCAACTTAGTCAATATGAATGATTCTAGCTGCAGTGACTGTACGATGTCCATCCAACGGTGGTAGTGCTTCTTCAACCTCTGGTCTTGTTGCTCCCGCCGCCCAAACCAGCACCGGTCGTGCCACGTGCTCCTGCTTCCCGTGGCCGGCTGTGATGCCGCGGAGGCCTCACCGCCCCTGATACGTCTCCACATATCTATAATTTTTATTGTTCCATGCTATTATATTATCTGTTTTGGATGTTTAATGGGCTTTATTATACACTTTTATATTATTTTTGGGACTAACCTACTAACCAAAGGCCCAGTGCAAATTGCTGTTTTTTGCCTATTTCAGTGTTTCGTAGAAAAGGAATATCAAACGGAATCCAAACGGAATTGAAACCTTCGGGAGAGTTATTTTTCGAATAAACGCAATCCAGGAGACTTGGAGTGGACGTCAAGGAAGCAACAAGGCGGCCACGAGGTAGGGAGGCGCGCCCAAGGGGGTAGGCGCGCCCCCCACCCTCGTGGGGCCCTCGTGGCTCCACCGATCTACTTCTTTCGCCTATATATACTCATATACCCCAAAAACATCTGAGAGCACCACGAAACCCTATTTCCACCACCGCAACCTTCTGTACCCGTGAGATCCCATCTTGGGGCCTTTTTCGGCGCTCCGCCGGAGGGGGAATCGATCACGGAGAGCTTCTACATCAACACCATAGCCTCTCCGATGATGTGTAAGTAGTTTACCACAGACCTTCGGGTCCATAGTTATTAGCTAGATGGCTTCTTCTCTCTCTTTGGATCTCAATACAAAGTTCTCCTTGATTCTCTTTGAGATCTATTCGATGTAATTCTTTTTGCGGTGTGTTTGTCGAGATCCATGAATTGTGGGTTTATGATCAAGATTATCTATGAACAATATTTGGTTCTTCTCTGAATTCTTATATGTATGATTTGATATCTTTGCAAGTCTCTTCGAATTATCAGTTTGGTTTGGCCTACTAGATTGATCTTTCTTGCAATGGGAGTAGTGCTTAGCTTTGGGTTCAATCTTGCGGTGTCCTTTCCCAGTGACTGCAGGGGCAGCAAGGCACGTATTGTATTGTTGCCATCGAGGATAAAAAATGGGGTTTATATCATATTGCTTGAGTTTATCCCTCTACATCATGTCATCTTGCCTAATGCGTTACTCTTTTCTTATGAACTTAATACTCTAGATGCATGCTGGATAGCGTTCGATGTCTGGAGTAATAGTCGTAGATGCGGAATCGTTTCGGTCTACTTGTCGCGGACGTGATGCCTATATACATGATCATGCCTAGATATTCTCATAACTATGCGCTTTTCTATCAATTGCTCGACAGTAATTTTTTCACCCACCGTAGATTATGCTATCTTGAGAGAAGCCACTAGTGAAACCTATGGCCCCCGGGTCTATTTTCCATTATCTAAGTTTCCGCTCTATTTTATTTTGCAATCTTTACTTTCCAACCTATATCATAAAAATACCAAAAATATTTATCTTATTATCTCTATCAGATCTCACTTTTGCAAGTGGCCGTCAAGGGATTGACAACCCCTTTATCGCGTTGGTTGCAAGGTTCTTATTTGTTTGTGCAGGTACAAGGCGACTTGCGTGTAACCTCCTACTGGATTGATACCTTGGTTCTCAAAAACTGAGGGAAATACTTACGCTACTTTGCTACATCACCCTTTCCTCTTCAAGGGAAAACCAACGCATGCTCAAGACGTAGCAAGAAGGATTTCTGGCGCCGTTGCCAGGGAGGTGTACACCAAGTCAAGTCAAGATTTGATCTCCCGACAACGAGCCATTTCTAGCGCCGTTGCCGGGGAGATCTACGCACAAGTTAAGACATACCAAGTACCCATCACAAACTCTTATTCCTCGCATTACATTATTTGCCATTTGCCTCTCGTTTTCCTCTCCCCCACTTCACCTTTGCCGTTTTATTCGCCCTTTTTTTGTTCACCTCTTTTCGCTTGCTTCTTGTGTGCTTGTGTGTTGGATTGTTTGTCACGATGGCTCAAGACAATACTAAATTGTGTGATTTTTCCAATACCAGCAACAATGATTTTCTTAGCACTCCAATTGCTCCTATTACCGATGCTGAATCTTGTGAAATTAATGATGCCTTGTTGAATCTTGTCATGAAAGATCAATTTTCTGGCCTTCCTAGTGAAGATGCCGCTACTCATCTAAACAACTTTGTTGATTTGTGCGATATGCAAAAGAAGAAAGACGTGGATAATGATATTGTTAAATTGAAGCTATTTCCATTTTATCTTAGAGATCGTGCTAAAACTTGGTTTTCTTCTTTGCCTAAAAATAGTATTTATTCATGGAATAAGTGCAAAGATGCTTTTATCTCTAAGTATTTTCCGCCTGCTAAGATCTTCTCTCTTAGAAACGATATTATGAATTTTAAGCAACTTGATCATGAGCATGTTGCACAAGCTTGGGAGAGGATGAAATTAATGATACGTAATTACCCTACACAAGGTTTGAATTTATGGATGATTATACAAAGATTTTATGCCGGATTGAATTTCGCTTCTAGAAATCTTTTAGATTCGGCCGCGGGAAGCACTTTTACGGAAATCACTTTAGGGGAAGCTACTAAACTCCTAGATAATATTATGGTTAATTTTTCTCAATGGCACACCGAAAGATCTACTAGTAAAAAGGTTCATGCAATTGAAGAGATTAATGTTTTGAGTGGAAAGATGGATGAACTCATGGAACTGCTTGCTAATAAGAGTGTTTCTTCTTATCCTAATGATATGCCTTTGTCTAATTTGATTGAGAATAATAATGAATCTATGGATGTGAATTTTGTTGGTAGGAACAATTTTAGTAACAACGCGTATAGAGGAAACTTTAATCCTAGGCCGTTTCCTAGTAATTCCTCTAATAATTATGGTAATTCCTACAACAATTCTTATGGAAATTTTAATAATATGCCCTCTGATTTTGAGACTAGTGTTAAAGAATTTATGAATTCACAAAAGAATTTCAATGCTTTGCTTGAAGAAAAACTGCTTAAGGTTGATGAGTTGGCTAGGAACGTGGAATAGAATTTCTCTTGATGTTGATTCTTTGAAACTTAGATCTATTCCACCTAAGCATGATATCAATGAGTCTCTCAAAGCCATTATAATTTCCATTGATGAGTGCAAAGAAAGAACCGCTAGGATGCGTGCTAAAAAGGATTGCTTTGTGAAAGCGTGTTCTTCTAGTTTTCATGATAATAAAGATGAAGATCTAAAAGTGATTGATGTATCTCCTATTAAATCTTTGTTTTCCAATATGAATCTTGATAATGATGGGACTGGAGATGAGTCAACTTTAGTTAAAAGGCGTCCCGATGATTCGGAGTTTTTAGATCTTGATGCAAAAATTGGTTAAAGTGGGATTGAAGAGGTCAAAACTTTACATAGTAATGAACCCACTATTTTGGATTTCAAGGAATTTAATTATGATAATTGCTCTTTGATAGATTTTATTTCCTTGTTGCAATCCGTGTTAAATTCTCCTCATGCTTATAGTCAAAATAAAGCTTTTACTAAACATATCGTTAATGCTTTAATGCAATCTTATGAAGAAAAGCTTGAATTAGAAGTTTTTATCCCTAGAAAACTTTATGATGAGTGGGAACTACTATTAAAATTAAAAATTAAAGATCATGAATGCTATGCTTTGTGTGATTTGGGTGCTAGTGTTTCCACGATTCCAAAAACTTTGTGTGATGTATTAGGATTCCGTGAATTTGATGATTGTTCTATAAATTTGCATCTTGCGGATTCCACCATTAAGAAACCTATGGGAAGGATTAATGATGTTATTATTGTTGCAAATAGGAATTATGTGCCCGTGGATATCATTGTTCTGGATATAGATTGCAATCCGACATGTCTTATTATTCTTGGTAGACCTTTCCTTAGAACGATTGGTGCAATTATTGATATGAAGGAAGGGAATAATATATTCCAGTTTCCATTAAGGAAAGGCATGGAACACTTACCTAGAAAGAAAATTAAATTACCTCATGAATCTATTATGAGAGACACTTATGATTTGCATACCAAAGATGGCAATACCTAGATCTATTCTTGTCTTTATGCCTAGCTAGGGGCGTTAAACGATAGCGCTTGTTGGGAGGCAACCCAATTTTATTTTTGTTTCTTAATTTTTGTTTCTGTTTAGTAATAAATAATTCATCTATCCTCTGGTTATATGTGGTTTTATGTTTTAATTAGTGTTTGTGCCAAGTTAAACCTATAGGATCTTCTTGGGTGATAATTATTTGATCTTGCTGAAAAAGACAGAAACTTTCTGCTCACGAATACAATTGTTAAAAATCACCAGAAAGTGATAAAATACTGATTCCAATTGCAGTAGATCAATAAACAAATTATTTAGGCATTTCTATTTTTGCACAATTTTTGAGTTACAGAAAGTTTGCGTTTGATACAGATTACTACAGACTGTTCTGTTTTTGACAGATTCTGTTTTTCATGTGTTGTTTGCTTATTTTGATGAATCTATGGCTAATATCGGGGGGTATGAACCATAGAGAAGTTGTAATACAGTAGATTTAACACCAATATAAATAAAGAATGAGTTCATTACAGTACCTTAAAGTGGTGATTTGTTTTCTTATACTAACAGAGCTCATGAGATTTTCTATTGAGCTTTGTGTTGTGAAGTTATCAAGTTTTGGGTAAAGATTTGATGGATTATGGAATAAGGAGTGGCAAGAGCCTAAGCTTGGGGATGCCCAAGGCACCCCAAGGTAAAATTCAAGGACAACCAAAAGCCTAAGCTTGGGGATGCCCCGGAAGGCATCCCCTCTTTCGTCTTCGTCTATCGGTAACTTTACTTGAGGCTATATTTTTATTCACCACATGATATGTGTTTTGCTTGGAGCGTCTTGTATGATTTGAGTCTTTGATTTTTAGTTTACCACAATCATCATTGCGGTACACACCTTTGGGAGAGACACACATGAATCGGATAGAATACTCTTTGTGCTTCACTTATATCTTTTGAGCTAGATAATGTTGCTCTAGTGCTTCGCTTATATATTTTATGGCACGGTGGTGGTTTTATTTTACAGAAATTATTGGTCTCTCATGCTTCACTTATATTATTTTGTGAGTCCTATAAAACAGCATGGTAATTTGCTTTGGCTATAAAATTAGTCCTAATATGATAGGCATCCAAGATGGGTATAATAAAAACTTTCATATAGAGTGCATTGAATACTATGAGAAGTTTGATACTTGATGACTGTTTTGAGATATGAAGATGGTGATATTAAAGTTGTGCTAATTGAGTAATTGTGAAATTGAGAAATACTTGTGTTAGAGTTTGCAAGTCCCGTAGCATGCACGTATGGTAACCGTTGTGTAACAAATTTGAAACATGAGGTGTTCTTTGATTGTCATCCTTATGAGTGGCGGTCGGGGATGGGCGATGGTCTTTTCCTACCAATCTATCCCCCTAGGAGCATGCGCGTAGTGCTTGGTTTTTGATGACTTGTAGATTTTTGCAATAAGTATGTGAGTTCTTTATGACTAATGTTGAGTCCATGGATTATACGCACTCTCACCCTTCCATCATTGCTAGCCTCTTCGGTACCTTGCATTGCCCTTTCTCACCTTGAGAGTTGGTGAAACTTCGCCGTTGCATCCAAACCCTGTGATATGATACGCTCTATCACACATAAACCTCCTTATATGTTCCTCAAAACAGCCACCATACCTACCTATTATGGCATTTCCATAGCCATTCCGAGATATATTGCCATGCAACTTTCCACCGTTTCATTTATTATGACACGCTTCATCATTTTCATATTGCCTTGCATGATCATGTAGTTGACATCGTATTTGTGGCAAAGCCACCATGCATAATTCATCATACATGTCACTCTTGATTCATTGCCCATCCCGGTACACCGCTGGAGGCATCCATGTAGAGTCATATTTTTCTAGTATCGAGTTGTAATCTTTGAGTTGTAAATAAATAGAAGTGTGATGATCATTATTATTAGAGCATTGTCCCAAAAAAAGGAAAGGCCAAATAAAAAAAGGAAGGCCCAAAAAAATAAAAAAAATAAAAGGGACAATGTTACTATCCTTTTCCACACTTGTGCTTCAAAGTAGCACCATGATCTTTATGATTACTAAAGTATGAAACAATTGCTTGGCTTTTCATCGGGGTTGTGCATGATGAGAGCATTTTTGTGTGGCGAAAATGGAGCATGACCAAACTATATGATTTTGTAGGGATGAACTTTCTTTGGCCATGTTATTTTGAGAAGACATGATTGCTTAGTTAGTATGCTTGAAGTATTATTATTTTTATGTCAATATTAAACTTTTATCTTGAATCTTTCGGATCTGAACATTCATGCCACAATAAAGAAAATTACATAGAAAATTATGCTAGGTAGCATTCCACATCAAAAATTCTGTTTTTATCATTTACCTACTCGAGGACGAGCAGGAATTAAGCTTGGGGATGCTTGATACGTCTCCAACGTATCTATAATTTTTTATTGTTCCATGCTATTATATTATCTGTTTTGGATGTTTAATGGGATTTATTATACACTTTTATATTATTTTTGGGACTAACCTACTAACCAAAGGCACAGTGAAATTGCTGTTTTTTGCCTATTTCAGTGTTTCGCAGAAAAGGAATATCAAACGGAATCCAAACGGAATGAAACCTTCGAGAGAGTTATTTTTGGAACAAACGCAATCCAGGAGACTTGGAGTGGACGTAAAGGAAGCAACGAGGCGGCCACGAGGTAGGGAGGCGCACTCGGGGGCTAGGCGCGCCCCCACCCTCGTGGGCCCCTCGTGGCTCCACCGACCTACCTCTTTCGCCTATATATACTCATATACCCCACCGACCTACTTCTTTCGCCTATATATACTCATATACCCCGAAAACATCCGAGAGCACCACGAAACCCTATTTCCACCGCCGCAACCTTCTGTACCCGTGAGATCCCATCTTGGGGCCTTTTCTGGCGCTCCACCGGAGGGGGAATTGATCACAGAGGGCTTCTACATCAACACCATAGCCTCTCCAATGATGTGTGAGTAGTTTACCACAGACTTCGGGTCCATCGTTATTAGCTAGATGGCTTCTTCTCTCTCTTTGGATCTCAATACAAAGTTCTCCTTGATTCTCTTGGAGATCTATTCGATGTAATTCTTTTTGCGGTGTGTTTGTCGAGATCCGATGAATTGTGGGTTTATGATCAAGATTATCCATGAACAATATTTGGTTCTTCTATGAATTTTTATATGTATGATTTGATATCTTTGCAAGTCTCTTTGAATTATCAGTTTCGTTTGGCCTACTGGATTGATCTTTCTTGCAATGGGAGAAGTGCTTAGATTTGGGTTCCATCTTGCGGTGTCCTTTCCCAGTGACAGCAGGGGCAGCAAGGCACGTATTGTATTGTTGCCATCGAGGATAAAAAGATGGGGTTTATATCATATTGCTTGAGTTTATCCCTCTACATCATGTCATCTTGCCTAATGCGTTACTCTGTTCTTATGAACTTAATACTCTAGATGCATGCTGGATTGCGGTCGATGTGTGGAGTAATAGTAGTAGATGCGGAATCGTTTCGGTCTACTTGTCGCGGACGTGATGCCTATATACATGATCATGCCTAGATATTCTCATAACTATGCGCTTTTCTATCAATTGCTCGACAGTAATTTGTTCACCCACCGCAGATTATGCTATCTTGAGAGAAGCCACTAGTGAAACCTATGGCCCCCGGGTCTATTTTCCATTATATAAGTTTCCGATCTATTTTATTTTGCAATCTTTACTTTCCAATCGATATCATAAAAATATCAAAAATATTTATCTTATTATCTCTATCAGATCTCACTTTTGCAAGTGGCTGTGAAGGGCTTAACAACCCCTTTATCGCGTTGGTTGCAAGGTTCTTATTTGTTTGTGCAGGTACAAGGCGACTTGCGTGTAACCTCCTACTGGATTGATACCTTGGTTCTCAAAAACTGAGGGAAATACTTATGCTATTTTGCTGCATCACCCTTTCCTCTTCAAGGGAAAACCAACGCATGCTCAAGAGGTAGCACCCCCTACTACTCCCACCGCTGGCCAGGGCCTGCGGCGATGGCAGCCTCACACTGCAGCCGAACCAGTGAACCCTCGTACTCCTCTCCGCGTGGGCATCCACTGTCGCGTCTTCCCCGGCTCCGCGTCGTCCCCTTCCTAGGCCTCGCCATTGTCCACCGCCCTGGTGCTCTCACCGTGGCGTGGTCAACGCGGTCAAGGAATGACTTCCATCGGAAGAGTACTGTACGTGGAGAGGTTGATAGTTGGGTCCATGGCCGTAGCAAGGAAGTGCCTCCTTATTTCGCGAAAAATAATGATTCCTCCACCTGATAGCAGGGACCCACCGGACGGGCCACCGTATTTCGCGAAAAAAACGTTTCCCCCCTGACTGCTGGGAGCCACCAGCTACATCTTCGCACGCAAGGAAGTGTGTCCATATTACGGGCTAAAAAATTGATTTGCACCCCCTGACTGCTGGGACCCACTAGCTACATCTTCGCACGCAAGGAAGTGCCTGACAGTCGGGACCCACCCTGTCGAAGCGTACGTAGCGTTGTCATTCTGGTCGCGGACGTGTACATACATACAGGTCGATGTAGAGGCGCCCACGTGTGGTAGTAGAGGCGCGCACGTAGCATGTACACGTACGTACAGCGGCCAGGGTGCAAGAAAGTAAATATGGCCACGTACGTACAAACGGGCGGGTTCTCGAACGCCTACTCGCGCATACGTACGGCCAGGGCTCGTGTACATGGTTGTGGCTGGGTCAGAACGGAGAAACTGCATCGTCGTCGTGTTCATGGGGAGGCAACGGAATGCGTCGTGTTCATCGGGAGGCAACAGAACGCGTGCTGTTCATCGGGAGGCAACCGGCTTGGATGGAACAGCCGATGGAAACGAGGCCTGGCGTACCGCAGAATGGAGGAAATGGCCTTGTGTTCAACCGGCCACGGTGGAAACGGGATCCTGTTCATTGGGAGGGGTCTGGCGTACCACAAAACGGAGGAAACGGACCTCCTACGGCCAAAACGGGGTCCTGTTGATCGGGAGGGGTGTGGCGTACCGCAAAACGGAGGAAACGGACTTGTATTGGAGTGCTACGGTCGAAATGGGGGTCCTGTTCATCGGGAGGGGTGTGGCGTACCGCAAAACGGGACTCCATGAGATATTGTTCATCTCCACCGTCGACCTCCTCTAGCCTCCACGGGCTACTGTTCATCCACCGTCGACCTCCTCCAGCCTCCACCAGCGATTGTTCATCCACGGGCTCCTATTCATCCAGCCTCCACCGCTCCTCCACCGGCTACTGTTCAACCAGCCCTCTCCACGGGGTCCTGTTCAACCACCCCTCCACGGGCTACTGTTCAACCAGCCCTCCACAGGGTCGTCCTGTTCATCCAGCCCTCCACGGGGTCCTGTTCATCCACCCCTCCACCGGCTCGATCGATCGGGGTACTGTTCACCCAGCGGCAACAGCCTCTACTACCACGGGGTCCTGTTCATCAACCCCCCACCGAGAACTGTTCATCCAAACCCGCCAACAACGCTCACTGTTCATCCAGAGGCAGCATCGATCAGCTTCAGTTAGCAGCAGTAGCGAAGGAATCACTCGGGTTCAGTTAACAGCAAGGGAGTGATCGATCGCTCGGGTTCAATAACGCGTAGCCTGCAGTGCAATCGCTCGGGTTCAGTAGGCGAAGGCCTCGCTCGGTTTTAGTTAGAGCCCAACACCTCGCACCTACGTGCGTACGTGTACTAGAGAAACGCGCATCGCTCGGCCCCCGACCACCCACCGTCCGGGAACTCTCCGATATTTTCCGCGCGCTCGCTTCTACCACGGTTTTTTCCGTCATGGACGGCCCAAAGAATGTCATGCAGCTGCGTCTCCGGCCCGCCCAGGACGAAAAGCCCATTTTCTGTCATGATTTTTTGTCATAGAAGTAGGAGCCCACCACATCTATGATGATACCAGGTTTTGTCACAATTATCGTCATAGAAGTGTCATAAGTATGACAGAAAAAATTCGTTCGGCCCAAAATGTCACGGATGTGTCTTTTTTTTGTAGTGATTCATGTGGCATTTGTATGCCTTTGTATGTATCCCCAGCTATTATGTAATGGTACGATGTAATGATATCCACCTTGCAAAAGCGTCTTCAGTATGCGGCTCTATCCTTGATGGGACCTTTGAGTTCCTCTCGGATAGGATCGCATATTGGGCGTGACACAAAGGAGAAGCAAGATTGAGAGAGAAGCAAGACAACCGAAGGGCACGCACGCAGGAGAGCAATGGTGGCCCTGCGTAGTGCCCGCCAGGCTTTATGTCAGTCTGGGCGGTTGCATAGGCATCATGGGGAAGTGGGGGCATCCCACACCCCATCGTGCGCCACATGTCAAACCTGGCCCGCAGGCGGTTGGCGCATGCTTCGCTTTACCCCCTCTCTTTCCCTCCGCCACGAGCGGAGTCATGCGCACCACGGACCCGGGGCTACTGTCGGGCCCATGGAACTAGGGGTACCCAAGCCCATCTACCTGTGGCCTGTCGCATGGCACTATCAGAAGGCCCGGCGCGGCCTAGCATTAGGGCTTCATGAGCAAGACCCTCGCGAGGCGAGCGTTAGTAAGGGTCATCAAGTGCTCCCAAGGGCCTCATGCAGGGCGGCCTCCTGAAGCTGCCTCCCGAGGCTCCTTGTGGGCGGATATCTCAAGGCTCGCCAAGCCTGCCTCTCGCTGCACGTGGGTGACGCGAGCCACAACGAGCGTTGCCACAAGGGCGCCAGCAGGCGCGGATAACGATGCTTTCCACTTTTGTGCTAAGGAGGCAAGGAAGGTACACAGGTTCCCGAAGCAATCCCCAAAGATTGCCACTTTGGTGCAAGAAGGCCAGGATAGCGGGCTCGCTAGGACGGAGGTCACAACTGAGCCCACCACCGCATCATGGCAGGAACCTTTGGCAGTCGAAGACCACCTTTAGTTAGGAAAGGATGTACTCCCGTCCCCCTTCAAAATTGGCCGTTGTGGCATCCCTTCCCGCCTAGAGTTTTTGAGGGAAGAGGACCAAGGCCGGTATAAATATAGGCTAGTCTCCACCGTAGAGAAGGATCGAGTCCTGGCATCCCTGAGACCGGACTAGAGCCTCCTGGGGCAGTTCATCTTCCTTGTACACTCATACTCATCCTCCTTTGCGAGGCAATCCACACAAAGAAGGAGTAGGGTCTTACACAACAAGGTGGCCCGAACCTGGGAAAATCTATGTCTCGTGTCTTCCTTTCCTCTTGCTCAAGCATGCCAGAGCGCCACCATGAGGTGATTGAGTAGCGTGCTGGAGCCTAGTGGAGTTCTGTGAGCACACCCCAGAGTTCGAACCTTTTCTTGGGTCCCCGGAGCCCCGATTCTGACAGAGTCTTGTCTGGGCATGTGGCAGCTCGCCATCGAGGATATAGCTTTAATGACACCCGTCCAGGCGATGTGTCAAGGAAATAGAAGGTAGATGGCCGAATGGCACACAAGGAGAGACCATTCTTGCCGGGAAGCTCCATCCACAAGACACCTCAGAACGCAATTAATTGTCCTAACCCGTTAGAGATAGGTATTTAGCGCTGTAGCCACTGTTTACATTGTACGTTTACCATTTTGCTACTGTGGAGACCCTTTTTCTCTATAAAAGGAGGCCCATGGCTACCTTTACAAAGGTCGAAATCATGTCCATTTGCACGTGTAGCTACACTCTTCGAGCACCTTTCCGTGACGTGCGCACCTTGTAACTTGACATAAACACATCCAATACACAGAGCAGGAGTCGGGTTTTATGCTTCATAGCAGCCCGAACCTGGGTAAACTTCATGTGTTTCTACTAGCTCTGCTCTTTGTGCTCGTGGATCTCCCCAGTCAAACCGCAAAGGGGCCTTTGTTGGTCCCATAGATTGTCATACGCACGACAACTTTAGTACGCCAGGCAGGGGGGTCTCTTGCACGAACCATAACTAGCAGTTAGCGAATCAGTTTCTTCATCGTCTTCATCACCATGGCTCCCAAGAAGAAGGGTGCCACGGCTATTGGTCCGCCTACGTCCAAGCCACCAGTGCCCTCACAGACAGGCGACTGCACAGGCGGTGGCACGAGCAGCGGCGCAGGAGGCGGTGGCGCGAGAGGCAGAGGCCAGGAGCAACCTCCGTGGCATTCTGGCAATCACAGCCAGGCAAGCAGCCTTGTCTGCAATGAGAACTACAACCTGCATGCCATCGGGTCCAGGGATGCGGTCGTGCTGCCTGTGGGCAGTGCAGCAAACTCCAGGGATAACAGGGCACACTCCAAGACGCCCACACTAGCGCCCATGCCATGTCCATAGCAGGTCGCGCGCGACGAGCAGCGCCATGGTGTCGGCGGCTCCAATTGTCCCCATGGCCAGGGTCCTGCGGATCATCCCTAAGATACGCAAGGCCAACATGCATGCCTACGCACTGGCTGTTGGGAACGTAGCATGCAATTTCAAAAAAAATCCTACGCTCACGCAAGATCTATCTAGGAGATGCATAGGAACGAGAGGGGGAGAGTGTGTCGACGAACCCTCGTAGACTGAAAGCAGAAGCATTTGACAACGTGGTTGATGTAGTCGAACTTCTTCTCGTTCCGACTGATCAAGCACCGAACGTATGGCACCTCCGAGTTCTGCACACGTTCAGCTCGATGACGTCCCTCGAACTCTTGATCCAGCAAAGTGTCGAGGGAGAGTTCCGTCAGCACGAAGGCATGGTGATGGTGATGGTGAAGTGATCCGCGCAGGGCTTTTCCTAAGCACTATGTGAATATGACCGAAGGCGTAAACTGTGGAGGGGGGTGCCGCACACGGCTAACAATGTTTGTTGTGTGTTCTAGCGGTGCCCCCCCCCTCATATATATAGGTTGGAGGGGAGGAGAGCCAGCCAAGAGGGCGCCCCAAGTAGGAGGAATCCTACTTGGGGTCCTCCCAATTCAGCCTTCCCCCTTTCCTATTCCTATTCGGAGTAGGAAGGGAAGAGGGGGAAGGGGGAATCCTATTCCCTTTTTCCTTTCCTTCTTCCCCTTTCCTTCTTCAATTTGGCCAGCCCATATGGGGGGGCGCACTAGCCCCTTTGTGGCTGGTGTGTTTCCCCTCTTGGCCCATTAGGCCCATATAGCTTGCCGGGGGTTGCCCGGAACCCCTTCCGGTGACCCGATACGTACCCGGTACCCCCAGAACACTTCCAGTGTCCGAATACTATCATCCTATATATGAATCTTTACCTCTCGACCATTTCGAGACTCCTCGTCATGTCTGTGATCTCATCCAGGACTCCGAACAACATTCGGTCACCAAATCACATAACTCATATAATACAAAATCCTCATCGAACGTTAAGCGTGCGGACCCTACGGGTTCGAGAACTATGTAGACATGACTGAGACACCTCTCTGGTAAATAACCAATAGCGAAACCTGGATGCTCATATTGGTTCCTATATATTCTACGAAGATCTTTATCGGTCAACTGTAATGACAACATACGTTATTCCCTTTGTCATCGGTATGTTACTTGCGCGAGATTCGATCGTCGTTATCTTCATACCTAGTTCAATCTCATTACTGGCAAGTCTCTTTACTCGTTCCGTAATGCCACATCCTGTAACTAACTCATTAGTCACATTGCTTGCAAGGCTTATTATGATGTGCATTACCGAGAGGGCCCAGAGATACCTCTCCGATACTCGGAGTGACAAATCCTAGTCTCGATCTATGCCAACCCAACAAACACCTTCAGAGATACCTGTAGAGCATCTTAATAATCACCCAGTTACGTTGTGATGTTTGATAGCACACAAGGCATTCCTCCGGTATCCGGGAGTTGCATAATCTCATAGTCAAAGGAATATGTATATGACATGAAGAAAGCTATAGCAATAAAACTGAACGATCATTATGCTAAGCTAAAAGATGGGTCTTGCGCATCACATCATTCTCCTAATGATGTGATCCCGTTCATCAAATGACAACACATGTCTACGGTTAGGAAACTTAACCATCTTTGATTAATGAGCTAGTCTAGTAGAGGCTTACTAAAGAAATATAAAATAACAACTTTATTATTGCCTCTAGGGCATATTTCCTTCAGTCTCCCACTTGCACTAGAGTCAATAATCTAGTTCACATCGCCATGTGATTTAACACCAATAGTTCACATCACCATGTGATGAACACCCATAGTTCACATCGTCATGTGACCAACACCCAAAGGGTTTACTAGAGTGAATAATCTAGTTCACATCGCCATCTGATTAATACCCAAAGAGTACTAAGGTGTGATCATGTTTTGCTTGTGAGAGAGGTTTAGTCAACGGGTCTGCCACATTCAGATCCATATGTATTTTGCAAATTTCTATGTCTACAATGCTCTGCATGGAGCTACTCTAGCTAATAGCTCCCATTTTCAATATGTATCCAGATTGAGACTCAAAGTCATCCAGATCGGTGTTAAAGCTTGCATCGACGTAACTCTTTACAATGAACTCTTTATCACCTCCATAACCGAGAAATATTTCCTTAGTCCTCTGAGGATAATTTTGACCGATGTCCAGTGATCTACTCCTGGATCACTATTGTACCCCATTGCCAAACTCATGGAAAGGTACACAATAGGTCTGGTATATAGCATGGCATACTTTATAGAACATATGGTTGAGGCATAGGGAATGACTTTCATTATCTCTGTATCTTCTGCCGTGGTTGGGTTTTGAGTCTTACTCAACTTCATACCTTACAACTCAGACAAGAACTCCTTCTTTGACTGATCCATTTTGAACTCCTTCAAAATCTTATCAAGGTATGTACTCATCGAAAGTCTTCTCAAGCGTCTTGATCTATCTTTATAGATTTTGATGCCCAATATGTAAGTAGCTTCACCGAGGTCTTTCTTTGAAAAACTAATTTCAAACATTCCTTTATACTTTCCAGAAAATTCTACATCATTTCCGATCAGTAATATGTCATTCACATATAATTATCAGAAAGGTTGTAGTGCTCCCACTCACTTTCTTGTAAATACAGGCTTCACTGCAAGTCTGTATAAAACTATATGCTTTGATCAACTCATCAAAGCGTATATTCCAACTCCGAGATGCTTGCACCAGTCCATAGATGGATCGCTGCAGCTTGCACACTTTGTTAGCACCTTTAGGATTGAGAAAACCTTCTGGTTGCATCATATACAACTCTTCTTTAATAAATCCATTAAGGAATGCAGTTTTGACATCCATTTGCAAGATTTCATAAAATGCGGCAATTGCTAACATGATTCGGACAGACTTTAAGCATCGATACGAGTGAGAAAATCTCATCGTAGTCAACACCTTGAACTTGTCGAAAACCTTTTGCGACAATTCGAGCTTTGTAGATAGTAAAACTACTATCAGCGTCCATCTTCCTCTTGAAGATCCATTTATTCTCAATGGCTCGCTCATCAGGCAAGTCAATCAAAGTCCATACTTTGTTCTCATACATCGATCCTATCTCAGATTTCATGGCCTCAAGCCATTTATCATAATCTGGGCTCATCATCGCTTCCTCATAGTTCGTAGGTTCATCATGGTCTAGTAACATGACTTCCAGAATAGGATTACCGTACCACTCTGGTGCGGTACGTGCTCTGGTTGACCTATGATGTCCGGTAGTAACTTGATTCGACGTTTCATGATCATTATCATTAGCTTCCTCACTAGTTGGTGCAGGCATCACGGGAACGGTTTTCTGTGATGAGCTACTTTCCAATTCGAGAGAAGGTACAATTACCTCATCAAGTTCTACTTTCCTCCCACTTACTTCTTTCGAGAGAAACTCCTTCTCTAGAAAGGATCCATTCTTAGCAACAAAGATCTTGCCTTCCGATCTGTGATAGAAGGTGTACCCAACAGTTTCTTTTGGGTATCCTATGAAGACGCACTTCTCCGATTTGGGTTCGATCTTATCAGGCTGAAGCTTTTTCACATAAGCATCGCAACCCCAAACTTTAAGAAACAACAGCTTAGGTTTCTTGCTAAACCACAGTTCATACGGTGTCGTCTCAATGGATTTAGACGGTGCCCTATTTAACGTGAATGCAGTTGTCTCTAATGCATAACCCCAAAATGATAGTGGTAAATCGGTAAGAGACATCATAGATTGCACCATATCTGATAAAGTACGGTTACGACGTTCAGACACACCATTATGCTGTGGTGTTCCAGGTGGCGTGAGTTGTGAAACTATTCCACATTGTTTTTAAATGAAGGCCAAACTTGTAACTCAAATATTCGCCTTCGCGATCAGATCGTAGAAACTTTATTTTCTTGTTACGATGATTCTCCACTTCACTCTGAAATTCTTTGAACTTTTCAAATGTTTCAGACTTGTGTTTCATCAAGTAGATATACCCATATCTGCTCAAATCATCTGTGAAGGTCAGGAAATAATGATACCCGCCGTGAGCCTCAACACTCATCGGACTGCATACATCGGTATGTATTGTTTCCAATAAGTCAGTGGCTCGCTCCATTGTTCCAGAGAACGGAGTTTTAGTCATCTTGCCCATGAGGCATGGTTCGCAAGTATCAAATAATTCATAATCAAGTGATTTCAAAAATCCATCCGTATGGAGTTTCTTCATGCGCTTTACACCAATATGACCTAAACGGTAGTGCCACAAATATGTTGCACTATCATTATCAACTTTGCATCTTTTGGCATCAATATTATGAATATTTGTATCACTATGATCGAGATTCAATAAACCATTTACATTGGGTGTATGACCACAGAAGGTTTTATTCATGTAAACAGAACAACATCTATTCTCTAACTTAAATGAATAACTATATCGCAATAAACATGATCCAATCATATTCATGCTCAACGCAAACACCAAATAACAGTTATTTTCGTCCAACACTAAACTCGAAGGTAGAGGGAGTGTGCGATGGTGATCTTATTAACCTTAGAATCACTTCCAACACACATCATCACCTCGCCCTTAACTAGTCTCTGTTCATTTTGCAATTCCTGTTTCGAGTTACTAATCTTAGTGTCGGCGTTCTGGGAACGGGGGTCCCCAGACTTGTCTGTCTGCGGCCTGCGGCGTGGCTCCACTCGCGGCCCAGTACGGCCCGTCTTCACAAGCAAGCATTCAAGACCCTCGGGAGGGGCCAAACCTCGTGAGGCGGGCGACACAAGACCTCCTCGGGAGCAGCCTCACCAAGCTGGCTCACGAGGGGCGGAGAGATCAAGGCAAGGCGAACCTGCGAGGTTCCTACGATCTCAGCCATGACGACCAAGGCTAGGCGGGCGCCAGCGTGCACAGTGTCCTCGCTTCCTCTTTGGTGCTAAGGAGGCAAGCGCAGGCGGTGAGTACCGAGGCATCGGCCAAAGGTTTCCATATCGGTGCAACAAGACCAAGACCAGCAAGACGCCAGGACAGAGGTCACCGTGGAGCCCAAGACGGCGTCACCACCAGAGCCTTTGGTAGGCGAAGACCACCTTTAGTCAGGATAGCTTGTACTATTTGTCCCCTTTCAAATTGGCCGTTGTTGGCTCCCTTCCCGCTCAATATTTGGGGAGAGGATCAGGGCCTCTATAAATAGGACTAGCCACCACAGTAGGAGGCAACTCAGCTAGAACTGATTGAGATCATCCCCACACCACCAACCACAAGAACACCTCTCCTCAGGAGGCTGTTCTTCCCCTTGTACTGTTCATCCTCAGCCCGAGAGGCAATCCACCACCACCACACTGGAGTAGGGTATTACGCCACAACGGTGGACCGAACCAGTATAAACGTTGTGTCTCTAGTGTTGTGAGTTCGTAGAGCCAGGTTTCTGAAGGAAATATGCCCTAGACGCAATAATAAAGTTATTATTTATTTCCTTATATCATGATAAATGTTTATGCTAGAATTCTATTAACCGGAAACATAATACATGTGTGAATACATAGACAAACAGAGTGTCACTAGTATGCCTCTACTTGACTAGCTCGTTGATCAAAGATGGTTAAGTTTCCTAGCCATAGACATGAGTTGTCATTTGATTAACGGGATCACATCATTAGGAGAATGATGTGATTGACTTGACCCATTCCGTTAGCTTAGCACTCGATCGTTTAGTATGTTGCTATTGCTTTCTTCATGACTTATACATGTTCCTATGACTATGAGATTATGCAACTCCCGTTTACCGGAGGAACACTTTGTGTGCTACCAAACGTCACAACGTAACTGGGTGATTATAAAGGGGCTCTACAGGTGTCTCCAAAGGTACTTGTTGGGTTGGCATATTTCGAGATTAGGATTTGTCACTCCGAGTGTCGGAGAGGTATCTCTGGGCCCAATCAGTAATACACATCACTATAAGCCTTGCAAGCATTGTGACTAATGAGTTAGTTGCGGGATGATGTATTACGGAACGAGTAAAGAGACTTGCCGGTAACGAGATTGAACTAGGTATCGAGATACCGACGATCGAATCTCGGGCAAGTAACATACCGATGACAAAGGGAACAACGTATGTTGTTATGCGGTCTGACCGATAAAGATCTTCGTAGAATATGTGGGAACCAATATGAGCATCCAGGTTTGGCTATTGGTTATTGACTGGAGAGGTGTCTCGGTCATGTCTACATAGTTCTCGAACCCGTAGGGTCCGCACGCTTAACGTTACGATGACAGTTTTATTATGAGTTTATGTATGTTGATGTACCGAAGGAGTTCGGAGTCCCGGATGAGATCGGGGACATGATGAGGAGTCTCGAAATGGCCGAGACGTAAAGATTGATATATTGGACGACTATATTCGGACTTCGGAAAGGTTCCGAGTGATTCGGGTATTTTTCGGAGTACCGGAGAGTTACGGGAATTCGTATTGGGCCTTACTGGGCCATACGGGAAAGGAGAGAAAGGCCCCAAAGGGAGGCCGCACCCCTCCCCATGGACTAGTTCGAATTGGACTAGGGAGGGGGGGCGCCACCTTCCTTCTTTCTCCTTCTCCCTTCCCTTTTCCTACTCCAACAAGGAAAGGAGGAGTCCTACTCCCGGTGGGAGTAGGACTCCCCCCTTGGGGCGCCTCCTCCTTGGCCGGCGGCCTCCCCCTTGCTCCTTTATATACGGGGGCAGGGGGGCACCTCTGAACACACAATTGATCTACGATCTTTTAGCCGTGTGCGGTGCCCCCCTCCACCATATTACACCTCGATAATATCATTGCGGAGCTTAGGCGAAGCCCTGAACATCATCATCGTCACCACGCCGTCGTGCTGACGAAACTCTCCCTCAACACTCGGCTGGATCGGAGTTCGAGGGACATCATCGAGCTGAACGTGTGCTGAACTCGGAGGTGCCGTGCGTTTGGTACTTGATCGGTCGGATCGTGAAGACGTACGACTACATCAACCGCGTTGTGTTAACGCTTCCGCTTTCGGTCTACGAGGGTACGTGGACAACACTCTCCCCTCTCGTTGCTATGCATCACCATGATATTGCGTGTGCGTAGGAAATTTTTTGAAATTACTATGTTCCCCAACAGTGGCATCCGAGCCTGGTGTTATGCGTTGATGTTATGCACGAGTAGAACACAAGTGAGTTGTGGGTGATATAAGTCATACTGCTTACCAGCATGTCATACTTTGGTTCTGCGGTATTGTGAGATGAAGCGGCCCGGACCGACATTACGCGTACGCTTACGCGAGACTGGTTTCACCGTTGCGAGCACTCGTTGCTTAAAGGTGACTGGCGGGTGTCTGTCTCTCTCACTTTAGTTGAACCGAGTGTGGCTACGCCCGGTCCTTGCGAAGGTTAAAACAGCACCAACTTGACAAACTATCGTTGTGGTTTTGATGCGTAGGTAAGAACGGTTCTTGCTAAGCCCGTAGCAGCCACGTAAAACTTGCAACAACAAAGTAGAGGACGTCTAACTTGTTTTTGCAGGGCATGTTGTGATGTGATATGGTCAAGACATGATGCTATATTTTATTGTATGAGATGATCATGTTTTGTAACCGAGTTATCGGCAACTGGCAGGAGCCATATGGTTGTCGCTTTATTGTATGCAATGCAATCGCCATGTAATTGTTTTACTTTATCACTAAGCGGTAGCGATAGTCGTAAAAGCAATAGTTGGCGAGACGACAACGATACTACGATGGAGATCAAGGTGTCGCGCCGGTGACGATGGTGATCATGACGGTGCTTCGGAGATGGAGATCACAAGCACAAGATGATGATGGCCATATCATATCACTTATATTGATTGCATGTGATGTTTATCTTTTATGCATCTTATCTTGCTTTGATTGACGGTAGCATTATAAGATGATCTCTCACTAAAATTTCAAGATAAAAGTGTTCTCCCTGAGTATGCACCGTTGCGAAAGTTCTTCGTGCTGAGACACCACGTGATGATCGGGTGTGATAGGCTCTACGTTCAAATACAACGGGTGCAAAACAGTTGCACACGCGGAATACTCAGGTTAAACTTGACGAGCCTAGCATATGCAGATATGGCCTCGGAACACGGAGACCGAAAGGTCGAGCGTGAATCATATAGTAGATATGATCAACATAGTGATGTTCACCGTTGAAACTACTCCATCTCACGTGATGATCGGACATGGTTTAGTTGATATGGATCACGTGATCACTTAGAGGATTAGAGGGATGTCTATCTAAGTGGGAGTTCTTAAGTAATATGATTAATTGAACTTAAATTTATCATGAACTTAGTCCTGATAGTATTTTGCAAATTATGTTGTAGATCAATAGCTCGCGTTGTTGCTTCCCTGTGTTTATTTTTGATATGTTCCTAGAGAAAATTATGTTGAAAGATGTTAGTAGCAAAGATGCGGATTGGATCCGTGATCTGAGGATTATCCTCATTGCTGCACAGAAGAATTATGTCCTTGATGCACCGCTAGGTGACAGACCTATTGCAGGAGCAGATGCAGACGTTATGAACGTTTGGCTAGCTCAATATGATGACTACTTGATAGTTTAGTGCACCATGCTTAACGGCTTAGAATCGGGACTTCAAAGACGTTTTGAACGTCATGGACCATATGAGATGTTCCAGGAGTTGAAGTTAATATTTCAAGCAAATACCCGAGTTGAGAGATATGAAGTCTCCAACAAGTTCTATAGCTAAAAGATGGAGGAGAATAGCTCAAGCAGTGAGCATGTGCTCAGATTGTCTGGGTACTACAATCGCTTGAATCAAGTGGGAGTTAATCTTCCAGATAAAATAGTGATTGACAGAATTCTCTAGTCACCATCACCAAGTTAGTAGAACTTCGTGATGAACTATAGTATGCAAGGGATGACGAAAGTAATTCCCGAGCTCTTCGTGATGCTGAAATCGACGAAGGTAGAAATCAAGAAAAACATCAAGTGTTGATGGTTGACGAGACCACTAGTTTCAAGAAAAGGGCAAAGGGAAGAAGGGGAACTTCAAGAAGAACGGCAAGCAAGTTGCTGCTCAAGTGAAGAAGCCTAAGTCTGGTCCTAAGCCTGAGACTAAGTGCTTCTACTGCAAAGGGACTGGTCACTGGAAGCGGAACTACCCCAACTATTTGGTGGATAAGAAGGATGGCAAAGTGAACAAAGGTATATTGGATATACATGTTATTGATGTGTACTTTACTAGTGTTTATAGCAACCCCTCGGTATTTGATACTGGTTCAGTTGCTAAGAGTAGTAACTCGAAACGGGAGTTGCAGAATAAACAGAGACTAGTAAAAGGCGAGGTGACGATGTGTGTTGGAAGTAGTTCCAAGATTGATATGATCATCATCGCACACTCCCTATACTTTCGGGATTAGTGTTGAAACTAAATAAGTGTTATTTGGTGTTTGCGTTGAGCATGAATATGATTTGATCATGTTTGTTGCAATACGGTTATTCATTTAAATTAGAGAATAATTGTTGTTCTGTTTACATGAATAAAACCTTCTATGGTCATACACCCAATAAAATGGTTTGTTGGATCTCGATCGTAGTGATACACATATTCATAATAATGAAGCCAAAAGATGCAAAGTTAATAATGATAGTGCAACTTATTTGTGGCACTGCCGTTTAGGTCATATTGGTGTAAAGCGCATGAAGAAACTCCATACTGATGGGATTTTGGAATCACTTGATTATGAATCACTTGATGCTTGCGAACCGTGCCTCATGGGCAAGATGACTAAAACGCCGTTCTCCGGAACTATGGAGAGAGCAACAGATTTGTTGGAAATCATACATACAGATGTATGTGGTCCGATGAATATTGAGGCTCGTAGCAGGTATCATTATTTTCTGACCTTCACAGATGATTTGAGCAGATATGGGTATATCTACTTAATGAAACAGAAGTCTGAAACATTTGAAAAGTTCATATAATTTCAGAGTGAAGCGGAAAATCATCGTAACAAGAAAATAAAGTTTCTACGATCTGATCGTGGAGAAGAGTATTTGAGTTACGAGTTTGGCCTTCAGTTAAAACAATGTGAAATAGTTTCACTACTCACGCCACCTGGAACACCACAGTGTAATGGTGTGTCCGAACATCGTAACCGTACTTTATTAGATATGGTGCGATATATGATGTCTCTTACCGATCTACCACTATCGTTTTGGGGTTATGCATTAGAGACAGCTGCATTCACGTTAAATAGGGTACCATCTAAATCCGTTGAGACGACATCTTATGAACTGTGGTTTGGCAAGAAACCAAAGTTGTCGTTTCTTAAAGTTTGGGGTTGCGATGCTTATGTGAAAAGGTTTCATCCTGATAAGCTCAAACCCAAATCGGAGAAATGTGTCTTCATAGGATACCCAAAGGAGACAGTTGGGTACACCTTCTATCACAGATCCGAAGGCAAGACATTCGTTGCTAAGAATGGATCCTTTCTAGAGAAGGAGTTTCTCTCGAAAGAAGTGAGTGGGAGGAAAGTAGAACTTGATGAGGTAACTGTACCTGCTCCCTTATTGGAAAGTAGTTCATCACAGAAATCTGTTCCTGTGACTCCTACACCAATTAGTGAGGAAGTTAATGATGATGATCATGTAACTTCAGATCAAGTTACTACCAAACCTCGTAGGTAAACCAGAGTGAGATCCACACCAGAGTGGTACGGTAATCCTGTTCTGGAGGTCATGTTATTTGACCATGACGAACCTACGAACTATGAGGAAGCGATGATGAGCCCAGATTCCGCGAAATGGCTTGAGGCCATGAAATCTGAGATGAGATCCATATATGAGAACAAAGTATGGACTTTGATTGACTTGCCCAATGATCGGCGAGCCATTGAGATTAAATGGATCTTCAAGAGGAAGACAGACAGTGATAGTAGTGTTACTGTCTACAAAGCTAGAATTGTCGCAAAAAGGTTTTCGACAAGTTCAAGGTGTTGACTACGATGAGAGTTTCTCACTCGTATCTATGCTTAAATCTGTCTGAATCATGTTAGCAATTGCCGCATTTTATGAAATATGGCAAATGGATAAACAAAACTGCATTCCTTAATGGATTTATTAAAGAAGAGTTGTATATGATGCAACCAGGAGGTTTTGTCAATCCTAAAAGTGCTAACAAAATATGCAAGCTCCAGCGATCCATCTATGGACTGGTGCAAGCATCTCGGAGTTGGAATATACGCTTTGATAAGTTGATCAAAGGATATAGTTTTATACAGACTTGCGGTGAAGCCTGTATTTACAAGAAAGTGAGTGGGAGCACTACAGCATTTCTGATAAGTATATGTGAATGACATATTGTTGATCGGAAATAATGTAGAATTATTCTGCAAAGCATAAAGGAGTGTTTGAAAGGAGTTTTTCAAAGAAAGACCTCGGTGAAGCTGCTTACATATTGAGCATCAAGATCTATAGAGATAGATCAAGACGCTTGATAAGTTTTTTCAATGAGTACATACCTTAACAAGATTTTGAAGTAGTTCAAAATAGAACAGTCAAAGAAAGAGTTCTTGCCTGTGTTACAAGGTGTGAAATTGAGTAAGACTCAAAGCCCGACCACGGCAGAAGATAGAAAGAGAATGAAAGTCATTCCCTATGCCTTGGCCATAGGTTCTATAAAGTATGCCATGCTGTGTACCAGATCTATTGTATACCCTACACTGATTTTGGCAAGGGAGTACAATAGTGATCTAGGAGTAGATCACTGGACAGCGGTCAAAATTATCCTTAGTGGAATAAGGATATGTTTCTCGATTATGGAAGTGACAAAAGGTTCGTCGTAAAGGGTTACGTCGATGCAAGTTTTGACACTAATCTAGATGACTCTAAGTCTCGGTCTAGATACATATTGAAAGTGGGAGCAATTAGCTAGAGTAGCTCCGTGCAGAGCATTGTAGACATAGAAATTTGCAAAATACTTACGGATCTGAATGTGACAGACCCATTGACTAAAATTATCTCACAATCCAAACATGATCACACCTTAGTACTCTTTGGGTGTTAATCACATAGCGATGTGAACTAGATTATTGACTTTAGTAAACCCTTTGGGTGTTGGTCACATGACGATGTGAACTATTGGTGTTAATCACATGGTGATGTGAATTATTGATGTTAAATCACATGGCGATGTGAACTAGATTATTGACTCTAGTGCGAGTGGGAGACTGAAGGAAATATGCCCTGGAGGCAATAATAAAGTTATTATTTATTTCCTTATATCATGATAAATGTTTATGCTAGAATTCTATTAACCGGAAACATAATACATGTGTGAATACATAGACAAACAGAGTGTCACTAGTATGCCTCTACTTGACTAGCTCGTTGATCAAAGATGGTTAAGTTTCCTAGCCATAGACATGAGTTGTCATTTGATTAATGGGATCACATCATTAGGAGAATGATGTGATTGACTTGACCCATTCCGTTAGCTTAGCACTCGATCGTTTAGTATGTTGCTATTGCTTTCTTCATGACTTATACATGTTCCTATGACTATGAGATTATGCAACTCCCGTTTACCGGAGGAACACTTTGTGTGCTACCAAACGTCACAACGTAACTGGGTGATTATAAAGGTGCTCTACAGGTGTCTCCAAAGGTACTTGTTGGGTTGGCGTATTTCGAGATTAGGATTTGTCACTCCGATTGTCGGAGAGGTATCTCTGGGCCCACTCAGTAATACACATCACTATAAGCCTTGCAAGCATTGTGACTAATGAGTTAGTTGCGGGATGATGTATTACGGAACGAGTAAAGAGACTTGCCGGTAACGAGATTGAACTAGGTATCGAGATACCGACGATCGAATCTCGGGCAAATAACATACCGATGACAAAGGGAACAACGTATGTTGTTATGCGGTCTGACCGATAAAGATCTTCGTAGAATATGTGGGAACCAATATGAGCATCCAGGTTTCGCTATTGGTTATTGACCGGAGAGGTGTCTCGGTCATGTCTACATAGTTCTCGAACCCGTAGGGTCCGCACGCTTAACGTTACGATGACAGTTTTATTATGAGTTTATGTATGTTGATGTACCGAAGGAGTTCGGAGTCCCGGATGAGATCGGCGACATGACGAGGAGTCTCGAAATGGCCGAGACGTAAAGATCGATATATTGGACGACTATATTTGTACTTCGGAAAGGTTCCGAGTGATTCGGGTATTTTTCGGAGTACCGGAGAGTTACGGGAATTCGTATTGGGCCTTAATGGGCCATACGGGAAAGGAGAGAAAGGCCCCAAAGGGAGGCTGCACCCCTCCCCATGGACTAGTCCGAATTGGACTAGGGAGGGGGGCGCCCCCTTCCTTCTTTCTCCTTCTCCCTTCCCTTTTCCTACTCCAACAAGGAAAGGAGGAGTCCTACTCCCGGTGGGAGTAGGACTCCCCCCTTGGTGCGCCTCCTCCTTGGCCGGCGGCCTCCCCCTTGCTCCTTTATATACGGGGGCAGGGGGGCACCTCTGAACACACAATTGATCTACGATCTTTTAGCCGTGTGCGGTGCCCCCCTCCACCATATTACACCTCGATAATATTGTTGCGGAGCTTAGGCGAAGCCCTGCGTCGGTAGAACATCATCATCGTCACCACGCCGTCGTGCTGACGAAACTCTCCCTCAACACTCGGCTGGATCGGAGTTCGAGGGACGTCATCGAGCTGAACGTGTGCTGAACTCAGAGGTGCCATGCGTTTGGTACTTGATCGGTCGGATCGTGAAGACGTACGACTACATCAACCGCGTTGTGTTAACGCTTCCGCTTTCGGTCTACGAGGGTACGTGGACAACACTCTCCCCTCTCGTTGCTATGCATCACCATGATATTGCGTGTGCGTAGGAAAAATTTTGAAATTACTACGTTCCCCAACAGTTTCGAGATCTCGGTGAGGGTGAAGGCGTGATTCGGTAGGGGGAAATCTTCGTGCGCACCCAAGTGTTCGAACCTCAAGGGTTTTGTCGGAACCCGAAATCTGACATTTGGCGCGCCAGGTAGGGGTGCGCCGGAGCTTTCCTTCCGTCGATCTGCGCTTCGCCACCACCGCGCTTCGCCCCCATGGCAAGCGCTGCGCTTCCCACTTTGACGACCGATGCCAGCGGCCGGGCCAGGGGGCTCCGAGCCTTGGTCCCCGCCTTACGACAGGTGCAGTGGCCGCCCAAGTTCAAGCCGGAGATGCCATCGCGTTACGATGGCGCGACGGATCCAGCGGCTTTCCTGCTGGCGTACGAGGAGGCTGTCCTCAAGGCCGGGGGCGACGACAAGGTTATGGCCAACTGGCTTCCCATGGCCCTCGCTGGCGTGCCACGCGCCTGGCTGCTCAACCTCCCCGGATCCATGGGGGCGTCTTGGGAAGAGTTGCGCGACCTCTTCGCCGCGCGCTTCGCGGCACCGGTGCCCCACGCAGTCGCGGCCCTCCTCGGCGGCTCGCAGGCGCCGCCCTCAGATCGCCACGTCAAGTCGTTCCTTCGCCAGATCAGCGCCGTCTCCACGCGGCAGGGAGCTCCCCCGGGTTGGGTGGCGCCCAAGGCCGACCTGACCTTCGACTCGGGAGATCACCCCGTCACTACCGTCGGGTCGGGCGTGCTCCCAATGCTTTGCACGCCCACCATCTGCCACGTAGCCATCACCAAGACCCTCATCGACGGCGGCGTCGGCCTCAACGTGCTCTCGGTGGAGGCCTTCAGCCTCCTCCACATACCACTCGAGCGGCTCCGCCCCAGCAAGTCCTCCGGCGTCGGCGGCGGCTCCTCCAGCCCCCTGGGGCAGATCCGTCTTGCCGTGACCTTCGGCACCCGCGACAACTACCGCACGGAGTTGATCGACTTTGATGTCGCCCACATCCGCCTGCCATACAACGCCATCCACGGGTACCCGGCTCTGGCTCAGCTCATGGCGGCAACCCATCCGGCCTACAACCTCATGAAGATGCCTGGGAGCAAGGACATCCTCACCATAGCGGGAGACACTAAGGAGGCTCTAACGGTACTCAAGCTTACCCTCAAGACCGCCGCGGCGGTGCAACCGGCTGACGCGGGCACCTCCGAGGATAAAAAAAGCCGCACCAACCAAGAAGAAGCAGTTGTTCACTCAAGACCGGGCAGAAACCAAGCAGGTGCTAGTCGAGGAAGATGGGTCCTCGGGGGCCACCTTCACCATAGGCGCCAACCTCGACTCCGATCAAGAAGAGACGTTAGTGAAGTTCTTGCGCGCGAACAAGGAAGTTTCCACCTGGGAGCCCGAGCAGCTGGTAGGGGTCCCGAGAGGAGTGATTGAGCATCACCTGAAGGTGTGCCCCAATGTACGCCCTGTGAAGCAGAGGGCGCGGTGGCAGTCCACTAAGAAGCAGTCCTTCATCGTCCAAGAAACCCGCAAGCTGGAGGCGGCAGGTGTCATTCGTGAGGTCCGGTACCCTGAATGGCTGGCAAATCCCATCGTTGTGCCCAAGAAAGGCGGAAAGGAGCGCATGTGTGTCGACTTCACCAACCTCAACAAGGCCTACCCCCAGGATTCGTTCCTGCTTCCACGCATCGACCAAATCGTCGAATCCACTGCCGAGTGCGACCTGCTGTGCTTCCTGGATGCGTTCTCAGGCTACCACCAGATCAAGATGGCAGTAGAAGATGTCGAGAAGACGGCCTTCCTGACCCCGTGTGGGGTATACTGCTACACCTGCATGCCGTTCGGGCTGCACAACGCGGGCGCGACCTTCCAACGGCTGATGTACATCGCCTTGGGCCGGCAGCTTGGAAGGAACGCTGAAGCTTGCATCGATGACATTGTGGTGAAGTCTCGGGAGGCGAGGACTTTAATTCAGAACATGGAGGAGACCTTCGAAAGCCTGCGCCGGGTGGACTTGCGGCTCAACCCAGAGAAATGCGTGTTTGGCATCCCTTCCGGCAAGCTGCTAGGTTTCCTCGTGTCCCACAGAGGGATCGAGGCGAACCCAGAAAAGGTCAAGGCAATCGAAGACATGAGTCCACCACAGACCCTCAAGGAGATGCAGAAGCTTACCGGTCGTGTGACTGCATTGGGGCGCTTCATCTCCAAGCTGGGAGAGCGCGCCCTACCGTTCTTCAAGTTGATGAAGAAGAAGGGCCCATTCGAGTGGACTCCGGAGGCCGACCAAGCGTTTCAAGACCTCAAGAGATACCTGACCAGCCCGCCAGTGATGGTGGCACCTCGACCTCTCGAGCCCTTGGTGCTCTACCTGTCCGCCACACCCCACTCTGCCAGTGCAGCACTGGTGGCCCTTAGAGAAGAGCGCCAGGTCAAGGGCCCGCCAAGTGGAACCAACAGGCCGGACGAAGCGGCACGGCACCAAGGCGATGCTCCTGAAGCAACGGCTGCTTCGGCAGGCCGCCAAGCCCCTGAAATCGAAGACCCCAAAGAGACACCTCAACCTCCGGGAACCGAAGACTCCGACAACTCTCCCGCCCTCGTCGAGCACCCGGTGTACTTCGTCAGCATGGTGCTACGAGATGCGAGGGCACGATACCCCATGCCTCAGAAGATCCTACTCGCGCTCCTGGTGGCCTCGCACAAGCTGCGCCACTACTTCCAGGGTCACCCCATCAAGGTCGTCTCGGCTTACCCGCTGGAAAGAGTGCTCAAGAGCCCCAATGCTGTCGGACGAGTCGCTGAATGGAACATCGAGCTGCAAGTGTTTGACTTGGAGTTCAGCACGACCAGGGTCATCAAGGGGGCTGCGCTCGCAGATTTTGTGGCAGAATGGACTGATGCCCCAGAGCTTGAAGAAGGCGAGAACCAATCCCTATCTCCAGGGAGCGAAGCGTCGGACGGCTGGGTCATGTACTTCGACGGCGCGTTCTTACGCCAGGGCGCGGGAGCTGGAGCAGTGCTTATCTCGCCCACCCAGGACAAGCTCTACTACACCGTGCAGCTCTGCTTCCAGCAGGGCGAGAAGGTCTCCAACAACATAGCAGAGTACGAGGGCCTGATAGCTGGCCTCCAGGCTGCGGTGGCCCTGGGGGTGAGGCGTCTCACCATCAAGGGCGACTCGTAGCTCCTCGTCAACTTCTCCAATAAAGTATATGAGCCGAAGGATGAGCACATGGAGGCGTACCTCGCGGAGGTGCGCAAGATGGAGAAACGGTTCTTGGGCCTGGAGTTGCAGCATGTGCCCCGTGGCACCAACAAGGAAGCCGACGACATCACCAGAAGAGCATCCAAGCGGCTACCCCAAGAGCCTGGCGTCTTCGAGGAGCGGCTCTTCAAACCATCAGCAACACCACCACTCTCAAGGACAGCGCTGCCTCGGGAGGAACTCCCTCAACCACCTGCCTCGGAGCCCCGGCCTGTGGCCCGACCTTAGGAGCGCGCTTGCTCTTGGCGCTCAAGCCTCAGGAAGGGTGCTGGACCAAGGAATTAAAGGAATACCTGACGCAAGGGACGCTGCCGGAGAAGGAGGAGGATGCGGAGCGTGTGGCCCGACAACCCACGGCATACTGCATCCGGGACGGTGAGTTGTACAGAAAGCGGCCGAATGACGTTTCCCTATGGTGCATCTCCAGGGAGAAGGGGAAAGAGCTGCGGGCCGACATACATGGTGGGGACTGCGGGCACCACTCGTCGTCACGGACCCTCGTCGGCAAGGTGTTTCGTAGCGGATTCTACTGGCCTACGGCGCTCAACGACGCGACTGAGCTGGTGAAGTCCTGCGAGGCCTGCCAGTTCCACGCCAAGAAGATCCATCAGCCGGCTCAGGGCCTCCAGACCATCCCACTCTCGTGGTCGTTCGTGGTCTGGGGGCTGGACATCTTGGGCCCGTTCCCTCGAGCGCCTGGGGGCTACCGCTACCTCTACGTCACCATCGACAAGTTCACCAAGTGGGCGGAGGTAGAAGCCGTACGTACAATCCCAGCCGGTTCTGCGGTCAAGTTCATCAAAGGTCTCGTGAGCCGGTTTGGGGTCCCCAGCCGCATCATCACCGACAATGGCTCGCAGTTCACTAGTAACATCTTCAAGACATATTGTGCTAACCTTGGAACGCAGATCTGCTACGTTTCGGTGGCGCACCCCCGGAGCAATGGCCAGGCCGAACGTGCCAACGCAGAGGTCCTGAGAGGCCTCAAGACCAGGACCTTCAAGAAGAAGCTCGAGGCTTGCGACAAGGGCTGGTACGACGAGCTCCAGTCCGTGTTGTGGTCCATCCGCACCACTGCCACCAAGCCAACGGGCGAGACCCCATTCTTCCTCGTCTACGGAGCTGAAGCGGTTCTCCCTCACGAGGTCAAACATCGCTCCGCGCGGGTCCTGGCGTTTGATGAGACGCAGCAGGACGCCATGCGGGGGATGGACCTCGTGCTGGGGGAGGAACGCCACCGTGAAGCTACGCTGCGGGCGGCAAGATATCAGCAGGCGCTGCGACGGTACCACTGTCGCAGCGTCCGCTCCAGGACGCTCGAGGTGGGTGACCTCGTCCTACAGTGGGTGCTCTCCAGGGAAGGGCTGCATAAGCTCTCACCCATGTGGGAGGGCCCGTTTAGGGTCGCCCACGTCTCCAGGCCTGGCGCCGCGCGCCTGGAGACGCAGGACGGGGTACCCATCCAGAACGCCTAGAACATCCAGCACCTCCGGAAGTTCTACCCATGAAGAAAGGCCGAGCGCCTGTGAAGAAGGCCCCGTGCCTGTGAAGGTCTCCGCTCGTGACACTCTCACGTAATAACGAGTGGGGCTGTACACGCCCCGGAGTCTCAGGAGTGCCGCCCTCGGGCCTCTGGGGCTCCCTCCCACGTCCTAGTTGCAGCACTTAGCTCCGCACTGGTGAGAAGACAAGAAGACTAGACTAGGTGCCGAATGCGGCTTTTCATTTGCTTTCCGTAGTTGGCTTGCCCCTCTTTAATTGAAATTTGTTTTTCGGTGTTCCTTGCCAATTTCGTTCCATCACCTTCTGCCTTTGTTTCTGCCTTCGGTTCTCTGTTTAGCCTGTACTCTCTCTCTCGCATCCCTCGCGAGGGGGTTGGACAGGTGCCCTCATGAGCGTCTTGTTTTTTTTTCGCGAGGCACCCTCGTTCGAGCCTTAAGCTGGCATGCCTCTCTCAATCCGTGCCCCTTGGGTACCGCGATACGAGGCGTTGTGACGTGCGCCTGCGACCAGGGCCTGGATCTCCTAACAAATTTTTGCAGTTCATCCTCGCCAGGTACTGGGAAACACGCGCCTCGTGAGGCAGAAACTACTTCAAAGCGCGTCAAGCTATGTTATTCCTACGTGCCTATATAAAACATTGATATTGCAACGCGGCACGGGAATGATGAACACAGCATAACAACTTGGAAATCATAGTTTGTTGCACGCCCCACGGGGCCCCATACTTGCCTCTCTTAATGCAGGAAGGAAAAGAAGAGCGAACAAAAGCAGCGCATGCCCTCGCAGCAGCTCGCGAGGATGGGCCCATAGCGCTCCCCCGAGCTCAGTCGGACCCTTCCTCGCGCTTCACCGGGGCACAGCGGCGAGACGACCTGCTGCCACCTTCGAAGCGAGCGCGGTGGCGTGGTGGCTGGTCATAGCCACCGCTGCTGGAGCTGTCGCCAGAGGGAGAACTGCCGTAGCTGGGCACGAGATCGTCCTCACCATCATCTCGACCGTCGCCAAGGCCAAGCACTTCATCGCTGTCGTTGTCCTCGGGGCAGCACCCGGCGCGGCAGCCATCCTCTCCGAAGACCCTCACGTAGAGGGTCGCGTTGCCGTTGTACTTGAAGTGGAGGGTGCACCGCCTGCCCAAGCCACGCGCGCGGGCAAACGTCTGCCAGCCGCTAGCCAGAGCCACGTTGCCTGCGACAGAGGTCTCGACCGTGACCCATGATGCTTTGCTGCAGCAGCCATCCGCCTGCAGTCAGAGCCTGCCTGGACCTGTGGCCGGCAGTTCGCTGGCGAAGAAGCGCGGGAGCTGAAGCCAGGAGCCGGCAGGGTTCTCCGAGCACACCACGAACTCCAGCTGCACCTCCGCCGAGTGGAAGCACGGCCGGGGAGGCCGTGCGACCATGGCGCACCTCCCTTCACCAACGGGGCTGCTTCGACATAGGCGTCTCCCACCACGCGAAGGGGCGCCGCCGCGGCCGCGAGGGGCCACGGCAGGGGTCGCGGAGTGCTTGCGAGGACGGCCGCGTCCGCCCTTGGGCGGTGGAGAGCCGGGCCCCTCCTGGCGAGCCTTCCCCTTCTCCGCGGCTGAAAACCTCTTCCCAGGTGCCATGGGAGTCGCTACTGGCAATGGACCAAGAGAGAAGCGGGCGGAGCAAGAAGAGATGAACAACGGGGGCTCCGCCCCCCTCCTCATTTATAGCCCAAGGGAGGCCAACCGTCGGCCTCCACGATCGCAGTTAATGATAACCCTTTTTGCATGCAGCAGGGACTCGTCAAATCGGGCAGTTGCCGAGGCAGCGTGGGGAAGCAGAGACACCCACGTCCAATCGATCGCCACGCGTCGACCAAGGCCGCAGGCTGTTGGGGCCCGCGGTGCTCCGCACTTGCCGTTTGGCTTCGCCTCGAAGCCAAGTCCGAGCGCGCCTTGGGCCCGGGGGCTACTGTCGGCATTCTGGGAACGGGGGTCCCTAGACATGCCTGCTTGCGGCCCGCGGTGTGGCTCCACTCGCGGCCCAGTACAGCCCGTCTTCACCAGCAAGCATTCAAGACCCTCGCGAGGGGCCAAGCCTCGCGAGGCGGGCGACACAAGACCTCCTCGGGAGCAGCCTCACCAGGCTGGCTCGCGAGGGGCGGAGAGATCAAGGCAAGGCGAACCTCGCGAGGTTCCTACGACGTCAGCCATGATGACCAAGGCCAGGCGGGTGCCAGCGTGCGCAGTGTCCTCGCTTCCTCTTTGGTGCTAAGGAGGCAAGCGCAGGCGGTGAGTACCGAGGCATCGGGCAAAGGTTTCCATATCGGTGCAACAAGACCAAGACCAGCAGGACGCCAGGACGGAGGTCACCGTGGAGCCCAAGACGGCGTCACCACCATAGCCTTTGGCAGGCAAAGACCACCTTTAGTCAGGATAGCTTGTACTAGCTATCCCCTTTCAAATTGGCCATTGTTGGCTCCCTTCCCGCTCAATATTTGGGGAGAGGACCAGGGCCTCTATAAATAGGACTAGCCACCACAGTAGGAGGCAACTCAGCTAGAACTGATTGAGATCGTCCCCACACCACCAAGCACAAGAACACCTCTCCTCAGGAGGCTGTTCTTCCCCTTGTACTGTTCATCCTCAGCCCGAGAGGCAATCCACCACCACCACACTGGAGTAGGGTATTACACCACAACGGTGGCCCGAACCAGTATAAACCTTGTGTCTCTTGTGTTGTTAGTTCGTCGAGCCAGGTTTTGAGATCTCGGTGAGGGTGAAGGCGTGATTCGGTAGGGGGGAATCTTCGTGCGCACCCCAGTGTTCGAACCTCAAGGGTTTTGCCGGAACCTGAAATCCAACACTTAGCAACTGAACCGGTATCAAATACCCTGGGGTTACTATGAACACTAGTAAAGTACAGATCAATAACATGTATATCAAATGTACCTTTGTTCACTTTGCCATCCTTCTTACCCACCAAGTATTTGGGGTAGTTCTGCTTCGAGTGACCATTCCCTTTGCAGTAGAAGCGCTCAGTTTAAGGCTTAGGTCTAGCTTTGGGTTTCTTCATGGGAGTGGCAACTTTCTTGCCATTCTTTATTGAAGTTCCCTTTCTTTTCCTTTGCATCTTTTCTTGAAACTAGTGGTCTTGGTAACCATCAACACTTGATGCTCTTTCTTGATTTCTACCTTCGCCGATTTTAGCATCGTGAAGAGCTCGGGAATTGTTTTCGCCATCCCTTGCATATTATAGTTCATCACGAAGTTCCAGTAACTTGGTGATAGTGACTAGAGAACTCTGTCAATCACTATCTTATCTGGAAGATTAACTCCCACTTGATTCAAGCGATTGTAGTGCTCAGACATTCTGAGCACATGCTCACTGGTTGAGCTATTCTCCTCCATCTTGTAGGCAAAGTACTTGTCGGAGGTCTCATAGCTCTCGACTCGGGCATGAGTCTAAAATACCAATTTCAGCTCTTGGAATATCTTATATGCTCTGTGGCGTTCAAAACGTTTTTGAAGTCCCAAATCTAAGCCGTAAAGCATGGCGCACTAAACTATCAAGTAGTCATCATATCGAGCTTGCTAAACGTTCATAACGTCTGCATCTGCTCCTACAATAGGTCTGTCACCTAGCGGTGCATCAAGGACATAATTCTTCTGTGCAACAATGAGGATAATCCTCAGATCACTAACCCAGTCCGTATCATTGCTACTATCATATTTCAACTTATTTTTCTCTAGGAACATATCAAAAATAAACGGGGAGCTACATCGCAAGCTATTGATCTACAACATAGATATGCAAATACTATCAGGACTAAGTTCATGATAAATTAAGTTCAATTAATCATATTACTTAAGAACTCCCACTTAGATAGACATCCCTCAAGTCATCTAAATGATACGTGATCCAAATCAACTAAACCATGTCCGATCATCACGTGAGATGGAGTAGTCATCAATGGTGAACATCTATATGTTGATCATATCTACTATATGATTCACGTTCAACCTTTAGGTCTCCAGTGTTCCGAGGCCATGTGTGTACATGCTAGGCTCGTCAAGTTTAACCCGAGTATTCCGCATGTGCCAAACTGTCTTTCACCCGTTGTATGTGAACGTAGAGCCTATCACACCCGATCATCACGTGGTGTCTCAGCATGAAGAACTTTCGCAACGGTGCATACTCAGGGAGAACACTTATACCTTGAAATTTAGTTAAGGGATCATCTTATAATGCTACTGTCGTACTAAGCAAAATAAGATGCATAAAAGACAAACATCACATGCAATCAAAATATGTGACATGATATGGCCATCATCATCTTGTGCCTTTGATCTCCATCTCCAAAGCACCATCATGATCTCCATCGTCACCGGCTTGACACCTTGATCTCCATCGTAGTGTCGTGGTCGTCTCGCCAACTATCGCTAACGCATAGTGATAAAGTAAAGCAATTACATGGCGTTTGCATTTCATACAATAAAGAGACAACCATAAGGCTCCTGCCAGTTGCCAATAACCTTTACAAAACGTGATCATCTCATACAACAACGTATATCACAACATGTCTTGATCATATCACATCACAACATGCCCTGCAAAAACAAGTTAGACGTCCTCTACTTTGTTGTTGCAAGTTTTACGTGGCTACTACGGGCTTCTAGCAAGAACCGTTCTTACCTACGCATCAAAACCACAATGGTGTTTCATCAAGTTTGTTGTTTTAACCTTCAACAAGGACCGGCCATAGTCAAATTCAATTCAACTAAAGTTGGAGAAAAAAACACCCGCCAGCCACCTTTATGCAAACTAGTTGCATGTCTGTCGGTGGAACCGGTCTCATGAACATGGTCATGTAAGGTTGGTCCGGGCCGCTTCATCCAACAATACCACCGAATCAAAGTAAGACGTTGGTGGTAAGTAGTATGACTATCACCGCCCACAACTCTTTGTGTTCTACTCGTGAATATCATCTACGCATAGACCTGGCTCGGATGCTACTGTTGGGGAACGTAGCATGCAATTTCAAAAATTTCCTACGCTCACGCAAGATCTATCTAGGAGATGCATAGCAACGAGAGGGGGAGAGTGTGTCCACGTACCCATGTAGACCGAAAGCGGAAGCGTTTGACAACGCAGTTGATGTAGTCAAACTTTTTCTCGTTCCGACCGATCAACCACCGAACATACAGCACCTCCGAGTTCTACACACGTTCAGCTCGATGACGTCCCTCGAACTCTTGATCTAGCAAAGTGTCGAGGGAGAGTTCCATCAGCACGATGGCGTGGTGATGGTGATGGTGAAGTGATCCGCGCAAGGCTTCGCCTAAGCACTACGTGAATATGACCGGAGGCGTAAACTGTGGAGGGGGGCGCACACGGCTAACAATGTTTGTTGTGTGTTCTAGCGGTGCCCCCCTCCCTCATATATATATAGGTTGGAGGGGAGGATAGGCAGCCAAGGGGGCTCCCCAAGTAGGAGGAATCCTACTTGGGGTCCTCCCAATTCGGCCTCCCCCCTTTCCTATTCCTATTCGGAGTGGGAAGGGAAGAGGGGGAAGGGGGAATCATATTCGCTTTTTCCTTTCCTTCTTCCCCTTTCCTTCTTCAATTTGGCCAGCCCATATGGGGGGCGCACCAGCCCCTTTTGTGGCTGGTGTGTTTCCCCTCTTGGCCCATTAGGACCATATAGCTTGTCGGGGGTTGCCCGAAACCCCTTCCTGTGACCCGATACGTACCTGGTACCCCCAGAACACTTCCGGTGTCCGAATACTATCGTCCTATATGTGAATCTTTACCTCTCGACCATTTCGAGACTCCTCGTCATGTCTGTGATCTCATCCAGGACTCCGAACAACATTCGGTCACCAAATCACATAACTCATATAATACAAAATCCTCATCGAACGTTAAGCGTGCGGACCCTACGGGTTCGAGAACTATGTAGACATGACTGAGACACCTCTCTGGTAAATAACCAATAGCGAAACCTGGATGCTCATATTGGTTCCTATATATTCTACGAAGATCTTTATCGGTCAACCGTAATGACAACATACGTTATTCCCTTTGTCATCGGTATGTTACTTGCGCGAGATTCGATCGCCGATATCTTCATACCTAGTTCAATATTGTTACCGGCAAGTCTCTTTACTCATTCCGTAATGCGACATCATGTAACTAACTCATTAGTCACATTGCTTGCAAGCCTTATTATGATGTGCATTACCGAGAGGGCCCAGAGATACCTCTCCAATACTCGGAGTGACAAATCCTAGTCTCGATCTATGCCAAGCCAACAAACACCTTCAGAGATACCTGTAGAGCATCTTAATAATCACCCAGTTACGTGGTGACGTTTGATAGCACACAAGGCATTCCTCCGGTATCCGAGAGTTGCATAATCTCATAGTCAAAGGAATATGTATATGACATGAAGAAAGCTATAGCAATAAAACTGAATGATCATTATGCTAAGCTAACAGATGGGTCTTGTCCATCACATTATTCTCCTAATGATGTGATCCCGGTCATAAAATGACAAGACATTTCTATGGTTAGGAAACTTAACCATCTTTGATTAACGAGCTAGTCTAGTAGAGGCTTACTAGGGACACAGTGTTTTGTCTATGTATCCACACATGTATCAAGTTTCCGGTTAATACAATTCTAGCATGAATAATAAACATTTATCATGATACAAGGAAATATAAAATAACAACTTTATTATTGCCTCTAGGGCATATTTCCTTCACTGGCAACAACAGGCCAAGGTTGCAAGTTCGAGAAGGGGCTACTTCCAGATCAGTTGGAAGTAAGAACACCTCTTGTTCCTCGCGTCTTTCAATGCCAGCCACGCAAGATAAAGCACTGGCACATGCTCAACTACTTTTGTAGTTTCCTCCTGCTGTAGAGAAGATGGAGGAGTGGGGAGCCACCATCCAGAGTCTTGTTGGTTTTGCTAACAACGACAAATCATGGTGGGCGGGACCTTCACAGCAGCAGCCCACCGCCCCGGTGCACATTGCTAGAGAGAGCACTGGAGGAGGAGCAGCCACGGTGCAGACCCCTCCACAACAGCAACAATAGCAACGTCAGAGCCAGTGGGTCGACGTCCATGATTATATGTCCATGCGTCGTCCAATTCACGAGCTCAACGCGACCAGTGCCAAGTTCTTCAAGAACGATGCGGAGAAGATGCCCGTACTACCATCGAACGACAATGGGAAGCGCGTCATCAATCCGACAGGCCCACGGGGCCAATTGTAGATGAGCCTACACTAGTGTATCCTGGCAACTTGCCTTATGAGGTGGGTTATCCAGTGTTTACTCGTGAGCTACGGCAAGTCCAGTGGCCCAATTCCCGAAACTTCAAACCAGAAGTGTCGGAGAAGTATGAGGGCAAGACTCACCCGTCAGAGTTCCTGAGCATCTACACCATTGCGGTGCAGACTGCTAGGACTCGTGACGATAAAAACTTCGCAAACTACTTTCGTTGGTGCTCAAGCCCAACATCAGATCGTGGTTGATGAACTTGCCGGAGAAATCAGTATCCTATTGGGCGGATCTATGCCAGAAGTTTGTTGGCACCTTCACCAGCGTCCACAAAGTTCCTGGTTAGGAAAGTGACTTGCAGTGGTCCCACAACGAGACGATGAGTCGCTTCGCAAGTACATATAGAGATTCAGTCATGTGCAGCATAACATTCCCGACATCCATCCTGCAGCTATCATTGTCGTGTTCCGCACGAACGTGAGGAACCGCGAGATGTGGGAAGAAATGGCCATGACCAAGGTGAGGGATGTCGCCAAGCTATATGCGCTGGCTAACAGATGTGTGCGTGCTGTGGAGGGGAGGAGACTCCCCGGGGAAGATGCTGGCGCAGAGGTCGACTCAGAAGATGACGAAGCAGCCATCACCTCAAAAAAGAACGGTCGCAAGCACAACAGGAAGCGCAAGGGCAAAGTTGTGCTCGCTGTCGAGGGATCCGACAATAGTGGCCCTACCAAGAAGGCTAAGGTTGAGTGCTCCGGCAAGGAAGTTGTTGGGTGTGCCTCGTGCCAAGCCTTGTCGGCTGCTGACCAGACCGGGGGCCTCCTGCAAGCAGTACTGCAAGATCCACCGCACCAAGAGCCATGATCTCCAAGATTGCCAAAAAGTTGAGCAGCTTGTTGAGAAGTGATCTGTCTCCAACGTATCTATAATTTTTTATTGTTCCATGCTATTATATTATCTGTTTTGGATGTTTTATATGCATTAATATGCTATTTTATATTATTTTTGGTACTAACCTATTAACCTAGAGCCCAGTGCTAGTTTCTGTTTTTTCCTTGTTTTAGAGTTTCGTAGAAAAGGAATACCAAACGGAGTCCAAACAGAATAAAACCTTCACGATGATTTTTCTTGGACCAGAATAAAACCAGAAGACTTGGAGACGAAGTCGGAGGAGCCATGAGGCGGCCACAAGGATGGAGGGCGCGCCCCCCACCCTTGTGGGCCCCTCGTGCACCCCCTGACCTAGTTTCTTCGCCTATATATTCCCATATATCCCAAAACCAACCAGGAGAGCCACGAAAACACTTTTCCACCGATGCAACCTTCTGTACCCATGAGATCCCATCTAGGGGCCTTTTCCGACGTCCTTCCGGAGGGGGATTCGATCACGGAGGGCTTCTACATCAACTCCATTGCCCTTCCGATGAAGCGTGAGTAGTTTACCACGGACCTACGGGCCCACAGCTAGTAGCTAGATGGCTTCTTCTCTCTCTTTGATTCTCAATACCATGTTCTCCTCGATGTTCTTGGAGATCTATTCGATGTAATACTCTTTTGCGGTGTGTTTGCCGAGATCCGATGAATTGTGGATTTATGATCAGCTTATCTATGAATATTATTTGAATCTCCACTGAATTCTTTTATGCATGATTTGATATCTTTGTAATTCTCTTCGAACTATCAGTTTGGTTTGGCCAACTAGATTTGTTTTTATTGCAATGGGAGAAGTGCTTAGCTTTGGGTTCAATCTTGCGGTGTCCTTTCCCAGTGACAGTAGGGGTAGCAAGGCACGTATTGTATTGTTGCCATGGAGGATAAAAAGATGGGGTTTTCGTCATATTGCTTGAGTTAATTCCTCTACATCATGTCATCTTGCTTAATGCGTTACTCCGTTCTTTATGAACTTAATACTCTAGATGCATGCTGGATAGCGGTCGATGTGTGGAGTAATAGCAGTAGATGCAGAATCCCTCCGGTCTACTTGACACCGACGTGATGCCTATATTCATGATCATTGCCTTAGATATCGTCATAACTTTGCGCTTTTCTATTAATTGGTCGGCAGTAATGTGTTCACCCACCGTATTATTTACTATCTTGAGAGAAGCCTCTAGTGAAACCTATGGCCCTCGGGTCTATTTTCCATCATATAAGTTTCCGGTCTACTATTTTGCAATCTTTTACTTTCCAATCTATAAACCAAAAATACCAAAAATATTTACTTTACCGTTTATCTATCTCTATCGGATCTCACTTTTGCAAGTAACCGTGAAGGGATTGACAACCCCTTTATCGCGTTGGGTGCAAGTTGTTTGCTTGTTTGTGCAGGTATTCGGTGACTTGAGTGTTGTCTCCTACTGGATTGATACCTTGGTTCTGAAACTAAGGGAAATACTTACTCTACTTTGCTGCATCACCCTTTCCACTTCAAGGGAAAAACCAACGCAAGCTTAAGAAGTAGCAGGAAGAATTTCTGGCACCGTTGCCGGGGAGATTTACGCCAAGTCAAGTCAAGTTTTTTCTCCCATCAACTTGCCAATTTCTGGCGTCGTTGCCGGGGAAATCTACGCCAAGTCAAGACATACCAAGTACCCATCATAAACTATCATCTCTTGCATTACATTATTTTCCATTCGCCTCTCGTTTTCCTCTCCCCCACTTCTAAAATGATTTTCGAAAAGATTTTCCTTTTCTTCGCCCCTCTTCAGTTCGTCTTCTTCATTTGCTTTTTGTGTGCTCGTGTGTTGGATTGCTTGCTTTGTCACGATGGCTCAAGAGAATACTAAATTGTGTGACTTTTCCAACACCAATAATAATGATTTTATTAGTACTCTGATTGCTCCCGCTACTAATGCGGAATCTTGTGAGATTAATGCCACTTTGCTGAATCTTGTTATGAAAGATCAATTCGCCGGCCTCCCAAGTGAAGATGCCGCATCCCATCTTAATAATTTCATTGATTTGTGTGACATGCAAAAGAAAAAAGATGTGGATAATGATATTGTTAAACTGAAGCTATTTACGTTCTCGCTTCGATATCATGCTAAAACTTGGTTTTCATCTTTGCCTAAAAATAGTATTTATTCATGGAATAAGTGTAAAGATGCTTTTATGCTATGGATTGCATACCAAAAATGACAATACCTAGATCTATTCGTGTTTTATGCCTAGCTAAGGGCGTTAAACAATAGCGATTGTTGGGAGGCAACCCAATTTTTTTTGCTTTTTAGGTTATGTTTTGCAATAAATAATTCATCTAGCCTATGGTTAGATGTGGTTTTGTGTTTTAATTAGTGTTTGTGCCAAGTAAGACCTTTGGGATAGCTTACAGTGATAGTTTATTTGATCTTGCTGAAAAACAGAAACTTTTGCGCTCAGGAAAACAATTCTCATTTTTAACAGAAGCGTGATAAAATACTGATTCTTTTTGCAGAAGATTAATAAACAAATTTCTTAGGTCGTCCTAATTTTTCAGAATTTTTGGAGTTACAGAAGTATTCGAAATATCCAGATTGCTACAGACTATTCTGTCTTTGACAGATTCTGTTTTCTATGGGTTGTTTGCTTATTTTGATGAATCTATGGCTAGTATCGGGGGTATGACCAGGGAAAAGTTGGAATACAGTAGATATTACACCAATATAAATGAAGAATGAGTTCACAACAGTACCAAAAGTGGTAATTTATTTTCTTATACTAACGGAGCTTATGAGATTTTCTGTTGAGTTTTGTGTTGTGAATTTTCAAGTTTTGGGTAAGGATTTGATGGACTATGGAATAAGGAGTGGCAAGAGCCTAAGCTTGGGGATGCCTGGCACCCCAAGGTAATATTCAAGGACAACAAAGAGCCTAAGCTTGGGGATGCCCCGGAAGGCATCCCCTCTTTCGCCTTCGTCTATCGGTAACTTTTCTTGAGGCTATATTTTTATTCACCACATGATATGTGTTTTGCTTGGAGCGTCTTGTATGATTTGAGTCTTTGCTTTTTAGTTTGCCACAATCATCCTTGCTGTACACACCTTTTAAGAGAGATGCTCATGAATCGTGATTTATTAGAATACCCTATGTGCTTCACTTATATCTTTTGAGCTAGGCAATTTTGCTCTAGTGCTTCACTTATATCTTTTTAGAGCACGGCGGTGGTTTTATTTTATAGAAATTGATGAACTCTCATTCTTCACTTATATTATTTTGAGAGTCTTTAAACAGCATCGTAATTTGCTTTGGTTATAAATTTAGTCCTAATATGATAGGCATCCAAGAAGGATATAATAAAAACTTTCATATAAAGTTGCATTGAATACTATGAGAAGTTTGATTCCTTATGATTTTTTTGAGATATGAAGATGGTGATATTAGAGTCATGCTAGTGAGTAATTGTGAATTGAGAAATACTTGTGCTAAACTTTGTGATTACCATAGCATGCACGTATGGTGAACCGTTATGTGATGAAGTCGGAGCATGATTTATTTATTGATTGTGTTCCTTATGAGTGGCGGTCGGGGTTGAGCGATGGTCTTCTCCTACCAATCTATCCCCCTAGGAGCATGTGCGTAGTACTTCGTTTCGATGACTAATAGATTTTTGCAATAAGTATGTGAGTTCTTTATGATTAATGTTGAGTCCATGGATTATACGCACTCTCACCCTTCCACCATTGCTAGCCTCTCTAGTTCCACGCAACTTTCGCCGGTACCATAAACCCACCATATACCTTCCTCAAAACAGACACCATACCTACCTATTATGGCATTTCCATAGCCATTCCGAGATATATTGCCATGCAACTTTCTTGTAACATCCCAAAATTCTAAATTTTGGAATGTTATAATAACAGATAGATTGGATTGATTGTTTGCTTGATTGAGTGAAATTGAGTGGAATTCGAAACTTTTTGAAAGTTAAATGAGAGGGAATAAAAGGACTTTCCCAAACTTTCATTTTTGCTGTTATGATCTCCATGAATTCAAATTCTTTTCACCACAAAACCCTGGAGAGAAGATGACATGACTTGTTCCATTTATTTAAATGAAAAGGGGTGTTGAAAATATTTGAATTTCATTTGAGAATATATCCAATTTTGAAACTTTATGCAACTCAATGATTTTCACGAGAGAAGATAAAATGACTTCTTCAAAACAAATGAAATATGAGTTGGGAGTTTCAAAGGATTTATTCAAAGTCCCGTTGCAATTATTTTTCAATATTGGAGTTATTTGAGTTTTATTCAAATTATTTTTCTCCAAAATAAAAATATACAGAAAATAGGGTAACATGATTCCCTACATCAGAAAATTGGAGAAAAATAAATTTGAAATCATTTTGGTATTTTAAAAATGATTTTTATTGGATTTTATTAAGGCAGCAGCACTGTTTGATTTATTAAAATTTGTGTGAATTTTACTTGACTTTACAAAAATGTTCACGCTGTTGGAAATCTTTTTCTGAAAAATTTGATATATTATATGACTATATAATATTTTTATTTTATTTGTTTTTATTTTGTTTGTCGGAGTTTAAAAAAAAAACCCTCCCCTCCGACTGGGCCGGCCTAGCTCCCAGGCCAGGCCGCGGCCCAGCCCAGCTCGCCCGTCACCCCCGCGCGACCGACTCCAGGCGGGAGTCCGCCGCCGCCACGGCTCGCCGGAGCCGTCTCCCCGCCGGACTCCTCCTCCCCTGCCCCCTCCCGCACGCCACCATGTCGCCCCTCTCCCCCTATAAAGCCGCCGCCCAGGACCCCCCCCTCCTTCTCGCATCCCCGCCGCGCCCACTGGAAGCCGCCGCCGCTCTGCCCCGCACTCCATCGCCGCCTCCGACCGCCGCCGGCGCCACCAGCGCACCCGCCGCCCCGCGCCGCCTCTCCCCGTGCGCCTCGCCGTCATCCCCGATGACCAGAGCCGCCAACGCGGCACCCCGCCGTCGCCGGAGTTCATCGGCGCCGCCATCGGTTTTCTCGCTAAAAACCGCCCAAATCGATCGAACCGGTATAAACCGTGAACCGCCCCGGTTTTTTCTTATTTTTTTTTATTCGTTTTGGTTTTATTAAAAAAAACCCAGCCTAGATCTGTTTTTTTAGGTTTTACTAAACTGCGAACGTTCTCTGTCTAGGACTGGTTAGCGAGCGTTCGCTATTTAGCTTTTTCTTTTTCTGTTATTTTCGTCAGGGACCTAGTTGTAGTTATTTTATTTACAGATTAGTCCCTGAATTTCAAACAACCACATCTTTTTACTCGTTTGTCCAAATCCAACGAAACCAACGCCCACGCCTTCGTTATGATCTCCTCTATCCAGTAAAACAACTTAAACATGTTTTTGAAAGTTTTAAAATTTGAATTCAAACAGATTTGTATTCAAACTTCTTTTGTTCATAACTTAAGTTCCGTAACTCCGTTTGAGTTGATTCTTTTTGCAATTCGAAGCTCTTGACCTAAACTTTCTGATAAGGCCAAATTCATATAATTTTGGTACTGTTATAAATTGTTTTATGTTGCAAGAGTTAATTGCTTGGTTTTGATGTTTTCCGAAGTGTCTTCTTCGTTCTTCTCGATCTTTTGAGTGATTGCTTATGTGTGGTTACTATTGCTTGCTTACGATAGATTGACCGGAGTGTGACGAGTAGATCTATCAAGAGTTTTGAGTGCGAATCATCTTCATCAACATTGCAGGCAAGTTCACACTTTGATCATACCCCGTTCATACCCAGTTTTATTTGCATTAGATCTATTCCTCAAACACATTGCATGATTAGGATCTAATTAAACTGTGGGTATTGGGAAGTAGTTGAGGTAGTACCTATTGCCCTGTTTACTATCAAACCCTTGGGAGTTACTTCTACGTTGCTTTTATTATTGCCATGCTATGCTCGTAGACGTGGATGGGTTTGAGTGATATTCATGACAGATGTGAGATGTTTATTAATGGTTCAACTTAAGGTGGCAACTAAAACTCACATCTGGGTGGATTGAGGCACCTGGAGAACCCAGTGTTGTCTGTTGTCCGCCACCCAGGCTCAAAGGGATCATAAGATTATTCATGCTAGAAACTTCCGTGTGCAGCCGCAAGCTATTATGGGCTCTAGCATAGCTGAGTAGGTTACAGGATCTCTTGAAGAGGTGGACTAGCAGATGTAGGGGAACGTAGGTGTACCGGTCCATCCAGAGTAGAGAGTGACTGTTTCTGAAAGACTGTGTCTCGGTCATCCGTTTCTCAAACATCATGTAGTGCGAGAATCTAGCGGAGGCGATCGAGTCTTGTGGGGAAAAGTGCACAAACCTCTGCAGAGTGTACAAACTAATCATGATTAGCCGTGTCCCCGGTCATGGACATCTTGAGTATCTAGTTCTTGGATTATCCCGTTGATCTCATCATGTTACTTTAATTAATATTGTTGGGTTAATGATGATACTTAATTGGGATTGAGATGCTGTCAACCATCTCAATGTTTCACAACCACCATGATAGTTAAATAAAATTTATTCCTTTCAAGTAGGGAAAAATTGGCTTTTCGCAAAAACAATATAACCATAGAGCTTTTTCCACCAGCCATATATGCATGTAGTGTAGCATTACTATGTTCATTACTCTCTATGTGTTACATTGCCAGCATATTCCATGTGCTGACCCGTTTTCGGGCTGCAACGTTTCATGTTGCAGGATTTCTTACGACGAGTAAGTGATACGTTAGGGTTACGATTTCTACACTCAACTTTGCCGTTGGTGTTGATGGGAATCCACAACCTTGTTACTTCCGCTATTTTGGATTGAGGTAATAGTATTTACGCTACTTTATACATGTGATTTACCTCTGTTATAAATCCTCGAGTACTGTGTGTGTCAGCATACCGATCCAGGGATGACACTAAAGCACAGAGACTTGATCCATTCGGGTCGGGTCGCTACATTTCTATCGTTCCATTTATTAAGACACGTTCCATCATTGTCATATTGCTTTGCATGATCATGTAGTTGACATCATATTTGTGGCAAAGCCACCATTCATAAGTCTTTCATACATGTCACTCTTGATTCATTGCACATCCCAGTACACGGCCGCAGGCATTCATATAGAGTCATATTTGTTCTAAGTATCAAGTTGTAATTCTTGAGTTGTAAGTAAATAAAAGTGTGATGATCTTCATTATTAGAGCATTGTCCCATGTGAGGAAAGGATGATGGAGGCTATGATTCCCCCACAAGTCGGGATGAGACTCCGGACAAAAAAAAGAGGCCAAAAAAATGAGGGAAGGCCCAAATAAAAAATGAGAAAAGAGAGAAGGGGCAATGCTACTATCCTTTTACCACACTTGTGCTTCAAAGAAGCACCATGATCTTCATGATAGAGAGTCTCCTATATTGTCACTTTCATATACTAGTGGGAATTTTTCATTATAGAACTTGGCTTGTATATTCCAATGATGGGCTTCCTCAAATTGCCCTAGGTCTTCGTGAGCAAGCGAGTTGGATGCACACCCACTTAGTTTCTTTTTGAGCTTTCATAAACTTATAGCTCTAGTGCATCCGTTGCATGGCAATCCCTACTCACTCACATTGATATCTATTGATGGGCATATCCATAGCCCGTTGATATGCCTAGTTGATGTGAGATTATCTCCTTCTTTTTGTCTTCTCCACAACCACCGTCTATTCCACCTATAGTGCTATGTCCATGGCTCACGCTCATGTATTGCGTGAAAGTTGAAAAAGTTTGAGAAGATCAAAAGTATGAAACAATTGCCTGGCTTGTCATCAGGGTTGTGCATGATTTAAATATTTTGTGTGATGAAGATGGAGCATAGCCAGATTATATGATTGTCACATCCCTAGTTCTGGTTTGCTCTAGGCTAGCTAGTCATGTGTGCATCATGTTTAAGTTTCAAATGAATTTGAAATGGGGATTTCCTAAACCCTAGCATTAAAGGAATTCACTAGGTTCAACTAAAATATTCTCAGTGACTCCAAATGGCTTTCAAAAATGTTCATCATTTCTGGGAAATGCTAGAAGCAATAACCAGACGTGTTGCACATTTTTCCATGACATATTTGGGCTCTGAATTAAATCATATAGTATTTGCATTTGGGCATTTAAATGCTATTAAATATTTTAAATGCTCAAATAATCATGAACTAAAATGTTTGCTGTTGGTTATATTCCAAAAAGTGGCATTGAGCAGTTTGATGATTTTTGGATCTGTCTAAGTATTTTTAATAAAGCCCTAAAGACTACAGAACAATAGAAAACAGAAACAAATGAGAGAGAGAGAAGTGCTTACCTGTGCAGCCCACCAGAGCCGGCCCAGCTCCTGCGCTGGTCCAGCACTGTGCGGCCCAGCCCACCGCAGCCGCCACCGTCTTCAACCTCCTGCCAGTAGGCAGGAGGGCGTGTGCTCGCCGCACGCGCGCGCCACCTCCACCCTGCCTGGCTGCCCCCTCGTTGCCCTGGGCGCCTCCCGCGACGCCACGCACACCCCGGACCCTCTCACTCTCTCTGGACCCCTCCTCCTCCTCTGCTCTCCCTTCCTCTCGTCACCGAACGCACCTGAGAGCGCCGCTCGCCGTAGCCATGACCACCGGCCACCCCTTGTCCCGTGATCGTGCCCAGCAGCTCCGCAATCGGGCACCACATCCCCAAGCCGAAGGAAACGAGCCGGAGGACTGTGGTTCGTCGCCAACGTCCTCGTCTTCACCGCCGGCGCCTGGAGATCGTCTCCGTCGATTCGTCGGTTTCCGTCCGTCCCCGAGGCCACTGACTTTCTGTGCCGCCTCCCTGTGAGCTCCTCATCTCTCCTCTTTGCTCGCCCCCTCCGTTCCCGTCCTCTAGCCATCGTTCCACAAGTGCCCGAAGCCCGGCTCCGCCGGCCATGACGCCGCCATGGCCACTGTCACATAGAGCTGCAACCGAGCACATAGCCGTGCTCAGCGCAACGCCAGAAGCCCAAAACCCTCTCCAGCTGCCCCTGCCGTGCTTCGCAACACCGAAACCGCCGAGACCCGAACTCCGGCCGCCGCCTTGCTCGCCGCCGGCGCTGCTCCCGGCCACCCCGCTGCCTCCCGTCCGGTCCTTTGGATGCGGACGAGCAAGAGCTACTCCCCGGTGCCCTTAGCTCACCAAACCACCACCCGTAGCTCAAATCCGAGCCGAGCCGCCGTCGTTTGGGTCGCCGCCGGCAAGGCTCCGGCGACCGATGATGTGGCACCGTCATTAGGCGCTAACCCCGCTGCTTAAACCGCCCACAACCACTGACAGTGGGCCCCAGGCCTGGTCAAACCCCAGTCAGCGCTGGGTTTGACCGGGATTAGCCCTGTGTCGCTGACGTGTGGCCCCCACACGTCAGGTTTGACCTGCGTCAACCCAGTTGACCGCTGACACAGGCATGACGCAATTAATCCTTTTCTGGATTTAAAATAATTCAGAAATTCCAGAAAATGCCCTAAACTTCTAAAATTCATAGAAATTCAACCGTAGCTCAGAATGAAACAAATTATATATGAAAAATGATTAGAAAAATCCAATCTATCCATCTGCACTGGTTTCATGCATGTTAGAGCAACCTAACCTTGCTGTTTAGATGAAACAAGATAATGCACTTATATGACTTTATAAAATGGGTTTGCATTTGAATCTTTGGTTCAAATGGACTCATCACAATCTGTTCTAGCTTGCATTAGCCCAGAACACATTCATATTGCCATGTCATGATCATGCATCATATTGTGCATTGCATTGATTGAATTTCTTCTCTGTTGCCGGTATTTGTCCCCCCCCCCCCGTAGACGATGTTCCGGCGTTGTGATCGTTGACACTAATGAAGACTCAATGCTATCTTCAGAAGTGCCAGGCAAGCAAAACCCCCTTGCTCATTCCGATACAATCCCACTCTCTCGCTCCTGCTCTCTTTTACTGCATTAGGACAACAACGATTCATCTGTTACTTGCTGCGGTAGCTGAACCCCTTTATCCTCTGCATGACCTGTCATTGCCACAGTAAATAGATGAAACCCACTAGCATGAGTAGGAGTTGTTTGAGCCCTGATGTGCCTACTCATTCATGCTTGTTTGTCATGCCTGCTATTGCTTAGAGTTGAGTCAGGTCTGATTCATCGGGAATGAATTGGAATATGGTGAACATGTCCTACTGTTGAGAGCTAAGTGTGTGAACACGATTTGGTAAAGGTAGCGGTGAGAGGCCATGTAGGAGTACATGGTGGGTTGTCTCATTGAAACCGTCCTCAGGAACTGAGTTCTGTGTTTGTGATCCATGAACAGTTACTACCACACATTGGGTTCCGGTAACTCGACCCCTCTCGGCTTATTAACCGCCTCGATCTCTGTCCAGGAGTTGCAACTAGTCTCTGGTGTTTGTAGGTAGTGTTAGTAGTCTACCAAGTGGCACCCAGTACAGGTGGGCTTGGGACAGACTAGGCACACGTGGCCTGGTGTACCGAGTGGCACCCGGATGGTGGGCTCGGGAACCCTGCACACATCGTTTGGGGCCGTGAGCGACACCCCGGCCGGATCTCCTTGCGGATGGAACCCGAATAGGCGATAAACCTGGACTAGAGACTTGTGTGGTTAGTCAGGTCGTGGCCGACTCCCTCGCCAGGCTTCCGCTTGAAGGTTGCCGAGGTACACGACGTGTACATGGTGGTAAGTGGCGAGAGCGTGTGTGACAAAGTACACCCCTGCAGGGTTAATATGATCTATTCGAATAGCCGTGTCCGCGGAAAAGGACTTCTGGGTTGCCTATAACAGTTCATAGACAAGTGAAAGTGGATACTCTAAAATGCGCAAGATAAGCGTGAGTGCTATGGATGGCGTTCTCGTAGGGAGACGAGAGCGGATCCATAGTGGAGTATTGATATGGTGAATATGTGGACTCGTGTGCGCCACCTCAAAAGAGTTACTTGCAGTCGTAGTTAGGATAGCCACCGAGTCAAAGCTGGCTTGCTGCAGTTAACTCCACCACCCCCCTTTGTTGATACCGATGCATATGTAGATAGTTTTGATGTAAGTCTTGCTGGGTACATTTGTACTCACGTTTGCTTATTTTATGTTTTGCAGAGAGACGTCAGTCTCGCTAGTAGTCCCGTGTGGACTTCGACGTTTAGCTTGATACCTCGGCTACGATCTTGTGCCCTCGGCAGGATCTAGTAAATAGTCAGGCTTCTCAGCCTTTTTCATTTGTAGATGTCTGTACTCAGACATGTTAAGCTTCCGCATGTGCTTTGACTTGTATGCTCTGAATGTTGGGTCATGAGACCCATGTTTGTAATATCTTGCTCTTCGGAGCCTAATGAATAAATACTCTGAGTCGTAGAGTCTTGTTGTGATGCCATGTTGTATTTGCACATATCGAGCATATTGTGTGTATGATTGAAATGCTTGGTATGTGTGGGATCCGACAATCTAGTTGTCTATCCTTAGCAGCCTCTCTTATGGGGAAATGTAGTCTAGTGCCTCCTTGAGCCATAGTAGTCCGCTACAGCCCGGTTCACCGGAGTCCTGCTAGCCCAGCACTACTGCTCTGGACACTTGACTGGCCGGCATGTGTTTCATATCATTCCTATGTCTGTCCCTTCGGGGAAATGTCACGCGGTGACATCCGGAGTCCTGCCTAGCCTGCTACAGCCCGGGTTCCCGGAGTCCTGTTAGCCCAGTGCTACAGCCCGGATTCGCACGCTGCTGACCGACACGTTCGATGTTGATTCATGTATGCCTGTCCCCATACGTTAGTGCCGCTTTGGGTTCACGACTAGCCATGTCGGCCCGGGTTCCTTGTCATATGGATGCTAGCGACATTGTCATATATGTGAGCCAAAAGGCGCAAACGGTCCCGGGCCATGGTAAGGCGACACCCGTGGGAGTACCGTGCGTGAGGCCGCAAAGTGATATGAGGTGTTACAGGCTAGATCGGTGTGACTTGGAATCGGGGTCCCGACAGCGTTGGTATCAGAGCCAGGCTGCCTGTAGGATTACCAAGCCAAACTGGTCGAAGTTGAGTCTAGAAATGCTTTAGTTATATAAGGGAATTGATTGTGGAAGGGAACGTAAGGCTCTTTTTACTCCTTTACCTTATAGCCTTCTGATCTGAGTCATCCTCTTCTCTTCTACGGGGATTAAGGACTAGGCTTCTCATCTTTCTATCAGGATCATATGTTACTAATCTGTAGACTCGTAGGATTGTTGGTCTGAAGCCCCAGTTCAGTTTCTACTACTTCCGTGTGTTCTTAGTTGATCTCAAAACCTTGATATTGTGCTTCTAAGTGGTTATGCCACCATTTTTGCAGGATGTCTCAAATCCTTTGAGCATTTACAGCCGTTATGTTGTCCGAGTCATCCCAGGCTTCTAAATAATCTGACGCATTTGCAAATCCCTTCTTTCCGTTCTCGATGTTCCTTTGGGCCAGATTAACCACACTAATCGTTGAGTTGAGGTACTCTGTTGCCTTGACATATATGTTGGAGTTATTATTATGACCCTAGGTGTCTTAGAGGACCACTTAGTAATCTAGCAATGCTTGCATCCCCAGTGTGATGATTCTGGCCATTATTCTCGAAAGCATCCCGTGATGCAATTTAGTTAGTAGGCATTCTATTTCTTGGGTTCTTGGACCCGAGATTCGTCCTACTTACCTCATGTTGATAGTGTTTGCTCATTCCTTTAGGTTATTAGTAACCTTTGCATTAGTCCTCGAGGTCCGTGGTATTTCATTCTTCCAATACCATGAACCATCATGGCAGAAGTTCTTTTAGCCAAAAGATCACAACCAGGGCGCTCTTGAGGAGTACTCCATTCATATTGTGACTCTGCCAGTCCTTCCTCCTCTGCATGGGTTATCCGTAAGAAATATGTTGAATTTGTTCGACATACTAATCCATGCATCCATAACTCAGAAAGTTATATGTTCCTTTGAGTTGTCCCTCTTTAGTTATTTTCTGGCCCTCGTCTGTCAATTGATAGTCAGGAGTAATTGTGCATCCATGTTATCGATGCTTATTATTCTTGTGGTCCGTCAAGCCGTTCTATTTCAGAATGACTAGGAGAAACAAACTCCAGTACCTCGTCCATCTCTGGGATTGGGTCAAAGTAGTTGTATTCCGCAGATCAAAACGCCAAACCAGCTTTTGATTCTGTTCTACCTTGGAGTATTACCATCTTTATGTCAAGAGTGTCATGAGAATTGCACCACTTCTTATGAATTCTTGACGTAGTAATACTTCTTACCATCATTGTTAATTCCTCGGTCCCGTGTTATTATAACCGGAATACCGACAAGTGAATTGTGATGTGTGAAATCAATACTCCTAGCAACTCCGTTGCTTGGTAGTTAATGGCAATACTCTCATTCTTAGCGTGCTGGTTATTGAATCATCATCCTAAGATTGATCGTGCTACCTAGTCCTTCTTTTTGGTGCACTCTTCAATCAATGAGTTAGGATTTTTGTCAAACCCTTGCTCAGCTGATCATATCATCTTGCCTGAAAAGCAAGATTGTTCTCGAGCTTAGTAACATATCGGTGGTTCGTGTCCGAATATCTTCTCGGAAGTGTTACTAGGTTATCCCTTGACTGTTATGTTGAGTTCGTGATCATGTTGGTATTCCTGTAAACCACCCTTTCTCCAAGAATCTGTGTTGGATACCCCTGGGCTAGTTGGTTAAGCCAAACAACAACTTGGAGAGTTGGAAGATAAAAGCTTGTCCGACTTAGTTCATCTTAAGTTGACTCCACAAACGGAGGGCACGCTGCAAGATTTGAAGTACCTATCCTCTGCGCCAGCACTAGTTGCACCAAGATTGCAAGAGTCATTGTTGTTATACTTGGTGGCAACAAATCAAGTGGTTAGTGTTGCACTAGTGGCGGAGAGGGAAGCTGAAAGTGAAGAGGCTAGGCAGCAGGTGCAGGCCCGTCAAGCGACAAGCCAAAATCTTCTCCGGCAAGTCCCGGTGCCGACAAGTCAAGTGCATAGCAGGCAGATGGATCAGAATGACAAGTTGTGCAGAAGAAGAAGTTGGTGCAGTACCCAGTTTATTTTGTTGCTTCCCTTCTCCAAGGGCTAGATCAAGATATTCTGGCGTGCAGAAGTTGCTTTTTGGTCTTCCTATGGCCTCAAGGAAGCGGAGCCACTACTTTCAAGCACACCAAATCGCCGCCGTTACTCACTTTCTGATGCAGAGGATCTTGAGAAATCCAGATGCAATCGGCAGGATTGTTGAGTGGGCATTGGAGTTGTCAAGCTTTGATCTCAAGTTTGAAAGTACTTCGAAAATTCAAAGCAGGGTCTTGGCAAAGTTCATTACAGAACGGATGCCAATGCTAGACGAAGAAATTCCAAAACCTCTCTCACTGGCAAGGAAACAACTCAGGACTGGATTATGTACTTTGACAGTGCTTTTTCGCTGCAAGGCGCCGGTGTTGGAGTGCTGCTTGTCGCACCCACCGAAGAGCACCTCAAGTATGTGATTCAAATGCATTTCCCAGGGAGAAGGTGAAAAACCACACTGGTGAGTATGAAGGACTGCTTGCCGGTCTCAGGATTGTGGCAGACCTTGGAATCAGAAAGCTCATTATCAAAGGGGTCTCGCAGTTGGTTGTGAAGCAAGTCAACAAAGATTATCAGAGCCTGTTGATGGAAGAATATGTTGATAAAGTGAGAAAATTGGAAGAGCACTTTGAAGGATTGCAGACAGAGCATGTTCCTCGTGCAGAGAACAACATAGCATATGATGTCTCAAAGTGTGCTGCACTCAAGCTACCTGTGGAACCAGGGACTTTTGTGCTCCATTTAACTCAGCCATTTGTAACACCATCAGTTGGGCGGAACAATAGAAGAAAGTTGAACACCGGCAAGTATTTTCCTACCGAGCTCCCAGAAGTTGCCGGCAAGGATGTTGCCAGGAACAATGACAAGCTTGCCGGTGAGCAGCAACCTTCGGCAGGAACCCAGGTCCTTGCCGTCGAAGCTAGCGCTCCCGCAGCTGAATATAAGCCTTTAATCCTTGTCGTCGAGCCACAAGCTCCGGCATGGGCACAACAGATCGTTCATTTCCTTCAAACAGGAGAACTTCCTGAAGATCAAGAAGAAGCTGAAAGAGTAGCCCATCAGTCTAGTATGTATCAGTTTGTCAGCAACGGACTATACAGAAAAGGGCCAAATGGGGTGAAATTGAAGTGTATTTATCGGGAAGATGGACAGAAGTTGTTGGCAGAGATACATGGAGGAATATGTGGCTCTCACATAGGATCAAGATCCCTTGTTGGGAAAGCATTCTAGCAAGGTTTCTATTGGCCCACTACCCTCCACGATGCAACTGAGCTAGTAACAAAGTGTGAAGCATGCCAGTTTCATTCGAAGCAATCACATCAGCCAACTCAAGCTCTTCCAACGATCCCTCTCTCATGGCCCTTCTTGGCCTGGGGGGCTCGACATACTGGGCCCCTTCCCACATGCTGTCGGGGGCTTTGAGTACTTGTACGTTGCAACCAACAAGTTCACAAAGTGGCCAAAAGTCGAACCAGTGAGGAAGGTGACAGCATAATCAGCCATCAAGTTTTTCAAAGGACTTGTCTGCCGTTTTGGAGTGCCCAATAGGTTTATCACCGACAACAGCACACAGTTCACGAGCCGCACCTTCATGTAGTACCTCGAGGACCTTGGCAGCCAGATTTTTTTGCATCAGTTGCTCACCCAAGGAGCAGCGGACAGGCGGAAAGGGCAAATGTTGAAGTGTTGCGTGGTCTCAAGATGAGAACTTTCGATAAGCTGCACAAGCGCAAAAGACACTGGATTGATGAGTTGCTGGTGGTTCTTTGGTCACTCAGGACGACACCAAATCAACCTACTGCCTAGACACCCTTCTCCCTAGTCCATGATGCAGAAGCAGTTCTCCCCATGGAACTCAGGTACCGGTCACCTCGAGTGCTCGCTTATGATGATCTTGAGCAAGAGAAGATGCGTCAAGATGGTGCCACGCTCCTTGAGGAAGATCGTCTCCAGGTTGTTTTACGTGCTGCATGTTACCAGCAAGCTTTGCTACGCTATCATAGACGCAAAGTTCGCGCCCGGAGTCTTGAGGAAGGCGACCTTGTTCTTCGGCAAGTTCAGTCCGCCAAGAATTCAAACAAGTTGACGCCAAAGTGGGAAGGCCATTTTTTAGTAGTGCGAGTCAATGGACCTGGCGCAGTTGTTCGTGTACTGAGGATGGGATCCCCAGTACCCCTGACTTATGCACAGGCAGGGGTTGTTCCCCCGGCAAGGAATCTCGCTGGAGGACTAAAAATCCAAGGCCAAGGTTGATGAGCTATGGAGAAGAAACCCAAGCCAAGAGAGTCGCTCTTTGTGAGATCAAGGAGCGCATCAAGAAGACAAAGATTCAAGACCCCGTTGTTAGATCTTAACTAGGGAAAGGAGCAAGACAGAGCACCAAAAGCAACCCTTGCCAGCAAGGTCGAGTCGGTAAGGCAAAGGGCCTGGCAAGTTTCGTGGCTGGCAAGCCCTCGCTAGCCACCAGTGCTCCACCTAACTGAGCAGCTAGTCACTAATCGGTGAGGTGTCAAGCCCGCAGATGGTTAGGTGAGGTTTGGCGGGCACATGGTAGCATGCTGGAGGAAGGATATTACCTTTAAATGACACCCATCCAGGAGGCGTGTCAAGATTACAGGAGGCGGTTGAACAAGCGGTGCATCGACCTTGCCAGGGTTCCCCCTCCTCATGACACCTAACAGAGCATTAAATGCCTTTGCGCTAGTCCAGCGGAGTTAGTTATGATAGCATTGTTTGCTATCTAATCAACATGTAATTACTATTTTTCCACTATGGCTACCCCTTAAGCAATAAAAGGAGGGCCAGGGCAACTTTTACAGAGGTCGATCAACTCTTGTCACAACTAGACGCGCAGCAGCTCTCCTCTCGCACCTTGTCGGGGAAGTGCTCCTTGTACTTGTGTCCTCATACATACACCCAATACACAAAAGCAGGGTTTTACACCTTAGGGTGGCCTGAACCTGGGTAAAGACCCATGCACCCTCTATTGATCTTGCTCTTTGCGTTTTGTGCATTTCCCTAGATGAACCACAAAGGGGCTAGATGGCCCCATAGATGGTCGTCCACACCGACATCTTTGGCGCGCCAGGTAAGGGGATCACTGGTGTGACCTAGATCGGCAGACAGCGTGTTGATTACATCGAGCTTCATTACCATTCGCATCATCCATGGTGCCCAAGAATAAGGGCTCCATGACGACGAAGCCTTCCACATCCAAAGTCCCTTCATGCGTGTCCACGGGTGGCGCAGGTGGTGCCACCGAAGCGGGCGGCGTAACGCTGCAGTAGGCACGACTGGCGTAGGCGGCGTGGTCGTCGTGCCCACTGCAAAGGGAACGGGTGGTGAAGGCGCTGGAGGCAGTCATCTTCCCCGGCCCTCTAGCGAAGACAGCAACAACGGTGCGGGTGGTGCGGACATGCAACTCCCACCTCCTCGATGCACCAGCGAGCGCAGCCATCGTAGCAACACTGCCCGGTCGGGCGCGAGCAGGGATCCTCCAGCTCCAGTAACACCGGCGGCGCTGAGGGAAACGACATCGAAGCACACGCCGTGTCCATCGCAAGATGGGCTTGCCACAACTCCGAGCGGCGTTGTTGATCATACATAGCGACATCTGCATGGGAAGACACCTGTCGGTAACGTTCAAGATCTTCAGGCGCCACCCCCGCCATGCCAACTTGCTGTCACACCCGCATTACGACGGCAAGACCGCAACGACGCTCCTGCTGGCTCAGCCAGGAGTCGAGCAGCGTCGCGTTCTTTGCTCTCCAACATGCCTTAGATAGCAACGAAGGCAATGGCGCGGGCCCAGATGCTATTGAATTTCCCTCCAACAGCATACAAGATGGATGAGTGGAGATCTACCATCCAGAGTTTGATTGGATTCGCATAATCAAACAAATTTCGACAGGAGGAGCCCTCACGACGTCCACAAACAGCTCAAGTAGTTCAAACTGAGGGCCATGTTGTAGGTGGTCCGATCGCATATTGAGCATGACATGCGCCAATGGTGTAGTCGCCTCCACGGCAATAACTCCAGCAATAGCTTCGGCAGCCACAGCGAACACAACGGACTGCAGAGCCCGATGAAGCATCAATGGCCTCCCCAGATCCGCGGACACAGCAAGATCAGCGACAAGTGATGCTAGACAGACGATCAGAAGATGCCCTTACCACTATTGAATGATGATGCGGGCTGCACCGGCAACACGATGCGCATAATGGTCCAGTCGTTCACAAGTGTACGCCCAGTGTTGGTGGGCATCCACCTTACAGGGTTGGGTGCCTGACTACATCGCGAGCTACTACGAGTTTGATTAACCGTTCGTCCGGGCCTATAGGCCCGAATCATCGGGAGAGTGTGACAGCCAGCCGACCCTCGGCAAAGTTCTTAGTGTTCCACTACATTCTTTATATCAGTTATGTATATGTATACATGTGGTATTACGAGCACTTTTTCATTTGTACGAAATGGCTAACGAATCGCCAAGGTCTCCATGCCACTCTTTATCTCCTGTCTTTTTCTCAAAGACAGATTGACTCCTCGCGTGCAAGTTTCCCGGGGGGAGTGACGGTGGAGTACCGCTATACTCAAAATGGTGTTGGCGTCCATTTCGTACGACAAGGAGTCCGGCAAAGAAAGCTAAGTTGGAAGACAACTAAAAAATTCTTTGTTACATTTGCAATCTCCCTTGCACGATTTTTGTGCTTGTATGAGAAACCTGCACGCGGAGGAACCTTGTTGTGTTCATTTGTGCTCTTACTTTGTTTTGAGTCTGCTCAACAATTTAAGTAGCTGCATTGAAAACATTGAAGGAAAGCTTGACGGCGGCGACATTACCAGTAGGCTTCTCCTTGTTGTTTGAATAAAATCATTGGATCTGAAATCTTGAATGAGAGAGAGAGTCCTCCCATGGCTATTTAACTATTTGACTACTCATTGATCTTCACTTATATCTTTCTGGAGTAGTTTTGTCATTTACTCTCGCGCTTCACTTATATCCCATGAGTAAATGGTTGAATGAATTGAATATCATAAATCTGAAATTATATATGTTTCATATGCTTAACCCATGGGGAGTAATGACTTCACATATAAGAAGTATAGGTGGTAAAATTTTATTGAAAGTTAGCATACACAACATTTTTCACTTGAACAATTCATGAAATAATATTGAAGGAAGAGATATTTCACATATAAATATACTATCTTGGACATCTTCTATGATTGTGAACCCCATTAATTATTTTCAAACTTGAGCAAATTAGTTGAAGTTGGACAAGGAAGACAACGCAGTGAGTTATGTTTGGGTATATTTGTATAGAAGTTATATTGTTATGGATCCTCCAACATGTGGTGCTTGCTTGGGATCTTTTGCTAGCCAAAAATTTATACTAAGTGGAGATACTACTTGTGCATCCAAAACCCTTAAACCCAGTTCTTGCCATGAGTGTCCATCATATCTACCTATGGATTGAATAAGATCCTTCAAGTAAGTTGTCATCGGTGCAAAAAACAATAAAAATTGCTCCTAAATATGTATGATCTTTTATTATAAGGGAAAATAAGTGTTGTACGAACTTGTGATGGTAAAGAAATAAAAGTGACGGACTGCAAATAAAGGTTGCTATCACAAAGGGCAATACAACGTGACGTTCATTTGCATTAAGAGTTGGCACATCCAAATTAAAAAGCGCATGACAACCTCTGCTTCCCTCTGCGAAGGGCCTATCTTTTACTTTCATGTATTTACTTTTATGCAAGAGTCAATAGTATTCCTTCTTATTTCAACCTCAGTTATTCTTTAGTTGGCAAGCATCATGTGGTGGGGAAATATCCAAGCATATATGGCCATTCAAATATATTTGATCATGAATTATTATTATTGACAATTATTTATATGATAAATAAGTTGGGAGGCGAAACATTAAGCCCCTATCTTTCTCTGTGTTCGACGGATGCTATTTGTTCTAAAAATATGCTTTGGGTGTTAGCAATCATGGAAGACTATATGATAGTTGAGTATGTGGAATTTTCTAAATCAAAGCTCTTACATAGACCCTTCCTGAAAATAAGATGAATTCCAATTGTTTGGTGACTGGGAACATAGTTTGTTAGTTTTCAAGAAACTTTATGGTCTATACTTTAACACGTGAATAGCTTGTTACTTGATCATGAGAAGTTTTATGAGATGAGCTACTATTTAAGATATATAATGATGCTACAAAAAGTGTTTGGAACTATTGTTGATCAAATTTATGCACTATGCTAGCATTCACACTTCATAAATTATTTCTTTTATCATTTACCTACTCGAGGACGAGCAGGAATTAAGCTTGGGGATGCTGATACGTCTCCAACGTATCTATAATTTATGAAGTATTCATGCCATGTTTACAACAATTTTATATGGTTTTGGTATGATTTGATTAGAACTAACCCGGACTGACGCTGTTTTCAGGAGAACTACCGTGGTGTCGTTTTTCTGCAGAAATAAAAGTTCTCGGAATGGGCTGAAAATTACGGTGATTTTTTTGTGGACCAAAGGAGACCCCCGAAGCATCGAGGAAGGACTAGAAGCATCACGAGGAAGCCACAAGCCTCCTAGGCACGCCCCAGGGGGCGCGCCCTGAGGGCTTGTGGGCCCCTCGGGCACCTCCTTGACGTGAGACCGACGCCAAAAATTCTTATAAATGCCAAAACCACCAAAAAGAACCCTAGATCGGAAGTTCCGCCACCGCAAACCTCTGTAGCCACGAAAAATCAATCTAGGCCCTCTTCGGCACCCTGCCGGAGAGGGCCATCATCACCGGATGCCATGGAGGAGGAGCCTGGAGGGGGCCATCATCACCATGAAGGCCAAGGACCAGATGGAGAACCTCTCCCCATCTAGGGGGGAGGCCATGGAGGAGGAAGCACAAGGGGGAGACTCTCCCCCCCTCTCTCTCGGTGGCGCCGGAGTGCCGCCGGGGGAACCATCGCCGCGGTGATCGCCTTCATCAACATCACCATCTTCATCACCTTCCTCGTCTCTTTTAAGCAGTCCACTCTCCCGCACCCCGCTGTAATCCCCTACTTGAACATGGTGTTTTATGCCACATATTATGATCTAATGATGTGTTGCCATCCTATGATGTTTTGAGTAGATTTCTTTTGTCTTTTGGGTTGATTGATGATCAAGATTGGTTTGAGTTGTATGTTTTATTTTGGTGTTGTCCTATGGTGCTTTCCGTGTCGCGCACACGTGAAGGATTCCCGCTGTAGGGTGTTGCAATACGTTCATGATTCGCTTATAGTGGGTTGCCAGAGTGATAGAAGCTTAAACCCGAGTAAGGGGGTTGTTGCGTATGGGATAAAGGGGACTTGGTACTTTAATGCTATGGTTGGGTTTTACCTTAATGATCTTTAGTAGTTGCGGATGCTTGCTAGAGTTCCAATCATAAGTGCATATGATTCAAGTAGAGAAAGTATGTTAGCTTATGTCTCTCCCTCATATAAAATTGCAATAATGATTACCGATCTTGTTAATGATTGCCTAGGATAACTCCGCACACCGATCCATCATAATTCCACACTCGCTATTTATAATATATATTAATATATTCTAACTTTATGTTAACAACACCTATATTTATATTTTAGCTCTCTGATATCATGCAAAGCTATCCTCTTTATACCCACAATGTAGTTTTATTTCTCGTTTCTAGAAGGAAGCAAACGTTCGGTGTACATAGAGTCGCATCAGTGGCAGATAGGGCTTGAGAGAATATTGATCTTACCTTTAGCTCCTTGTGGGTTCGACACTCCATACTTATCACTTCCACCTTTGGAAATTGCTACGATGATTCCTTGCACTTGGGGATTATCAGGGCCTGAGATACACTTAGGGTTTTGGACAGATAGAATGTGGGAAAGTGGTTGAGGGTTTTTGGAGCAATATCTTGAAGCACTTTGAGCAAATGACTCATGATCAAATCCTCAGCTCCTTTTAATAGTATTAGCTCTCCTATGGACTCAATGTGATCTTTGATCACTAAACCAAAAATGCAGAGTCTTGAAGCTTTGCCAATGCTTGTCCTTTGTAGCTTGAGGGGGTCCACAATCACATGTCCTTATCAGGCCTAGGTTGTACTGAAATATACTAGATGAAAACCTTAGTCCAACAATATGCATGTTGACATGAATTACCAAAACCACCAAGGGAGCAAATGTGCTTTCACATTACTGAGAAAAGAAAACATTGGAAGTGTTCTCCGAGTTCCCTGAAAGTTTCTAGAAATAAGCAATGTAAAACTATTCCCTTAGTTCAACATTGGAACAATGCAATCTTATAGTTTGCAAACTTACATAATGTGGATGCAAAGTAGAACAGTAGATATTTGATGTTTTTGTAGAACAATATGTTGAAACTCCGATTTCTTGGAAAACAAAGAATGATGATTGAGTTTTTGTATCATTTAATCCCCACTAGTCAATGTGTACGTGCAATGCACGTTAATTTGGAAGTATATTAAGTGCATGTGAATATTAAGTAGGATATTATTTGCGTGTTATCATGTGATTAGCACCATATTTGGCATGAAATTAACTGCACGCTAAACGTGTTGAGCGCTCGGCATTGAAGCAGTCTAGGTCGTTGGATTGACATGATTTGATGGCCGAGATTAATTGGATCTGTCCCTTTGGGTCTTTTTATATTGGTATAGATGAAGCAAAGTGCATGCACAATCTAACAATCTCCTAAGATATTATTTTTTAGCATCCTAAGGTATTTATTCATGCTCCCCGCAAAAAAAATTATGCAAGCAACATCAATAGGGTACAATTCTATACTTATTGGGTCGTGCTATGCGTCAGCCAACGGGTTTTCTTTTTAAAGATCTGCCGCTTCGGAAGCTATCAGATCTGACACAATGTAGCACCCGAGCGTCATTATCTATTTTTGCAACAAAAGTCTTGTTGTGGAACCTTTTGCAACAAATATCTTGTTGAAGAAAAATTTGCAAGAGGTTGTGTAGCAGAAAACTTTTGCAACATAGATCATGTTGTAGGATTTTTATTTCATCTTCACTTTTTTGCAACATAGGTACTGTTACGGAAGAACTTTTGCAACATACGTAATGTTGCAGAAATGTTTGCAATGAAAATGGTGTGCGAAAACACCTCCGCCGTTGCCGATGCATGTCACAACACCGTCACCGCTAACACAAACATCGATGACCACCGTCAAATCACGCAATGGCTCCGCATCGACCCGCTTTGAGCTGGTCGTCTCTTTGCAGCCTCGCGGTCATGGCGTACAACCAATCTCAAAACCGCTGCCTTCTTAGCAGCGCGCGTCGGCGTCGGCGCTAGCAGCAATCCTCGCGGCAACCGCCGACTGGCCCCCGCAACATCACCGTTGGCCTTGCAATAGCAGGCACCTACAGCAAATGGTTGCGTGTTCCAGCAATGGTGTCACATTGGCGGCGTATTGTAGCTTGGTGGGGTGACAGCTTGCGGTTTGCACTAGAGTTGGACAATGACTTGATTTGGAGAAGGTGAGACGTATGGAGAGGAAGCCGGCGGCTAGGAAGAGATAAGGTTGTGCGGGAGTGGATGACTCATGGGACGCATGACTAAGAGGGGGATGTGGCCGAAGCCAATGGTGTGTTGCACTCCGCGCCACACGATTGAGATGATCTCACAACACATCGGGCGACCGGCGTGAGAGAGTTATCCGCTGGTTGAGCAGAATCATTTCTCATACTTAATTTTCCTACGGCAACAATATATTAGTACACGGCCGCAAGTTCAATACTCACCAAAGAATGGATCAACAATTGCCATTCCAGAATTGGCCCAGAATTGTTTTGGTTTAATTATAACAGAAGATATACACTGCTCCACCTGCAAGATTGAGATACACCAAGAACACATATTAGAATTCAGGTGGGTCACGAACTGACTGCATGGCCTTTAACATTATTGCAGACATGATCACATGAACATGGACATATGCAACTTGAGAGTCACTTTAGCATTCTAGTTGGCATGACAATTTCCCAACAAATAGAATCAAAAATAGTTTCGAGCAGGAGTACAACAATGACTTCATTGAGTTGTACATGGACAAACAATGATCCAAGGATTGGGAGCTCGGAAGGAGGCAAAGCAATCTGAGGAGCCATGTGACTTCAGAGATCTTTGTCTCGACTAAGATGATTGGGGGTGGAGGGTTGGCATCCTTGGTGGTTCGACAATGGCCATGAACAGCAAGCTCGGTCTCTTGTGGGTGAGAGGGTCTCGATGCCTTGTAGGGCGAACATTCGCTAGGTCGTCCCCGACAAAGAAGATTGGCGCCTCCTGCATTGGTGTCATCAGCTAGGGCAGCCATAGCCATCGTACGTGAATCCTCGCGGCGCACGAGGGGAGGCACTACAGCCATGCTGATGCTAAGAGGATGATGCAAGATGGAAAACGAGAAGGAAACTTCTATATGAATTGCTAGCCCGTCATCTGTGTAATTTGTACACCGTGTGTGATCCTTCTTCACTGCAATCCTCTATCATATGTATGGCATATGTCTCACGCACTATATGTATCCTTTAACACTGGTTTTTAACCGATGAACTTTTGCACGGTGAACATTCAAACTATCAACTAACATGACTTGATGTGATGATACGAAGTTCATTTGACCCAGAATGAGTCATATTATTCATTTATAATTTGCCAAGAATGAATCGATGCCATATTCCCAGCGCGGCAAAGCATGCATGTTCTTCTAGTCTTAGTACCAAAACCAACGGTGATCAGGTTGACTGAGAATTAACTTGGTCGCCTGAGAATTAGCAATCCCGTAGTATTACACAAAATTATGTGGTGTTTGCTTTTTTTCTCACAAGAGGCCCCTGCCTATCACATGTGAAAAGATAGGGCCCACCCACCAAAAACAACCACCCTATGTGTCCAGATGGGACTATTACAATTTATGAGCAATGACACGACTGCAATAACCCATACACCTTGGAATTTCAAATTCCAAAAGCGGTTAGAATTTTCAACATTCAAATTCCAAAGAGGATACATTTGTAAAACCAACAGGATAACATGACAGCAAGGGTGTTAAATGACTAATGCTAGTTTCCTTTACATCTATACATGCACTCACACAACCCTCTAAAATCTATTTGGACTGATGAGGACATCTTATATGTTGTATATATTGCAAAATAGTAGTAATAGCTAATCACATCTAAACAGAAAAGAAACTATTGTATACTTTGATGTATAAGTCAACCACTATTCTACTGTAGAATCTGCACCAGAGTTGTCATCGTTGTTTGCAAACTTCTCAATCAATATTTCCATCATTTTCTTGTACATTGGCATATAATGGTCGTTGATCATGGTATTAGATAGTCGGATCTTGCTGTAAAGATGTCTCGGTGTCCCGTATAATCCAACAGTGCACTCATCAGTGACAATAGGATCATCCGGACCAGCATCTGGAGGAGGCATGGCAACCATATGCATGATTCTACCAGGGGGGTAGAATTGCTGCCTCTCGAGGCTATCTGATGAAAAGGATTGCCTATCCTCTACATTCTTTAGGACAGCACTTTCCTCCTCCATTATTTCCTTGGCAGCAGCTGCTTCTTCCTCCCGGGTCCGTGCTTCCACTTCAGCTTGCCGATCCCGGTCTTTGTCGAACTCAAACCACAACTCACCGTCAGTTATTTCTTCTTCTGCATGCTCCCTAGAAGTTTCATGCTCACTCATAAGAGCCTCTTCTTCTGTTTCCTCGTGAACTGAAATACTAGTTGCAGCATACTGCAGCTCCTCTACGACCTTGGTGACATGTTGTTCTACAACAAAGGACTCTGAATCCACTGTGGTTTTAACATGGGTTTCTGCAGTCATTTCATCCTGACTTACAGCTATTACGCCTACAGGTCGACGGCGTGCACCCATGCATGCCCATGAAGACAGCGCTGACCGACTTCTTGCAACAGCCTGTGCTACATTCTGTGCTTGTTTCATCACAACCTGCATAGAAATATTTGTCAAGAAGGTTGCAGTAACTCTGGGTTTGGGGTTTGGTGGATAAAGTATTTACATATGATTAGGCACAAGGCTATCACGGAATGCACTAAATATATTTTTTTAGGGGAAAGATTGCAATTATATTAAAAAAATATTAGGTTCATTACAACCAGAGAGCACCAGCAGTGCCAAATCTAGTGGTAGTTTGACCCAGATAGACTGTCCCCCTACCACTCATCTGGGTTTGCTTAGCTAATTCATGAGCAATCTTGTTGCCATCTCCCCCTATCTTCAGAAAAACAATATTAGTTCTATCCTACAGAAGCTCCCTGATCTCCATGTAACGCTCTTTCCGTGCTGCTAAAGGGATCACAGAAGCCATACTGTTTGATATAACAGCACACAATCAGATTCAACTACCCATACCAAGGGCAGCCTTCAGCCCAATGGCACTTTTAGCTACAGATTTTAATGGTGTCCTTCAGCACTTTTAGCTGCTGTGTAGTTCAAGCAGTCAAGTAGCCGTATCAAACTTCACATTGTATAAGAGAGACAGTAGCAAACTAGCAAGATGCAGAAGGATCACCCTATCATGCGGAGCACCCTAGGGTCATCACCATGGCCTTGGCTCCATCGCCAAGGGGCAAACGCATCACATATACTAAGGTGAACCCTATCCTTTATGCGTGTCTTCTTGATTATCTCACGGATGGTATACTACTTGACCCTCCTACCCATTGCACCTATAGGTTTGAGCCAAATGACAAGTATGCATTGGAGGTCATGCACAAGAGAGCGCCCACACCATCCGCTAGGGAAGCATGGAAGCAGAGAAGAAACCGCCGCGAAGTCACCAAGCGTGAAGATGGTGTCCCAGACATGGTTTTTGAGTCGCTGATTAGTCGCTGTATAGCCGCCGACTAATCGCCAAGTCGTTTTCCAAAAATCAGGGCGACTCGCGACTATACAGCGACTTATGGCGACTATACAGCGACTTTCGTCGACTATACGCTGAGCCGCAGGGCTCGCGGCGACTCGCCAAGTCGCGACTCAAAAACCTTGGTCCCAGAGATACCTCGGAGCCTCCAGGCCAACCTCCAGACCAGCCTGTGCAACCTGCTGGATATCCCGGCTGGCCCTGGAGCCTTAGCCACCTGGAGTACCAGCCTCGCCAACCTTCTGGTGACCCCGGAGCCTACGGACTGCCCAGGACCCTCCGGCCTGCCTGCGCGCATGAGGAAAGGGCACAACGAGCCCATGTACCTTTCCCACCTACTTACCTCTTCGTGCCTAGGACTATATATACCTCCTCCTCTCTTCCATTCTAGGGTTAGCTAAGATTAGAGACTTGAGAGAGCTTACCTCATCTACCTCCCCTGATGGGATCCCTCCATCTTGGAGAACAACCTTCCATGGTTGTCAAGGCCTCCACCTTGGAGAAGAATCCCCTTTGGATTATCAAGACCTCCATATCCTTTGGATTGGAGAAGAACCATCTCTCAAGCACTACCCTTGTATCCTTTACTTCCCTTGTTGTTCTTCGATCTAGATGCACCTCACATATTGGCTTGTGATTTCAGGGTTACTTGGTGTCGATCTTGTCTAATTAGTGTTTTCTCTTGTGTTTTCTTGTGGATTTGTCCCGTGTTCTTCGTGTTCTTCGTGATTTCCCTCAAATCCACCTCCAATTCGTGAAAGATCGGGCCACCCTAGGGCTTGGTCCTATATCACCCTAGGCATTGTTCCAAATATGCGCCAATTAATCGGCATCTCGGTCAGTTAATCGCTACTTGGTGGGTAACCGACTAGCCGATTAAGTGATTTATCGGCCGATTAACTGAAAAATATCACCTATTTATCCCTACTCAACACCTGACCGATATGGTACCAGTTACTGATATCCTGAACATTGACCCTAGGTCCTAACAAATCCCCACAACAAAACATTATGCAGTACATACTTCATCCATGAATTAGAGTTTGCCAGCTTACGGTATAGGTATGTTACCAAGGTTTTGCTTGAAACAGGGCGTAGTAGTGCCCCAGCACCAGCAACCCTGGCTCTCGCACCAGAGAAAGACTGCAGGCGAGTTCCTAAAGCGGTAGCAGACCGGTAAACGGCATTCAGGAAACGTGTCTGCTGTATTTGATCCCTCAAGTCATTCAGCCATGAAGATGCCGTTACCTGGAAAAGGGAAAGGGATAAGATGGGAGGAGAATTAGACCCATTATACGGGATTTTGAAAAATGGGATCCTCACAGTGTATTCTGTCCGTGCAACAAAAAGTACAATAAATGAATTAAATTGAAGAGGTTATCGGCTTCTTTTCTTTAAAGATGAGACGGCACAAACTGAAGCTATTAACAATAGCTCAAGTTGGTGTTTAGTAGGCTCTTTGAATAAACCTGGGTCATGACCTAGGCTTCTAAGGACGAAAATGAGGATTAACATGGGGTGAAATAGCTGATCCTAAAAAAAAGGAGCTACCTCAGAACGAAGATCATCAATAGACGCAGTTGATACTGTAGGAACCAGATCAGCACCATTAACAATCGTGGTTACAAAGTGCTTGCCTGATTCTGCTAATTCCCATGTCATGCATGAAGCTGACAACAAAAATATCACCTATTACCATCTTGCTCAGCTAAATTTAAATGTATACAGTTGACATACCTGGGGCAAATGCAACACAAGTTGTTGTGGAGAACTCTGTATGTTCTCTTAAGATGTAAGTCAGTAATGCAGCAGTGCCACCACCCAATGAATGGCCAACAATCTAAAAAAACAACTCAGCTATTAAAACAATAACATAGTTGAGGATGTTTGAATCAAACCAAATGGCATGACAATTTCCACCATCAGTACAATATACCTATACCAACATGTGTGTTACCAAGCTAAGGATACAAGACTTTTTTTAGGACAAGGATACAAGACTTTAATCAGCTAATGACAAGCACATTGCTAGGCTCTTCACGTGGGAGCTGTTAGAGTTATATTTATGTGTGCTTTGCCCTTTTGCATTCTGGCCTTTGGCCTCCCTCCTGTACATGTATATATGATGGCTTCAGCCTACTGGTAATACAATGAGGCATATTTTCCTAACATGGTATCGAGCTAGGTTCTTTTTTTCCGCAACGATTGCAACTCGTGCTAATCATCCAGCTTTTCTTCTACAATGCCGGTTCCTGTTCTTTGATCGACGCCGCTTCGATCTGGTTCCCACAGTCCGGTCGCCGCTGTCGTCCTCCGGTGGTCGCCTTTCTCCAGGCCCGTCCTCAAGCGGCTCCCCGTCCAGATCAACGAAAGGCTCCCTGTCTAGATCGAGGGGAAGTGGCTAAGTCTGGCTGGTCCGATCGAGGGGGAGTGGCCGAGTCTGGCTGGTCCGCTGCTCCCTCCTATGCCGCTGCCGCCCGGCTCCTCTAGGCCCAGGTCAACCTCCGCCCCCCGCCTCCGCCCCCCTCCTCCTCCAGGTCCAGGCCAGGCTGCCGTCGCCCCGGCTCCTCCAGGCCTGGCCGCCGTTCGCCCTATCGCTGCCGCCGTCTCCTCAAGCTCGGCCGCCGGCCGCCCCTGCTAGCTCCGGCCGCCATTGGCTCTTCAGTCAGCCGCTGAAGTCCGGCGCTTTCCGCCGCCGCCGCAGGATTCAACGGGGTTTTGGCCGCCAGTGGCTCCCACGGCTTCCACGACCACTCTTCGCCCGTCCTCTGGTCGGCTGATTCCGGTGCTCTTCTGGCCTGGCTTGCCTCCGCCCGTGTGTGTTGGTGTTTCAGTTGATTGAATTGGGGATCTTCAAGTGGTCTTTGTCAATTGGATAATTTCCTAAAAAAGAAAGGAGACAACAGAGGAGCATCATGTCTTTGACATCATCAGGCTGCCGGATGATATTCAACGGTGTTCCCTACGTTGATCCAGTCTCGCATATACGTCGCCGCTCGGTGTTGGGTGCTCGTCCGTCTGTGACATCCCCTACGGCGTCTTCAGCAGGCTGTGTTGGTCGCTTTCGTCGACTCTTCTCACAGCTACTGCCTGCGGCGGTGGTGTCTGCTCTACACCGACTCCTCTCGTGGTTTCCGTGCGCAGTGATGACCGCTCTACGTCGACTCCTCTCACGGTTTTTGCGCGTGGCGATGACTGCTCTATGTTGACTCCACCAGTGGCTTTCACATGCGGCTCTACATCGACTCGCCACTCTCGGTCGACTCTACACGCGGCTTCCACGGGTGGTGGCGACTGCTCATCGTCGGCATGTGTTTCTACCTCGACCTCTTCCGTCGTGCCTCTGTCTACGCGTGAGATTGATCAGCTGCGATGTCTACTTGCTGCTTGGGATTCTTCGCCGACAGGTTTTGCAGGTTTCGTGACTGACTCTTCTGCATTGAGAAACCACCTTCTACACATTCAGGTACATCCCCATGGATTCTTGATACTGGAGTTTCTTTTCATATATGATTCTTCCACTTTGACCTCCGTTCAACCTGCCGAGTCTTTTGTTCATGTTCTTACGGTTGATGGCACTCCCCTCCCTGTAGCTAGTCGAGGCACTCTTAGCACTTCTTCATTTCATGTTCCCTCTGTCGCTCATGTCCCTCGACTTACTATGCAGCTCATATTTGGTGGTCAAATTGTTGATTCTGTGTTCTGTTCAGGATTGACGCACTGGCCCTTTGCTTGGTGCTGGCCTCGACACCCTGATGGTCTCTGGGAGCTTGACTGGCTTCGTCTTCCCTCAGCTGCCACCGCTGCCAGTCTCGCAACCCCTGTTGTTGCATCTACCAGCTCTTTTCAGCAGTGGCATCATCGTCTTGGCCATTTATGTGGTTCTCGCCTCTCGTCTCTGGTTCATCGCGGTGTTCAGAGGTCCGTCTCCGTTAACGCTTCATTGGATTGTCTGGGTTGTAGGCTTGGTAATCAGATTCGGCTACCGTATCCTCACAGTGAGTCAGTGTCCGAGTGCCCTTTTAATCTTGTTTACTCGGATGTTTGGGATCCGGCTCCCTTCGATTCGAAAGGGGGTCATCGCTACTATATTATCTTTATAGATGATTTTTCTCGGTAGACTTCGATCTATTTCATGTCTTCTCGTAGTGAGGTCTTATCTATATACAAAAAATTTGCTGCCATGGTTCATACCCAGTTTTCCACTCCAATTCGTGTTTTCCGTGCAGATTCAGCTGGTGAGTATATCTCCCACGCGCTGCGAGGATTCCTTGCTAAGCAAGGTACTCTTCCTCAGTTCTCTTGCCCTGGTGCTCATGCTCAAAATGGTGTGGCCAAGCGCAAGCATCACCACCTTCTTGAGACGGCGCGTGCGATGATGATCGCCGCCTCTCTTCCACCTCACTTCTGGGCTGAGGCTGTTACCACTGCCACCTATCTCATCAACATTCAGCCATCTGCTGCTCTATAAGGTGGTATTCCTCTCGAGCGTTTTTCTGGTCGTTCTTCTGATTATTCGGCGCTTCGTTTGTTTGGTTGTGTTTGCTATGTTTTGCTTGCCCCTCGTGAACGCATCAAACTGACCGCTCAGTCTGTTGAGTGTGTCTTTCTCGGATACAGTGACGAGCATAAGGGCTATCGATGTTGGGATCATGTCGGTCGTCGGATGCGTATTTCCTGGGATGTGACCTTTGGTGAGTCTCGTCCCTTTTACCCGCGTCCATCCTCCTCGGCCTTTTCCACGGAGGACATCTCTTTTCTTGTATTTCCGAATACACCTCCTATTGTGCCCAATATTTCTACTTCTCGTCCCGCTGTTATAGACCCGACACCATCCACTCCTACATTTTCTTCTCCTCCCTCATTGCATGACTCTTCACCTTCATCACATATACCTTCCACTTCTTCTCCACCTTCATCACCGATACATTCCCCGTCTCCACCGCCAGTGATTCCACCTCTTCCCTCCTTTCCTTTTCATTATACTCATCGTCCACGTGTTGTGGATCAATCTACTGATGTGCCCTCTACTTCTGGTATGTCGTCTTCCTCCTCTTAGTCGACTTATGGTCTTCGTTCTCGGCCTTGTCCGCCCCCTGGCCGATATTCTCCTTTGCACTATGGCCTTTCAACTGTTCTTGAGCCGACTTCTTATCGTGATGTTGCTGTTCATCCTGAATGGCAGTTTGCGATGGCAGAAGAGATTGCTGCCCTTGAGCGCACCAGCACGCGGGATCTAGTTTCTCTTCCTCCTTGTGTTCGTCCCATCACTTGCAAGTGGGTCTATAAGATTAAGACTCGCTCTGATGGTTCTCTTGAGCGTTATAAAGCTCGTCTTGTGGCTCGTGGCTTTCAACAGGAGCATGGTCGTGATTAGGATGAGACTTTTGCTCCTGTGGCCCATATGACCACTGTCCGCACACTTCTCGCCGTGGCCTCTGTTCGCCATTGGTCTGTGTCCCAGCTTGATGTGAAGAATGCCTTTCTAAATGGTGAGTTGCGTGAGGAGGTTTATATGCAACCACCACCTGGGTATTCTGTTCCTGATGGCATGGCTTGTCGTCTTCGTTGCTCTCTATGGCCTTAAGCAAGCCCCCCGTGCCTGGTTTGAGCACTTTGCCTCTGTGGTGACTGCCGCTGGTTTTTCGCCCAGTGCTCATGATCCAGCATTATTTGTCCACCTTTTTGCTCGTGGTAGGACTCTTCTTCTATATGTTGATGACATGATCATCACTGGCAACGACTCTGAGTACATTGCTTTTGTCAAGGCACGTCTTAATGAGCAGTTTCTTATGTCTGATCTTGGTCCTCTTCGCTACTTTCTTGGGATTGAGGTTTCTTCTACCTTTGATGGCTTCTTTATTTCCCAAGAAAAGTATATCCAGGACCTTCTCTCTCGTGCGGCTCTTAGTGATGAGCGCACTGTTGAGACTCCTATGGAGCTCAATGTTCATCTTCATGCTTCTGATGGTGAGCCCTTGTCTGATCCGACACGTTACCGTCATCTTGTTGGGAGCCTTGTCTATCTCGCTATCACTCGTCCGGATATCTCATATCCTGTCCATATTCTGAGTCAGTTTGTTTCTGCTCCTACTTCAGTTCACTATAGTCACCTTCTTCGTGTTCCACGATATCTTCGTGGCACGATCTCTCATCATCGCTTCTTTCCCCGTTCCAGCTCGCTACAGCTCCAGGCCTATTCAGATGCTACATGGGCTAGTGATCCCTCGGATCGCCGTTCACTATCTGCTTACTGTGTTTTTCTTGGTGGTTCTCTCATTGCGTGAAAGACAAAGAAACAGACTGCAGCTTCCCATTCGAGTGCAGAGGCTGAGTTGCGAGCTATGGCTCTATTGACAGCAGATGTGACTTGGCTACGATGGTTGCTAGAGGATTTTGGTGTTTCTGGTACTACACCGACTACCCTCTTTTCAGACATCTTGTCAGACAGTACAGGAGCTATCAGTATTGCGCGGGACCCCGTGAAGCATGAGCTTACCAAGCATATTGGGGTTGATGCTTTTTTTGTGCGCGCTGGTGTCCAGGATCATGTTGTTGCTCTTCAGTATGTGCCATCTGAGTTACAGTTGGCGGACTTCTTCACGAAGGCCCAGACTAGAGCGCAACGTGGATTTTACCTCTCCAAACTCAGTGTTGTGGATCCACCATGAGTTTGAGAGGGGGGGTGTTAGAGTTATATTTATGGTGTCCTTTGGCCTCCCTCATGTACATGTATATATGATGGCTTCAGCCTACTGATAATACAATGAGGCATATTTTCCTAACAGGAGTAACATACTCACCAAAAGGAGGGAGACTGACCATGGTTAACTTAGTCATGTTTGCATTACCTATTACAACAGTAAACTCTTACTCCTAATTAAAGATAATTGCCATTTCTGATATACATTTTTCGGATGGGGTCATGCTTCATGCAAAAGCATGGCTGGGCCCCAGGCAGGCCCGGGGCGTGGGAAAATTCCTAGCTTATATTGTAGTTCTTTTTTTAGGATCCCTAGCCTATATTTTAGTGTGTCTCACATTTGGCCTGGAGCGCAGCCCATTATCTTTCCCTCTGGTTGGGCCTCTAGCAGTCAGCCCTGGGCTTCGATAAATCCTTGCTACGCCGTTGGCTTAATTGCTTGGATATTGTTTGTTTGCCAACCAAAAAAGCTGGCAGTGGTGAAACTATCGACAACAAAAGATTATTTAACTGGACTTTACATAAAAACTAGAGCAAATGGGCGATTTGCCACGCCGGTGGACCAATGTGGGCAGAGTGAGCCTGCTGGAGTACATGGAGGATGCAGGTTTTTCCACTGTCAATTGTCATCTAATCTATAAACACAAGGAAATGCAGAATTACGTATTATTATAATCCAAGCACTATCTAATTTCCAATGTACAGCCGAAAATCGCATGTGATATGAACCCCAATATAAGATGCCTTCCAACATTGCATTATGGAAAAAATATTTATGTTTATTTAATTTTCCAATAGTACTAATTTTGACGGTCTTAGTTGCATTTCAATAGTAGTAACTAAATTGGATTAACTTTGAACATGAGTTTAGATTGGATAACCAAATGTTGGTTAATTATAAATCTAATACCACACATATGTGAGCCGAGGATAGAAAAACCAATCCTCATGTGGGTCCCAGCGCGTCTACCTCCTATCTGTTTTCGTCTCTCTTTCATCAATTTCCAGAAGCAAAACACAAGCAGGCTACCGATCCCTTGGTCTCTTTCTCAAACCCTTTTTTCCTCTACGATCCGAAATCCAACCTATTAAACCAGAATCAAGCAATCCTGATACAGCATTTCTTTAGGCAATCTTTCAGCCCATCCAGAAATTTCTGTCATGCATGCATAATTGGAAGAGATCAGGCAGGTGTTCCTGCATCTAACAGCATGAGGCAGAAGCCATTGCCAGATTGTCACCTCAACAGTCATACCCGCTGCTCGAGCTTGCTTCGTGCTCCTAGCCTTGGACGACAAAGCAACCGTTGCCTCTGCCAACTCATGCCATCTGCCGACTGAGGCGACGACAGCAGCTTTCAGGATAGACAAACGTCACACGCTAGGATAGCCTCTGTCCAGCTTTGAGAGCGCTGTCATCTCCTTATGCAACGGCCATGGGGCCACCCTCATGCGAGTGTGCCATCCCTATCGCTCCATGCATCATTGCACGATAGGATTAGTTCCTCAGACATGCAACCACATCACCAATGAGCCATCACCACGCCTCAGGCCTCAACTACAAGGGCTGGGGCTAGGGCTAGATGCAGGGGCATGGCCAGGCGGAGTGCCATGTTGTCTGTGGCACAGGCAACCAGCTTCGGCAACCGGTTGTCAGCAGGCAACGACAATGATTGGAGGCGAGGCAGAGAGAGAAGGGGGTCTGGAGAGTACAGAGCAGAGGCCTTTCCTCAAGGAAAGTGTGGGAGGCGATGGTGGGGTTCAATTTATAAAATAAGTACAGCATACCTTGCATAAGCTCCTACGTCAAAGAATCAAGAGATTCCATAGAAACTCAGTTTCACAACCAAATAGTAGCAAAGGATTTTGGTGGGTTGTTGGGGATATGCTCTCAACTCTCAGAAAAAATTGGGAGGAAAAGAATAAGGTGGGATCTGAGGCTCTGATGCCAAATGTAACACTACAAAGGGACACAGAGTGGATCAAACTTTGATTATTACATATCCGAGCACCTTGGTACCACGCCAAGATACAGGTAATGTGAAGCACAAGTTCTTGAGGAAGAACAAAGAGGAGCATGTAGGAGTGGTTTAGCAATAGCTAGATACAAACCAGTGGCGGATCTAGCCCAATGAGTCAGTGTGGGCCAGCAATGAAACTATCCTTTAAAAGAAACTATTTAGATTTTTCTTGCTATGATATAAATTCATGTCCACCATCTAGCTCTGCCCCTGATACAGACTGGTCTCTCGACAACGACGACAACGGCTATTTAACATCACTGCCCTGAGGCATTCTTTAGAATTGTGCCATTGTGCTCTGCGTGGGATTGGGCTTCCCGCTAGCGGCGCAAAAGAACATGCGCTACTCTCTTCGTAGTCTTCTTATTCTGGCTTTGCTTCTTCCATTCCTTCCTTTGCTCTTCGGTCGTTAGGTTGGTCGTGACAATGCCCCTTCCTAAAGTCGTAGTCTTCTTATTCTGGCTTTGCTTCTTCCATTCCTTCCTTTGCTCTTCGGTCGTTAGGTTGGTCGTGACAATGCCCCTTCCTAAAGACGCAGTATGCCCCCATGCTGGTGCTGATGGATGAAGTTGATGGACTGCATGGAGCTCTTCCCAAGTGAAGACATGACGCACCCTCGCCAGTGAAGGCCGAGGTCACCGCGACATCGCTGACGAACCTCAGCCATCCATGAGCCGTCCCTCCACACGCGCACAAGTTCGGCGACAATCCTCGCCGACCCCTACGCGCCCTTGCTATCGAGCCGGCCGGCAACCACAGTTACAGCCTGAGCGTCAGGGCACTCCCTGCCCCCCCCCCCCTCCCCCCACGTGTTCGCTGCATCTGCCTCATCTCATTGCACCGAGTCCATCAATGACCGTTCCCTCCTTGCCTTCGCCGTCTCTGCCCCATCCGCGCAACCCGGTGGCGTCGCGCAAGCACCCTGCTCTCTGCTCCCCGCTGCAGCATCTCCTCGCCGGCGTCGGCATCCCTAACACTGGGGCTCTATCTCAAAGCTGAAGGCTAGGGAAGAACCCCGGTGTAATCATTTTATTTTCCCACAACACAATTTATAATGTGATAAAGTAGATAGATGAATCTTCTCTTGTGCATGAACAGAGTGAGGGCAGCTGAAACTTGATTTAGATAAGTTGGACCACAAAGTTTTTGATATGCTTGAATTAGGTATAAAACATGATGGCGCTAACAATTTTTTCTTGGGGAATCTGTATATTAATTCCGAACAGAATGTTCAATGTGTGCAGTTCCCGAACAACTGGTTGGTGGTTAGAAGTTGGATAAGTTGATGGAGAGATGATTGGCTTGTCAAGGTACCTTAACATAGCGCAAATTTAAATTTGCTTGTAATTTTCTTTTTGGGTAGCAGGGCTGGGTTTTATTACATTCACTTTTCAGTTTATTTTGAGATGCTTAGGCTACTGAGCTTTGCCACTTTTATGTAAATTAATTTCTTAATTGATATACTCGAACATGGATGTTCCCTACTGTTCTTACTAAAATAACAATACAACCAGGCATGTAGGATTAGAGCTTTGCTACTCTTTACTAGTGCCAAATGTGTAGCCATCTTATACACAAAACAGAGGCCTGGGATCGCCAGATTCATGTTGATTTGCATGGTAATATGGATATGGAATTATGTATGACAGTATTTTGATTTTGGAGTCTTTTGTTGCCAGCATACAGACCCACGGTAAATTGACTTGTTTGTTATAGAAGAAAAAATATCATGACTAGAAATAATCTTAAGAGCAAATAACATTCCCAGGTAAGATCAAACTAAGTATGAAAAAGTTCTGAAACCATAACCAAAAGTAAGAAGTGTCCACCTTTATTTGGTACTCTGGGCACTGAGTGACGGCTTGAAGGAGGCATGGTGTTATACCTCTTGCAATCCAGCGTGCTGCTGCAACCATCCCACAGTGTGCATACCCTAAGACTAACTTGCTGATACCACCCTCATCTAATACTGAGTGGTGAAATGGTACTACAGCACCAGTAACAGCAGTTAGTGTGTCTTTCATGCTATGAGTGCCTCGTATCAAAACAAGAAAGGATTTGGTGCACTCATCACGCAGAATTGTATGAGCTGGCTTTAAAATCTGTAGGAGTAGGAGTCAAGTCAGATTGGAGAAAATAAGGAAGAAATTATGTTCCCATAACCACTACTCCCTTTGCCCTTAATAAATGGACAGAACAATAAAATGCTACCAGCACTTACTCACCCCCGCCTTAGGTTCCTCAATGAGAACATCCACTTGTGAAAATCCAGCCAATTCTAGGAAAACTGGGAATGATTTCTTAGAGAAAAGAAAGCATAAATCAATTAGCCGTCGTAGAACAATCAACTCTTCCATGACTTCAGGTCCTTTAAGTTCAATGCAATTGCTTCCAGCATATACACCGGCGACATGTAGATTGCCCTGAAAAGTAACGCCAAGATTACAATGTACCATTTGTTGTACACACTACAAAGGCATGTACGATCTACCAGATAAAATTGCACTCGAGAGTAACCGAGAGAGAGTGCCTGTGCATGAAATAGAATAGTACCATAAGTTCAAACTTACTTTATTGAGTACTTGAGTCATGTGAATAGCATAACTGCTTCACATCCCTCAAATGAAAGGTTACCATAACCATTTTGCGAGTATTCTCAAGAAAGGAAAACCATCTTATCTTCAGAAAACTATTCATATGAAATCTTTTATTTCTTACAATGTTGTGCAATCATTTACTAACTAAGCACTATTATTAACTTCAAGTATCTAATCCTGTAGCTAAGGATCTGACCCGTATGCATCGAAGCCCAACAAAGAAAGCCCATGTGATTTACACTGTCGTGGAAGGATCGAGGTCAAGGTTGGCTCTTTTGGTTTTCAGTTTAGTTGCTTACGATGACTAGCGCCACATGTTGCTCAGAAGCTCAGATCGTAGACCAATCGATTTTATTCCCTCCCCCTCGTTTGTCCATGGCAAAACCATAGCAGGATCAATCGGCTCTTCACAAGGCGCGAGGACCAAGGAGACATGGTGTTAGAGTACGTAATGGGCCTAATGGGCCTGGGCTGGCAGTATATCCCGTTAGTCTTAGGGTTAATTAGAGATAAGGGTCGCTTGCTTAGGGGTCAAGTAAGCCTTGCTGGGGGAGTCAAGTAAACCTCTCTATATAAGGGGAGTTGATGTATCAATCTAATGAAGCAATAATTTAGAAGGAAATCCCTTCCCTCTTGCAGCCACATAACAATCTGGTATCAGCTTTCCCGGAGTCGATCATGTCCAGCCCTCCACCGAGTTCTTCCGACCCGTCGCCGCCGCACACCTACCCACCGCCACCAGCGTCTTCATCGGCGTTGCTGACCCACACAGCAGGCGCGCCGGCATTGGGCGTACTGGCGTCCTCAGGGGCGATTGCACCCTCTGCCCCGGCGCCGTCCGCCCTCATCCTCACCCCGGAGCAGATGACAGCCGCAATCCTGAAACTACGGCAGGCCGTGGCAGGCATCAGGGCCTTCCTCGTCAGGCCCTATGCGCCCCAGCCGCATCCCCAGCAGCCACCTCCTCCGCCGCCACACCAACAGCAGCTACCCCCGCCGCCGCCGCCGCCCTCGGACGCGACCACGGCGCCGGTCATCTCGTACCAGTATGGGATGCCCTACGACGGGACTGCGACGACCTCGTTCCCATCAGCGCCGCCGCCGTCCCAGGGCATCCCCATCCAGCAGATCAAGTTCCCGCCGTCGCCGTCACCGCTTCCGGCTTGGATCGCTACTCGTCACGTGTCGACGGCGGTGAGGCTGCAGGCTGCTGCGCGCGGCCTCCTAGCGCGTCGGCGTGTGCGGGAGATGCGTGGTCTGCAGCTGCCGCTCCTCCCAGTTGCGCTTCGCTGCGCAAAGGACCTCGATCTCGTCCGCTGCGTCGGGGATCTTGGGCATGCAGTTTTCCCCACGGGCGGCGGGCATGCTGTTTTCCCCACAGACAGCGACCTCAAAGTCTGCGACATCGGCGGTTGGGGGGGCGCACCCCTCCTCGCCATTCTCCATCGAAAGCCCTCCACTCTTCTCTGTGCGATGCAGACCAACAGCCGTCCAGCAAGGAGAATGCATGGTGTCACCGACAGGAGCGCACCACGTAGCACCACTGCATTCCGCCACCGGCCGCCGCGAGGGCGCCTCTGCTGGTCGCTCTTGCGACCACTTCCAGGTGGCCATACACATGCACTCCTTTTGTCCAGATGGTGTCCATGGGATCCAGGTGGCTGTACACGTGCACGTCCGACGTGCGGATGGTGTCCACTTTATGTTCAGGGGTCCAAAATAAAGCGTCCCAGTCCATTTCAGGTTGAGAGTAATAAAACAAGCCGAGATGTAAAAGGCTTGTTTTTAGGTGTTAGGTGTTGCGTCGAGTCATGGTTATAAGTTGGTTAGGTTGCAGCTCGAGGACAAGCTGCATGTCCAGGTGAGGTGTAGTGTTAAGAGTACGTAATGGGCCTAATGGGCCTGGGCTGGCGGTATATCCCGTTAGTCTTAGGGTTAATTAGAGATAAGGGTCACTTGCTTAGGGGTCAAGTAAGCCTTGCTGGGGGAGTCAAGTAAACCTCTCTATATAAGGGGAGATGTATCAATCTAATGAAGCAAGAATTAAGAAGGAAATCCCTTCCCTCTTGCCCGGCCGTGGGCAAAAAGGCCCCCGGCCGGCCCTCTCGCGCCCTCCTTCTAGCAGCGCCATAACACATGGACAATTGCTCAGCACCGTCATGCTATAGTACTAGCCCCAGGGCACTTTTGTCTGATTTACTGATCCTGATGTGTCTTGACCAAACACTAGATAAAAGGCAAGTCTTACACATCTTGACACTAGTGGCTAGTACTTCTTTTGATGAATTAAAATCTACTAGTCTGGTTAATTAGTACTCCAACGATGATTAATTGTGCCAAACTAGATGGATTAATTTTGTTCATTGAGTATGGTCTTTACTACTATTAAAAGCGCGAGTTTAGTGAATCCAAAATCTCGTCCATCCATCCACCAAAAATAACGACCCAGATCCTTCCGATGATGTGGTGATGAGGTGATGTATCAATCAGTCATAACACCTAATTAGGAAACACCACCATAATTAGGGAATTTTGAAAACGGGCATGGGATCCCCAAACGCCTCCTCCCAACAACTCACACGAGCCGCAGGCGCTCGTGCCCACCGGCGCCCCGTCGTGCTCGCAGCCCCTGTTGTGCCCGCCTGCAACCACCGGGGTACCGCCGCCTTCTACTCCTCTTCCGCTCCTGCCTGTAACCCAACGGACTCGAGGCCTCAGTCGTGCCCGCTGGCGTCCTGCCACGACTGCTCCCGCCACCTTTGTGGCCTCTGCCGCTCTGCCGCTGAAGCAGCACAAGGTTGTCGAGGAACAAGTCCGCCTTGCTACTACAAAGTGTAACGTGTTGCGCTAGATATCACTCTAGAGGCGAGTGTAGGCCAATATGGCAGCAGGAGTTTAACCCAAAACTCTTAGAGCAGAAGATCTACTCCAAGATCTCAAATAAGAACACCCAAGTTCTATTATAGGTAGTGGGGGTACATAGTCTGGTCACAAACTAGAGGTGAGGACCTCTCTTTATAGGCTACATGAAGCATTCACATATAACTTCAACTTATAGCTAGAACACTCTAGAAAACATTACTTAAGATACAATATTCCACTCATAGCTAGAAGACTCTAGAAAACAGTAGCTAAAGCTAAGAAAACAAGCAAATACTATACTGGGGTAGAAGTATCTAGAAGTAGTCAAATGGATTTACTTCTGTTTTTATTTTTATTTTTATTTTTCTTCTCTCTATTGTTCCTCATCAGCCGCTCCAGCCGGCGCCCTGACACACTCACCGCCTCTGGGTGGCCGCACGCCAGCGTCCCGCCAAACTTTTGTCCCAGGTTACGGAATGCAATCAGTCTCAGTTTATACCTATATATGATCTTATGATTATGATTATTCTGTTCCCTTTCTCATATATATTTTGCTTTCTAAATTCCTGGTGAATTTGTACGATTTTATAGCTAGAGCACTCATGAAGGATAAAGAAAGATTAAAAGGGCAGCCCGGTGCACGTAGCTCATGAAGGATAAAGAAAGATCGATTCATATAACAACCTAAACATCTCTGTACAGATTGATTCTTTCTCTTGCTTCTGTTAAAACATCAATGGTAGTATGCACCAAATGATTTATACCATATTTCGATATTGAATCTGACAAATTAGGAATCCATGTCCTTGCCATGCCGTGAGGATTCTACGAATTTTTTAAGTTTCTTGCATATATGTAGTATGGGATGGCTGTTTTTGTTGTAAGAACAATTGTTATGCAGGTTTATCTACACTCTTCTCCGCCTGGGAATCATTATGTGCTTGCTGACTTGCTCTGCTCATATTGCCACCAAAACTGTGAGCGGTCCCTACTTGTCTTGTGTATTAATTGAAAGCATCTAATTATGGAGTTGCAACATGGCAGCTAGCTGCTACTGGTTTATCAAAATTCCTCAAAGCCTTTCATGTTATTACTCCCTCCGTCCCAAAATTCTTGTCTTAGATTTGTCTAAATACGGATGTATCAAGTCACGTTTTAGTATTAGATACATCCGTATCTAGACAAATCTAAGACAAGAATTTTGGGACGGAGGGAGTACAAGAAAGCCAAAGCTTTCATTTTCTAGATATGTCCAGTTTAAATATGAACGATATTTTAAGAAAGGAAATTGTAGTAAGTTTTGAAACAGAATTGTTAGCTCCTAATAATAGTTTACTGAATCCACCAAGTCCCAGTTAGATTCTTCGAACTCTATGACCTTAGATGTAATGTAACCTGGTGATAAGGACTATTTTGTCTTTACTTGAAATGAGCATATGATTGTCGTATTTTTTCTTGCTATACCAGAAGCTGCAATCACTGCTGATGTACTTCTGAATAGCAACTGTGATGAGGTATAGAGCAGTTCAGTTGCTATACTTTCTTATTTCCCATTTATCTGCTATTTGACTTGTGATGGTTTGATAATTGTCGGACCTTCAGGATTTCCCAGATGATCCAGCTAGGAAATTTGACGAATTCAAGCAGTTTGCGAATCCATCAAATTTTGAGATCTGAATGGGTAGGCCTCTCGGTGGTGGCTGCTCAGGTGAGAGATTATGTGCATTGTAACTCAATTATTATTTTTCTTTTGCCTCTCACGCTTGCAACCAAACAACTGTGTCATTATATTCCCTAAAAGAAACTCTGTGAATGTACTTCGATATGCTTGAAATTAGACACCATTGTACTGTGTAAAATTCTATTGTGTGTAATAGTTTTGCGAAGGTAATTTTTTAGAGAATAAGCTTAACAGCCCTGACTTTATAGAAAGCTTGATTTTAATGCTGGGTAGACCAGCTACATCGCTCAACTTCTGTATGTTCCGTAATTAATCCAGAGTAAGAAGCTTGGAAAGTTGGAAGGCTATCTGCCTGAACAAAATACTACTAGTGAAGCTTTTCCTCCTGTCGATGCTCTGAGAGTTCAAAGAAAAAAATGGCACATTAAAGTACTATGGGGTAAACATTTAGCCAAATGCAAATCAGAGTGCACCTGAATGTTGCTGATTTAGAGCTGCAATATTGTTGACATCTTGGACATAGGATGAAGGGTTTCTTTGATTTACCCTTTAATAATGTTAGAAGAAAAAACTCATCGAGCCTTAATCATCATCTGACCACTTAACCATCATTTCTTACCGCATTATGAACTTGTTGCTACATACAATGGACCCAGATGACCCTAATCCCAACCCTGTTGCTGATCATTTTTCCTAGTTCTGTCCTTGCAGCAATGGACAAAAGCATTGGGTTCCTTTAGCTGATTCAAGACTTCTATTTCTCAGAAAGTTAGGGATGACGAGGGCTACAATACTACAAGTGAACTACAAGTTTGGGATGTTCTGGACTTCTACTTCTCATAAAGTTTTTCTGATGTACAATTTGGTTTTGGTAACATAATGGGTTTTACAAATGATGTCAGTACTTCCTCTCATGATTTTATGAATATTGTTGACTTTTTTTTGCAGGGAGAATATTGTTGACTTGGTAGAGCGGCATGTGGCACTCCTGTCTCTCAATGAGACATAGGAACCAAATAATGCAACCAATAAGGTTCCAGTCGGTCACAGTACAATGGACCCTGATACACATCCTTGTACCTTTTAGAGCAACTATAAAGTGGGCTATAAGCCCGCTTACATGACACTTTTGCTTATGTGGAGGAGAGATAAGGAAAAAGGGAAGGAGTGGGCGCTCATGCAAGAGCCAATATCTAACCTTATAGACAGCCCTATTATATGAGTAATTAATCGTGCTAGCTCTTGATGACATGGCTCCTTAGAAAATCCTTAGAAAATATACCAAACGAGCTCCATACAAAAGAAAATATATGGATCTACATCCACCAATAATCCTATAAAACACCATTGAATCAATGTAGCCCCAGCCAAATCTAGTTATGTAGTAACCAACAGTGCACATGATGCAAAATCCGTTCTTGTAAGAGACACCACATGTTGGTAGGCTAAACAAATTGTGCATTATCACATTGCATGCAAATTTTAAAAGTTGCATTTTTATTGGTGTGCTTAATTTGGTTGACATGTGTGTTTCACATGCACAATTACTAGTGCATATAAGAGAACATATTAATTTGCTGATTAGATGTGTTTTTTTACAAAAAAATATGCTTAAGGATGAAAGGGTTATGCATTGATATTTTGTCATGGGGTTCATCCTTCTTTTCAACAACAAAATATCTTTTGCAGGATCTTTATCATCTTCGCCCCCTTCATGTTTGAATCCTGGCTCCACCCCTGGCTTGGACTTGGCAGAGAAAAGTACTCGCCACTTCACCAGCAAAACAGAACCATTTACACCGTCTTAATAGTCCTCGAGTGCATTACACTATACCAAGTCATCACCACTATGGCACGATACAAAGAGAACCCACCGTCTCCAAATCTCCAAAGTTGCGATTTTTATTGCGAGTGCAAAGCAATCAGCATAGAAATCACCCAAGTCTCTACTACGGATAAATTGCTTTGGAGTCGAAGGGGCAAATCTGCCACTGATCAATCGCTAGAAGCCTCTATCCAAATCAAAATCTTACCAACAACGCAGCACGCAACGTTGGAGATGCAATTCGAGCGAAAGGAAACCTCATTACAGATCCAAAACACAAGCTCGCGGTCGCATTAAAAAACTTAGCCGCGGCATTCCTATTGGGACCGGAGCAAGCAAGCCGGTGGCTGGTTAGCGAGGAGGGCTGTCTGACCTGGCGGCGCATGAGGTACTTGATCCCGAAGGCGAGGTCCCCGATGGGCCACTTCCCGAGCGTCTCCGAGTAGGTGAATCGCAGCGTCTCGGCGAGTGTACCCACCGCCTCCATCCATGTCGCAGGCGGCTGCGATGGCTGCCGCGCCGCGCGTCCCCTCCGCCTTTTCCCTCCTCCGCCCCCGCCGGAGCTACCGGCGGCCTCCTCATGTTTCGCCAGCCTCCGGCTCAGCACGAAGTAGAGCAACATGGCCGCGCCCAACGCCGTGGCCATCGTCGCCGTCCCCATGGCGACGGATCCCAACGCGGCGAGGGGGCTTTCCGCCACCCCGGGATCTTTATTCGCTAGGGGCTAACGTGCAAATATTTCTTTCCAGTTTCTTCCCCGCCTTGCGGGATGATGAATTGACGATGGTTGGTTTGGTTTGGTTGTTTTTCTCACTTTTCTTTATGGGCAACGCTGCTGCGCATCGCCGGTTAAAGATCCGTCGCCTCACGAGCCATTGAATTTAACCTGAGATAATTGCCACATTCAGCTGTCAACTTTGTAATACGGATGATGTGTTTGAACATTTGCAACAGAGTTTATGTTGTAAAACTTTCACAACATAGGTATATTTGCAGTTTTTATTTGCAACAGAGCTAATGTTGCCTTTTTTTTCCTTCAACTTTATACAAGGGTTATGAAAAAGATTTTTGCAACATCAATGATGTTGCAGAAACCTTTCTTGCAACATGGAGGATGTTGCAAGAAAAAGAATCGTCATCCCTGCCATCGCACCATCGCCGGCGAGTGTCGGAGCTCCTGCCAGGTCGGCTCGCCTCCTCTCCTGCAACCTCGTCTCCATCCTCGTCTTCGGCGAGGTGAGAGCATTACGTGTGGTCGATGATCGTCGTGGAGGCAGCTGGCAAAGCCAGCTAGCGCGCCCGACCCTGACTGCAACCTCGCCTCCATCCTCCTCTCCGGCAGGTGGGCGGTTGTTGGCGCTGGTGCCGAAGCTTCAGGTGACGTGCGTCTTTGGTTTGCTGTTACAAGGATCTAGATGTCACTCCCTTGCATTTGTCTTCGTCGGTCAGCAGCAGACTAATTGTTGTGCTGGTAAAATTGCAACAATGAGCTAGTTGCAAAACTAGTGGTGGTGGCCCATGGGCACGTGTAAGGGAAGATAGCGGATGCGGGAGCTGCGATCCGTTGGGTGATTACGAATAGTGGGTCTGTGTCTTGAGGGTCGGGGATAGAAGGGTAACTTTGTTTCTCCCAAATAGTGGGCGCCAGCGATTTCGGACGAGGAGGGCGTGTTTTGAAATAGTGAGCGCGAGCGACTTCGAGCGAGGAGGGCGTGTTTTGAAATAGTGGGCGCGAGCGATTTCGGCCGAAGAAAGGGTGTTTTTCCGCCCATGGTTTATGAATTATTCGATGCCTGTCATTTCGGCCGAGGAGAGGGTGTTTTGCCACCCATGGTTTATGAATTATTTGGCACCTATCATTTCGGCTGAGGAGAGGGCGCGCTTGGATGAAGTTACAAACCTATCCTTGATGTACAACGGGTCAATTGATGTGTGTCCCACATAAGCTGGTAATTTCGCGTCTCCCTTTTATTTGCTCGGGCGAATTCCACCGAGCAGAGGGTGTTTAGCAGTTCGTTCAAATTTTGGGAGAACGAGTATCCACGTCTATCTTACCAAGTCGATTCGAAACAAATTTTGAAATATTAGCTTGCCACTTCGTTTTTAGATGGTGAGATGCTGCTCGAGACTTATGTGTTTTTACATGTTCGTTGCTACCGATTTACTATTTGATAAATAGTTGACCCACTCAAAAATGGGAATCAAACCTAAAATAAAATATCTCGACTGAGTGAAGTAGCTCGTTCACCCGATCAAAATTGTGGACTAAATCCAAAATTGAACACATCATTTGATTAGCATGTTGTATTATAGTACTCCATGTGTCAAATTAATGAACTTGTTTGATAAGCATATCTCCGTTCATGTGTGGATTGCAAACACCATGTTCTCCAATTCAAAGATCTAAATGCAAATTTATACCGAAACATGGTTTATATCAGTCTTCGATGCATAAACGCGACCTCCCCCTTTCCCGGACTCCTGTTCTCTCTCTAGTCGACAATCTTCGTTTCTATCACACGCATACAAACACAAACATTGCCGGTCCCTCTCCCTCTCTCTCTGTGTGTGTGCGTATCTCGGTCTTTCTAGTTCGCATGCACACTCCATGTATAGGTCTATCTCGCACACAATGTATGATTCTCTAGTCCAAGTTACATATCTAGGGTGCACTCCCGTACACACACAAATTCCCTAGCTCATTGTCCGTAACTCTCTCACGCACCACTCCGCCATCTCGGGGATCTTCCCTCTCTCTCCATCTCCCTAGGTCACACATACACATGCATATCTCACTTGCGCTAGATAGACCCATCTAAAACTCTCTCTCTCCCTCATTCTCTCCCCATCTCTTCTCTCACACACTCACGCCTAGCTAAGTACGACTGTCTCCCACTCTTGTAGGCACACGCAGTCCCCCTAGTATATGACTATTTCTCAATCTCCATCACAAATATATGCATTGCCTCTTTCCCTCACTTGGTCTATCAAAATTTCTCTCGGGGCATATTTCTATCGCACACACACCTCGTCCCTCGATCTCCCACCCATATAGTACCCTCACGATCTCGAGGGAATCTCTCTATCACAAACACGCCCTCTCTCCCTCCCCATGCGTCCATATTCTCCATACGTCCCTCTCTACCTTTGTCCCTTGTTGGCCAGACCTCTATTGGACAGGTGCTATTGGGGGGGGGGGGGGGTCTCTCTCGGTTGCAAACAACCACGCACTAGCTATCTCCATGTATCTCCTCACCTTGCTTTCTATCTCGGAGATGCATGTGTGATATGTTTGCATAAGACACATACACACTCTCTCTATTTTATTGTTTGTTGTCCCTTTATCTCTCTCACACACAGTACTCTTTTTGCACACTCACTCTTTCTCCTTCACACGCACTTGATCTCTCTTGACTTAGGTACTCTCTTCGGTCCATAGCATATAGATTTATTGAAAAGTAAAACCTCACAAAGTTTGACCAGGTACGTGGAGAAAAACATTTACATCTAGAACGACAAACATATATCATTAGATTCATCACAAGACGTAGTTTCATATGATGTATCTTTGGTATTGCAGATATAAATAATTTTATGTGTAAACCTGGTCAAAATTTCCAAAGTTTGACTTCTAAAAAATTTATATGCAGTGCATTATCGAACGGATGGAGTATCTCTTTCCCTCTCCCAAATCTCTGATGCACCACTCAGCCGTATCCGGGCTTCTCTATCTCTCTCAAACTTTATATCTCCCTAGGTCACACATACACATATCTCGCTCACACTACATAGACCCATCTAACACTCACCGCCCTTGTTCTTTGTCTATGTGACACGCACCCCCCTAAGTACCATCTCTCACTCCATAAGAGGCACATGCACTCCCCCTAAGTATGGCTATCTCTCACTATCCATCACGAACACACGTATTGTCTCCTTCCATCCCTACGTCTATCTCGATCTCTCTCGCGGTATCTTCTATCGTGCACACACCTTGTCACTCGATCTCCCACCCATGTAGTCCCATCACGATCTCCAGGGGATATCTCTATCACAAACACACACACTCTCTCCTCCCCATGCCTGCATTTTCTCCATACGTCTCTCTCGACCTCTCTTCCTTGTTTGCCAGACCTCTCTTGGCCACGTGCTAGGGGTCTTTCTCTCTCAGTTGCAAACAACCACACACTATCTCCTCACCTCGCTTTCGCTCTCGAAGATGCATGTGTGATATGTTTGCATAAGACACACACACACTTTTCTCTACTTTATCGTGTGTTGTCCATGTCTCTTTCACACACACGCACACACACACACACACTTTTTGCACACTCACTCGTTCTATTTCACACACACACTCTCTCTCTAGTTAGGTACTCTCTCACGTCCATAACATATGGATGTTTTGAAAAGTCAAACCTCAGAAAAGTTTGACCAGGTATATGTGGAGAAAAACATATACATCTGGAATGATCAATAGGTTCATCACAACATGTACTTAGTTCATACTCCCTCCTTCCCAAAATATAAGGCGCGATTGACTATGCACGGTCTTTGATGCACGACTTTGACCACTAATATATATCAGAATACATGGACTGAACATGTATAAATGGCACTGTCATATTTGTCTCACAAAATAAATTTTATTTCATATATCTGTATACTAATTTTATAGGCATACAATACGTGAAAATCACAGTCAAAGTTATGCAACGACGGCCAGAAAAGTCAATCGTGCCTTATATTTTGGGAAGGAGGGAGCATCATTTATCTTTGGTATTGTGGATATAAGTAATTTCTTTATAAACTTGGTCAAAGTTTCAAAGTTTGACTTTAAAAAATTATAGGAACTACATTATCGAACGGAGGGAGTATCTCTTTCTCTCTCTACTATCTCTCATGGGCCTCCCCTCTCACTCAATCTCTCTTTACCAAGGGATTATACGGTCACTATGTTAGCGTATAGCTCCGTATATTGTTTAGTTGACCGGTCAACCAGTCCACATGCTGCCTTGTTAGCTCGCGTTCTCTATCTTGGTGTGTTGGCCCATGTGGCAGTGGGTGAAAATAAATAAACTAGAGGCCCATCTGACATGCGGTGAAGTAAACAAAGTTGAAACCACTCGCGGTAGCACCCCGCATGCTAGTAAATTGAGGGCACACTTCTTCCACGTGAAGGACGCACTCGCACACTACACTACTGCGCCGCAGCATGCACACAAGGACGCACTCGCGCACACCCAGCACACAATACACACCAGCACACATGTACATCGGCGTCGCCGCCGGTTGAGATGGACGGCGAGGTAGCCAACAAGTGGAGGCGGCTCGAGCAGAAACCGCATCCGGCGAGCATGTACTTCATCAGCAGCCTCCCTGACGACATGCTGCTCGTCATCATCGCCCTCCTCCCCACCAAATCTGTCGTGCGGACCACCCTGCTCTCCCGGCGGTGGCGCCCCTCTAGCGCCGCATCCCGCTCAACCTCACCGTCGACAGCTGCCTCTACGAAGGGGATTGCAAACGCATGGCCGTAGTCTCCAAGATCCTTGTATCGCACCCTGGGCCAGCCAGACGCCTTGACATCCGCATGTTCAGTACCAACTGCAAGGTCCAAGCCAAGTTCAACGAGTGGTTCTTATCCCCTGCCCTAGATCAGCTCGAGGAGCTCGGGTTTGAAGGTGGACATCGATGCCACTCTCTGCCGCCGTCCGCGCTCCGCCTCGCGCCAACGCTACGCCGCTGCAGGTTTAACTCATGCTATTTTCCCCATATTAATGTCGCGCCCGCTCTTCTTCTCCCCCAACTCAATTAACTCGAGCTCTTCGACATTGGCATCTCGAAGGAGGCTATGGAGAACCTGCTTCGCGGCTGTACTGCGCTCGAGTACCTTTGTCTTCGACAGATCCACGGGTTCATTACCCTCCACATCGCCTCGACGAACCTCCGATGGATTTATGTGTCTTGCTGGCCCTGCAACAAGACATTACTTGGGAAGAGATCAGTTGTGCTATTTCACGATATGGTCATTGAGAATGCGCATTTGCTTGAGAGATTGCTTATATCTGATCTAGAAGATCCAACAAGAACCAGGGTCATTGATGCGCCGAAAGTGTTGGCCTAATCGTCTGCCAAATTCACCGAACTTGTTATTGGATCCATAATGGTTCAGGTATAACACTTTTCTTCTTTTCCTTCTTCTTCTTGAAAATCACAATTCTAAATTTTTTTCTTGATGTGTGTTCGACTGTCATCCAAAAAATGATTCCCACAAGCTTGACCCAGTCTATGCGCAAAGTGAAGATCTTGGCAATAAAATCTATCGGCCCCAATCTGGATCAAGTTGTTGGATTCCTTACATGCTTTTTTTTGCACGGGGAAGCTATTCATCGAGGTGAAACTCCTTTCCTATTAAATGTGAACCACAATGCAGCTAATTTTTTTTGCAATTTTCCCAAGTTACAGTGACAAGTGTAGTGTTCAAAACTGCATCCACGCACTATATACTGGAAGAAATGTTTTTACTATTTATTCTCACGTGATCATGCTACTTCTTGAGCTTGCGTTGGTTTTTCCCTTGAAGAGGAAGGGGTGATGCAGCAAACTAGAGATAAGTATTTCCCTCAGTTAAGAACCAAGGTATCAATCCAGTAGGAGAAGAACGCGCAAATCACCAATACCTGCACCAACAATCAATGCACCCAACGCGATAAAGGGGTTGTCAATCCCTTCATGATCACTTGCAAAGGTGAAATCTGATAGAGAAAGATAAATAAAACTAAACAAAAGATAAAATATTTTGGGTTTTTGATTTATAGATCGGAAAGTAAAAGATTGCAAATAGTAGATCGGAAACTAATATGATGGAAAATAGACCTGGGGGCCATACGTTTCACTAGAGGCTTCTCTCATGATAGCAAATAATACGATGGCACTACAAAAAAATACACTTCTGTGATGATATGTGTTTGTCACAGTAGGTCACGTTTTCTATCATGCATGTACATCCATGACGATTTTATGACAGAATCAAGATAGTCATACTTGTGCCACCGTAGAAGTGTTCCATGACATTACCAAAATTATCATCATGGAAGTGTCCACTTCCATGACGATAAATGGCGCGTCATGGTAGTGCTTTTGTCAAGGGTGACCGACACGTGGCATCCACCGTAACGGGTCGCCGTTAAGCTATCGGGTCCGATTTTGGATCTGATAACCCGCTAACAGCCCGGACCAATGAGGATTTTCCACATGTAAAATTCTCATTGGCCGAAGGAAACACGTGCTGGCTCACCATTGGGACAGATGTCATCCATTCATTGGACAGGAGGCGCCTATGATACATCGACACGTGGCACGACCCAACAGAGGCCCATTCTGGTGAAAAGGCCGGCCCATTTGACTTGGTCAAAAGGTAACGGGCCGGCCCACAGAAAGCCTGTTAACGGCCTGTTCATATATAGCCCATTCACGACCCGCTAACTCACGACCCGTTACGGCCTATCGGAATTAAGCCCTGTAGCTTCATCTGGGCCGTCCAATATGATTCCAGCCCATTGTAACTTCCGGCCCATGTATGGCCCATGATGTCTTTCGGCCCATACGAGGCCATTTGTAACTCTTGGCCCATTAACGGTCTGTGGTGAATCTGGCCCGCAATGAACAGTGTACTGCTTTATACCCATTAACGGCCCATTATTCCATTGGGTCGTTTCCAACCCATGTTATCTTTTGGCCTTCTCAGGGCCCATTTATTCTTGGGCTCATTTCCAGCATTCGGTTACTTACGGCCCGTTACTGGCCTTTTCTGCTTGTGGGCCAAATTCAGCCCGTGGTTACAATCGGCCCGTTTGCGGCCCGTTAATCCGTTGGGCCATTTTCATAACGTCATCAAATACGGCCGATTAACAACGACCCGTTATTGTCGCCCATGAACGGACGATTCCAAATCTAGCCCGTTTACGGCCCATAATGCGGTTTGTTATTGGCCCATGTTTGGCCTATCGATCATACGACACGTAGAAGGCCCATTGATGCTACGGCCCTTAGAAGGCCCATAGTTTCTACGGCCCCTAGGAGGCCCATGGTAACTACAGTAAATATGTAGCCCATGGTTATTGTGGCCTAGTTTTAAAAAATAGGTTATTGTGGCCATTAGCAAACCGCGGAAAAAGAACTGCACTGACTACAAGCAAACAAATAAACAAGACAACAAGGAAATAAATAAGCAGGCAACTTACGCTATGCTATCATGGCTATTACACATATTACATCCACTGGCATCAAAGTTCGCCACCAGTGCAAATATAGGGAACAAAGCAGCATATCATATACACTGGTTCTCAAAGTTGGCGACCAGTGCAAATAAACGCCGCAGCAAAACAAGTCCAGAACTGAAACCACTTCAGAAGAGCTCAAGAAACAATATCCTGGGTACCCATAATGCTGGCAAGATGCTTAGCAAGCTTATTAACTTTCTCTTGTTTAGCGCTTAAATCCTCCAGCACTTGCTGTTGCACCAGAAAGTATGCATCTGAATTCTGCAGGGACTTCCTCAGTCCTTCAGCTTCCTGTCGCATAACATCTGATCGATGTCTTTCAACTTGAAGTTGAGACTCAAGAAGCCGGACTGATTCAGGCAGCAAGTTCGAAGAGCTGGTGCCAGCAGTAGTAGCCAGTAACTCGAACACTACATCAAGACAGGACTTTGGGGTTGTCTCAGTGCCTTTAATATAGTTTTTATCAGCTTTCTTAGAGACCAACAGGGATGTCTCACTATCTTGAACCTTATCTGCATTACTTCCTTTACCATTGCATAACGGGGTACTCTTCTCCAATATTTTATCCGCGTTCTAAAAGAGAAACAAACAAACACATCACAGGTTACCATGTAGTATATGAAACTCATTTTGGTAAACCAGTTCAGTAGTAAGGTGGACAGGATAACAGCATGAAACAAACATATATCTATGTAGTATGGTCACTGTATGGTCTATATCATTCTAGTTTATGTTGCCAAATCAAGATAGATACAGTTCGAATCATATCTATTTAAGACAAAGCAGTATAGACAGAATATAAGTGTGGGAAACTACACAGTAATAACAACACTTGTAATGTGCATGGCATGAGAACATAACTGTTTATTCAATTGAAACTGAAATCAACATAGAGCAAGTTACAACAGCAAACACGTTAAAGAAACAGGTTTAAAACATACCTGTTGCGCCATTGGAGTTTCAATTGCATCCTTCAAATTTGTAATTAGTTGGTATGAGTAAATACAGTGATGCAAGAGCAATGTAGTATGAACCATAGTTACGGAACCTAACCTGAGAACAATTCTTCTGCTGCTTTAAGCGTTGACTTGGGGTTCGGAGTGGTGGTCCTCGTGCTTTGGGCACTGCAGTTGCCTTACTAACTACTCGTGTTTGGGTGCTCTGTGGTGGAGACGGTGCTGTGTCAACTAGAACTGGGTTACTATCTGCTGGGGTTGGGGTTAGAAGGGGTGTAGCTGGTTCTCTGTCCAACTGGGTAGGGGTACAATCTGCGTGAGTCTGGGTTATGTGTGGTGGGACTGGTTCTTGGGCAAGTACAACTGTGGTTCTATCTGCATCGACAGGTAGCATGATCTTTTCTGAAGACCGTGTTTTTACTCCCACAGATACTGCCATCACCCCCTCCAATTGAAATGGCTGATAAACAAGAAAAGTAATTGAATGTACAGACATTGTAAGATAGACAGGTGCAATGGATAGTAGGGAAGAAAACAGGGCATGAAATAATTCACATTTATGTTGTCTAACCAAACAGAATAGCAGGACATAATTTCACATATATGATGGCTAATTAAACAGGATAGCATGACACAATTTCACATGTATGATGGCTAACTAAACAAGATAGAATGACATACTTCAAAATATGATGACTATGTAAATAGGATGACATGATATAACTATACGATGTGTCTATTAAAGTGGTTGGCATGCCATAAATCGCAAACATGTCGTTGATGGAAACAGGATGGCATGATATAATTCACGGATAGAATGACATAATTCAAAATATGATGACTATGTAAACAGGATGAGATGATATAACCATATTATGTCTTTAGAAAATGGGTTGGCATGCCATAATTTAGATACATGTTGTCTATGTAAACATCATGGCATGATATAATTCAAATATATGATTTATATACTAAGAAAGTGAGCAGAGGGCAATCGCATATATGATGTGTCAACTAAGGAGATGGCATTCAATATTGTGTATATGATGTAAAAACTAAGCATTGCAATACAACATATGCATGATATGAGTAATATAACCCTGCCAAGTTTGAGCATACACCTCAGGGGGGTAATAGGACTAGTCATCTGCCTCGGAATCCTCCTCTGAAGAGCTATCTGTAACCAGCAAGATATCTGCTTCAACAGGTAGCATTGTCTGCTCTGAAGACCTTGTTTTCACTCCAGATTTCTCCATCACCAATTCAAATGGCTGATGCACAGGAAGAGCAGTTGAATATACAAACATTGTCGACAAATGCAACGAGAAATACAAAAAAAGGATGGCATGATATAATTCACATATATGATGCTTGGCTAAACAGCATGGCATTGCATAATTCACATATATAATGCCTTGCAACAAGATAGCATTGCATAATTCACATATATAATGTCTTGCAACAAGATGGCATTGCATAATTCACATATATGGTAATTAGACACTAAACAGGTGGCATTCACACAAAGCATGTCTAAACTAAGCAAATGACATGGCAATGCAAGATACCATACACACGATATGAGCAACATAACCCTGCCAAGTTAGAGCATGCACCTCAGGGGGGAATAGGACTGGTCATCTGTCTCTGAATCCTCCTCTGAGGAGCTATCCGTAACCATCAAGACATGCGCTTCGTCAGATAGCATTGTCTGCTCTGAAGCCCTTGTTTCCACTCCAGATTTTTCCATGACCGTGCCGAATGGCTGATGCACAGGAAGAGTAATTGAATGTACTAAAATGATAGAGGCAAAGGTGTCCCGTCTTTCGATGAGATGATGAATATCGCTTTGATGGAAGTCGACTTTGACGATCCGACTACGAACGTGCGAGGACGTCGCGCCTTAGCAATCGCTAAACCAACTCCGAGAGGTTATCGACCACGCCGGAGCACGATCAACCTGACCACGAGGGTCTGTTTCCTGCGAGCAAACGAAGAACAGGCAAGAAACTGAGATTGCAATCTGGATATTGCGAATATAAGATGAAAGCTTTATTGATCAAGGTGGGGTTTTGATAGAGGCAAAGGTGTCCCGTCTTTCGATGAGATGATGAATATCGCTTTGATGGAAGTCGACTTTGACGATCCGACTACGAACGTGCGAGGACGTCGCGCCTTAGCAATCGCTAAACCAACTCCGAGAGGTTATCGACCACGCCGGAGCACGATCAACCTGACCACGAGGGTCTGTTTCCTGCGAGCAAACGAAGAACAGGCAAGAAACTGAGATTGCAATCTGGATATTGCGAATATAAGATGAAAGCTTTATTGATCAAGGTGGGGTTCTGTGACGCCTTTGTCTGGTCGCTGAACACAAACGAAGTACGCGAAGTTGCAGCTATGGCGAACTTTTAATCTAAACAAAACCCAAAGTCTAAACGACGCCCTAAGGGCTGTATATATGGAGGAAGAGGGGGGAATTTCGTGGCCCTTGAGGAAGGGGTCCGAAACCAACCCTATCTCTTGTTTCCCCACACATACGGACTCTAAAAACAGCCTATACTTATGTATTTCGAAATTACATGGGCCTGGCCCAATAATAAGGTGACGCAGCACCTAGAATAGCCTCTGGACGAAAGTTATGAAGTAGCATCTTGTATATTTCGTCCAAGGCTTCATGCACGCATTATGGTGGCTTCAACGTCCTGAAATCATCACTTGTAACTCCGTTCTTGTTCCCCATGCGCATGCCATCATCTCCATGCTTGTTCTTGCTCCAATGTTCATCCTTCTCAAAGCTAGGCCCTTCATTTGTAAGCAAAACAAATGTATCCAATTTAGGCAGCATCATATTCTCATGAACATTAGAATCATTAGCAAGAAACGAAAGTACCTGGTAATTTAATTGGCGTGCGCGAGCTCTAGTAATTGGTCCAGTATGTATAGCAGCAGGGACTGTGGGTGTAATAATTGTATTGATGTCCTCATCATCCTCCCCTTCTTGAAATGAAGTCGTCCTCGACGGAAGCTCATCTTCCTCACCCAAATAAGGCTTCAAATCTGCAATATTAAAAGTGGGACTAACCCCAAAATCTGCAGGCAGCTCAAGTTTATATGCATTATCATTTATTTTCTCTAACACCTTAAAAGGACCATCAGCACGTGGCATTAGCTTTGATTTGCGCAAATCAGGAAATCTATCCTTACGCAAATGTAACCAAACAAGATCTCCAGGTGCAAACACAACATGTTTTCTACCCTTATCTCCAGCAAGTTTATATTTAGCATTCATACGCTCAATGTTTTCCTTAGTTAACTCATGCATTTTTAAGATCAATTCAGCACGTTGTTTAGCATCAAAATTAACCTTCTCCGAAGATGGAAGAGGCAACAAATCAATAGGTGCACGAGGTAGGAAACCATACACAATTTCAAAAGGGCACATCTTAGTAGTAGAATGCAATGAACGATTATAAGCAAACTCAATATGAGGCAAGCAGTCTTCCCACATTTTCTTATTATTCTTCAAAACAGCCCTAAGCATAGTAGACAATGTTCTATTGACTACTTCAGTTTGTCCATCAGTTTGGGGGTGACAAGTAGTACTAAAAAGCAGTTTAGTCCCCAACTTAGCCCATAAACATCTCCAAAAGTGGCTAAGAAATTTAGTATCACGATCTGAAACAATAGTATTTGGCACACCATGCAAGCGAATAATTTCACGAAAGAACAAATCAGCAACATTAACAGCATCATCGCTTTTATGACATGGTATAAAGTGCGCCATTTTCGAGAATCTATCCACGACAACAAATATGCTATCCCTCCCCTTCTTTGTTCGAGGTAAACCTAAAACAAAGTCCATAGATATATCCTCCCAAGGAACACTAGGTACAGGCAAAGGCATATATAAACCATGAGGATTGAGTCGTGACTTAGCTTTTTGACATGTAGTGCAGCGAGCAACAAAACGCTCAACATCCCGTCTCATCTTTGGCCAAAAGAAATGTGTAGCAAGTACGTCCTCCGTCTTCTTCACGCCAAAGTGTCCCATTAATCCTCCTCCATGCGCCTCCTGCAACAACAAAAGACGAAGAGAGCTAGCTGGAATGGATAGCTTGTTAGCACGGAACACAAATCCATCATTAACGACAAACTTGTTCCAGGTTCTTCCTTCTTTACAATTCTGCAATACATCTTTAAAATCAGCATCATGCACATATTGATCTTTGATGGTCTCCAAACCAAATATTTTGAAGTCAAGTTGTGAAAGCATAGTATAGCGACGAGACAATGCATCAGCAATAACATTTTCTTTACCCTTCTTGTGTTTAATGACATAAGGGAAAGTTTCAATGAATTCAACCCATTTAGCATGTCTACGATTCAGTTTAGCTTGACTTTTAATATGTTTCAAAGATTCATGATCAGAATGTATAACAAATTCTTTGGGCCATAAATAATGTTGCCATGTTTCTAAAGTCCGAACAAGAGCATATAGTTCTTTATCATAAGTAGAATAATTCAGACTAGGCCCACTCAATTTTTCAGAAAAGTATGCAACAGGTTTGCCATCTTGTAATAACACACCTCCTAATCCAATGCCACTAGCATCACATTCAAGCTCAAAAGTCTTATTAAAATCAGGAAGTTGGAGTAAAGGAGCATGTGTCAACTTATCTTTCAATACCGTGAAGGCTTCTTCCTGTGCGGTACCCCAAACAAAAGGCACATCCTTCTTTGTAAGCTCGTTGAGAGGTGCAGCAATGGTGCTAAAATCTCTCACAAAACGCCTATAGAAACCAGCGAGTCCAAGAAAACTCCGCACTTGTGTGACCGTTTTGGGCTGCGGCCAACTCTCAATAGCTTCAATCTTGGCTTTATCAACTTCAATTCCCTGTGGAGTAACAACATAGCCAAGAAAAGATACTCGGTCGGTGCAAAAGGTGCACTTCCCAAGGTTACCAAACAAACGTGCATCACGTAGAGCAATAAAAACAGCACGTAAATGTTCCAAATGTTCTTCCAAAGATTTGCTATAAATCAGTATATCATCAAAATAGACCACCACAAATCGTCCAATGAAAGCACGTAAAACTTCGTTCATTAGTCTCATGAAAGTACTAGGTGCATTAGTTAACCCAAAAGGCATGACTAACCACTCATATAAACCAAACTTAGTTTTAAATGCAGTTTTCCATTCATCTCCCAATTTCATACGAATTTGATGGTATCCACTACGCAAATCAACTTTGGAGAATATTGTAGAGCCACTCAATTCATCAAGCATATCATCGAGCCTAGGAATAGGATGACGATAACGAATAGTAATATTATTAATGCCTCTACAATCAACACACATACGCGACGTACCATCCTTTTTAGGCACGAGTATAATAGGAACAGCACAAGGACTAAGAGATTCGCGTATATAACCTTTGTCGAGCAGCTCCTGTACTTGACGCATAATCTCCTTCGTCTCCTCTGGATTGGTACGGTATGGTGCACGGTTGGGTAGCGATGCACCGGGAATTAAGTCAATTTGATGCTCAATCCCTCGAATAGGTGGTAATCCCGGTGGCACGTCTTGTGGGAAGACGTCAGCGAACTCCTGCAAAATGTGAGTGACAGCAGGGGGCAAAGAGGAAGGCACGTCCTCGAATGAAAATAATGCCTCTTTGCACACAAAAGCATAGCAAACAGATTTGCTGAAATCTAGTTCATCAATATCAGATTTTGTGGCAAGTAAACATGCACTTTTCAATTTAATTTCAGAAACAACACTAGATGGTTTATTATTAGGTTTCATTTGTTGCTCAAATTCCTTTGCCACAATCTGATTTTCACTCTTATGTTTCTCCTGTTTTGCTTTATTAGCTCTATTAATGTCATCTTTCAAAATGGAATCAGGAGTCATAGGAAGCAAAGTAATATTTTTATCCTTATGAACAAGAGTATACTGATTGTTTCTACCATGGTGTACAGAATTTTTATCAAATTGCCATGGTCTACCTAGTAATAAGGAACATGCTTGCATGGGTACCACATCACAATCAACATAATCAGCATATGTAGAGATACTAAAATGCACACGAACAGTACGTGTTACCTTAACCTTGCCGCTGTTGTTGAACCATTGGATGTAGTAAGGATGTGGATGTGGTCTTGTGGTGAGAGATAGCTTCTCCACCATCTCCATGCTAGCCAAGTTGTTACAGCTCCCTCCATCTATGATGACGCGAACAGAACGTTCCTTCACAACTCCCTTTGTATGGAACAAATTATGCCTCTGATTTTGCTCTGCTTGTGTGACCTGCACACTCAAAACACGTTGAGCAACTAAACATTCATACCTGTCAGCGTCTTCAGGAGCCATGTATTGCGTCTCATTTTCAGAATCATCTCCACCATGTTCTTCACGTGTAATAAGAGCCAAAGTCTCCTCATCATAGTCACTAGCGGACTCATACCCACCATCCTCAGTAGCAATCATGACACGCTGAGATTTGCATTCTCTCGCAAAATGTCCTCTTCCCTTACAACGACGACAAATAATATCACTTGTGTGCCCTGTCGATGCCATGGAAGAAGAAGAGCTCTGCACAGGCCCGGCAGGTGTGCTCTTGGCAGAGAGTGGTGGTTGTGCCTGCTTTCTTGTATCACGGCTGGAGGTGGCACCTGATGGAGGTGATGGTGAAGTGGAAGTAGAAGATGCACGCGGTGTCCATGATGAAGGTCGACCTGCAGAAAAGTTAGTTCGCGCCAATGGCTGTCGATCCTGCACTTCACGTTCAGCTTTACAAGCAAGATGGAATAAACGAGTGATATTATTATAATCCTTATACTCTAGAATGGTCTGAATCTCTTTATTTAATCCACCCATAAAACGTGCAAGCATAGCTTCATTCTCCTCAACAATACCACATCTAATCATGCCAGTTTGTAATTCCTGATAATATTCTTCTACAGAATTTTTTCCTTGTCTTAAACGCTGCAATTTTTGAAGTAATTCACGTTGATAATATGGTGGAACCCAACGAGTACGCATAGCAGTTTTCAAAGCAGCCCAAGTAGCTGGAACAGGATATAATCTACAATGTTCAGACCACCAAACACATGCAAAGCTAGTGAAAGCACAAACAGCAGCAGGAACACGTCTCTCCTCAGGATATTGTAAACATGTAAATCGTTGTTCAGTTTCTAACTCCCAAGTAAGATATATATCAGGAACATATCTACCCTCAAATGGTGGAATATTCAATTTCAGTTTAGGGAGATGGTCATGATCTCGTACCTGAGGTGGTGGTGCCGGCCTACCGTTGCGAATATATACCTGAGGTCGACCTGCTGGTGGTGGTGCTGGTGGCTGCACGTAGTTCTGATTTTGATCAACCTCATCCTCATAATCGCCCGCATAATCGTCATCCTCCTCAGCCGCCGCAGGAGCAGGAGCCAAAGAAGCATCAACAGTAGGGACAGCAGCACCCGAATTTTGACCAATCTCAATTGGAACGCGCTGTGCCCGTCCCACTTGATTTGGAAGGCGGCGTTGGAGATGTGGTTGTTGTTGTTGTAGAGGTGCGACATGTGCAGCCGGTGGTGGTTGGGGAAGACGCTTTAGTAATTCAGTAAACTTGTTATCCAGCTTTGTCTCAAACGACTTCTCCACGGCATCTATCTTCTCCATAGCCTCTTCAAATCTGTTTAGCACATCTCCCACCTGGCCACTCATCATTTGCTGAAATTTATCATGCAACTCCTTGTTCGTCATGTTCGCCCAATCAGTCTCATCGGCTTGTGAACCTGCCATGGTTAGCAGCAATAGAAACACAAAAGAATATGATCCTGCAGACTACTAGAAGTGGTGGGATGGTGGTGTGTCACAAAACCTTCAAGCGAATCTCAAATTCTTACCAGTTCTTACCCAGCAGCAGGTGGTGATCGGCAACCGTTGTAGTCAAAAACTCTCAAAGCTTGGATATAGCGATTACCAGGGAGAGTCAAACGCACGATGTAGACTTATGTGGAGCTGGGAAGGCTTATAATATGGTAGCAAAATGGTAAGCAATAATCAATTCAGAGATGCAAAGTTGAATAAACGCTCAACGACGGTACTGTGCTGGTCCTAGGCTAGACCGTGCTAGAGACGCGAGCCTAGAACACTAACAAAATCACGGCGCTGCACGTAAACAAGGGAAAAGCACACTCAGGAATTTTTTTTTCGCTCTTTTTTTTTTTTCGCTCCTTTTTTTTTTTTTTTTTTTTGCGAAAAAATCACTATAATGGCGAGTGTCTCAAAACTCTTCCCAGGTCAAACTGACAGGATGGGCACAAAATTTTTTGACTATTTTTTTTTTCGGAAATCAGGGCAGCGACGACGAAAAAGTGCGACAAAAAATCACTATGATGGCGAGTGTCTCAAAACACTACCCGGGGCCTAAAAATAGGATAGGGAAAAAATATTTTGGGTTGCCGAAATTTTGGCCTAAAAACTGCCCGGGGGTCTCCAGACTCTTTTTTTTTTCTTCCGAGACCTACTCAGGCAAGGAAACACGAAACGGAAAATATATGGATCTCTAAAACAAACCGACTATGAAAAGAACTCGGATTGGTGGTGGATATATGGCGGTAGTATATGGCAGCGGTGGTGGTATATGGATACGGATTCAAAGCGGTGGCGGATAAGCAATGGTGGTAGATGGCAAGGCGATGATGATGGTGCGGCGGCGGCGTGACAACTTATGACCAGAACTCGAAACTCTAAAAGACTAGACTCTAAGACCAGCAACTTGACACGACGATGCAACCGCAAATTCAACAAAGCAAAAACCCTAAAAAGATTATGCAAAGGCTCAGATTGGTTCGGATATGATGAACTAACCCTAATTTTTTTTTGTGGCTTTTTCGTGGACTGTAGGTATGAAGAACAGACTCGATCTAAACTACGAAAAACTGTAAAATCTCACCGAGCAACCTGGAAATCTGATACCACTTGATAGAGGCAAAGGTGTCCCGTCTTTCGATGAGATGATGAATATCGCTTTGATGGAAGTCGACTTTGACGATCCGACTACGAACGTGCGAGGACGTCGCGCCTTAGCAATCGCTAAACCAACTCCGAGAGGTTATCGACCACGCCGGAGCACGATCAACCTGACCACGAGGGTCTGTTTCCTGCGAGCAAACGAAGAACAGGCAAGAAACTGAGATTGCAATCTGGATATTGCGAATATAAGATGAAAGCTTTATTGATCAAGGTGGGGTTCTGTGACGCCTTTGTCTGGTCGCTGAACACAAACGAAGTACGCGAAGTTGCAGCTATGGCGAACTTTTAATCTAAACAAAACCCAAAGTCTAAACGACGCCCTAAGGGCTGTATATATGGAGGAAGAGGGGGGAATTTCGTGGCCCTTGAGGAAGGGGTCCGAAACCAACCCTATCTCTTGTTTCCCCACACATACGGACTCTAAAAACAGCCTATACTTATGTATTTCGAAATTACATGGGCCTGGCCCAATAATAAGGTGACGCAGCACCTAGAATAGCCTCTGGACGAAAGTTATGAAGTAGCATCTTGTATATTTCGTCCAAGGCTTCATGCACGCATTATGGTGGCTTCAACGTCCTGAAATCATCACTTGTAACTCCGTTCTTGTTCCCCATGCGCATGCCATCATCTCCATGCTTGTTCTTGCTCCAATGTTCATCCTTCTCAAAGCTAGGCCCTTCATTTGTAAGCAAAACAAATGTATCCAATTTAGGCAGCATCATATTCTCATGAACATTAGAATCATTAGCAAGAAACGAAAGTACCTGGTAATTTAATTGGCGTGCGCGAGCTCTAGTAATTGGTCCAGTATGTATAGCAGCAGGGACTGTGGGTGTAATAATTGTATTGATGTCCTCATCATAAAATTGTTGACAAATTTAACACATAATAAAAAAATGATGGCATGATATAATTCACATATAAGATGACTGGCTAACCAGGGTGGCGTTGCAAAATTCACATATATGATGCCTGGCTAATCAAGATGGCATTGCATGATTCACATATACGATAAAGAAACTAAACATATGGCATTGACACAAAGCATGTCTAAACTAAGTAGATGACATATTTGATGTATAAAGTAAGCAATGCAAGGCACCATATGCATGATATTACCAACATCAGCATGCCAAGTTAGAGCGAAGACCTCAGGGGGTAAATAGGAGTGGTCTTCTCTTTCTGAATCCCCCTCAGAACAGTTATCTTCCTCTTTATTACGATCTGAAATGGGTGGAGGGGGCCGCCTTTGCGCCCACCATGGAGTGACGTCTGCATGAAATTTTATTGCCACACAAGGCTCGTCTCTTTTGCTCTACATGTTCAGTTCCATTGTGTACAATACTGACATGCATAGGAATAAAACATAGTGAGATTATGTAAGGAGTGCATGCACAAATCCAGAGTGATGGTAGCAAACTGTGGATAGACCCAAAACCAATGATAGCAGGCAGATAATAGCTTTAGTTAAAAAATACAGATAATGGCTCCTTTAATGTTTGTTTGCGCCCAACATGAAACTCATAGTAGACACCCGAGATTAACCAGATAGTAGACAGATAGTACTGATTGCTGCCCCAATATGTACCCACAACCATTTAAAAACTCAAGTTTAAGCATTAGTTTGGACCTGACTCAGAGTCTAATAGGTGAACACGACGATAAAGTAGCATGTCATCATATTAAGCGATGCATAACCTAAGCAGACACGGAAGAGTGCGACCTCTCTTGCGGACCCGTGTAGTCCTCAAGGTCATCTGCTCAGTTGATAATGGTAATGCAGTTGTCGTGGCTGCCGGCGGCGGGGAAGAAGATCTGAGGCGGCGAAAGATAGTCTGGAGAGCGGATCCCTGCTGTGGTGAACCCTTCCGTCGTTGGAGCAGCTGAGCTAGGGTGGAACACAGCGTAGCAGGAGCAGGACAAACCACACAAGGTTTTCTTTGACACATATCTATAATAGAAGTAATTGTGTAAGGGCTTGTTTGAATTTGAGGATTCTAACAATGCAGGGATAGGAAATAGACAGGAATAGGATAGTAATGCACGTGCAAAATAGAGAATTTAAGAACACGGGATTTCTACCAATCTGGGTGTTTGGTTCACAAGAATTGGAAGATCACAGGATGCAAAGAAGCATGGTGAGATTAAGTCAAACCACAAGAAAATGTACGGTTATAATGCTATTATGCTACTATCTCTTAGTCTTGTGCTTCATGAATAGGAATTTGAAAAGGAGGACAGGTGGAAATTAAAATTCCTACGGTTTTTATTTCAAGGAGACACTAAAGGAACAAATCCTACAGTTTTCCTTTGCTCCATTCCTTTGAACCAAATGCATGAATAGTAGTACCATAGGAAACTTTCCAATTCCCATGCTTTTCCTTCAGTTTTCCTTTCAAGCACTAGCGATTCTAGTAGGCAGGCTTGAGCAAGGAAAAGCCTACACTCAAAAAATGTTTTGTGCTACTTCTATTACTTTGGACCCAGGCCACTGCCCTACTAGCTCAACTCCCAGGCCCATCGACAAATGCACATCTCAAACGCACAGAGATAAATAATGATGGTGTTCAAGAGAGTCCATCACGGATAGCTAAGTTGCCTGGTACCTCACTGCTTGTCATATAGTAGGATAAAATAATCGTATTTCACGTTACTACGTGTGCTCAGTGGACAATATATATAACATGTAGAGTAAAAAGGAGATGCAACAAGTGTACAACCTCTTTGGCGAAGCCATGTCAATCTCAGCGTGATTGGGTTGGTCGGTGAGGATGCTCCGGCTGACTTGGCTGTCGGAGGAGGGGAAGAAGATCTTAGGCATCTGGAGATGGAGCCCGGGGTACTACTCCGCTGTGATGGAGGGTTTCATCGTTGGAGCAGCTCCGGTGAGTTGTACGACGCCGAGGCTGAAGCAGGACAAGAGAGACAATGTTAAACTGAGTGGAATTCTGATAGCATCTCCAATAGATGACGTAAAATACATAACTACAAAGTGCTAGATGTAAAATATATCAGCCGCTCATCTCTGAACTTAACTGTCGAAACTGAATTTAACTATCGAAACTAAACTTAACTGTCGAAACTGAATTTTGCTGTCGAAACTGAATTTTACTGTCAAAACTGAATGCACTAGTAGCAGAAAAGCAGTAGCAGCAGCGCGTGCGAGAGCCGGGGCAGCTGGTCATGTAGCAGCATCAGGTGAGGCTACACGTCATGAAAGTGCGTTATATCGACTAGAGGGGGGTGAATAGGCGATTTTTATGAATTCTTCACTGAAGAATTTGCAGGTGAGGAAATTCCTTAGCGAAGAACTACTTGCAGCGGAATAAGTACTCAAAAGTAAACATAGCAGAACACAAGCATGGTCATCATGATGAAATTAAGACAAGCACAGAGTACAGAAAGCGTAAACACAGGATAACACAGGATGAAGACAAACAGACTGAAGAAATTGAGCTGAGAAAATTGAGAAAGTCTTCAGTCAAAGTCTTCAAACACATATATGAACAAGCGCACAACACAGTTATGAGGGAATGAAAGAGTTGAGGAAATAGAACCAGTAAGCTTGGTGAAGACAATGATTTGGTAGACCAGTTCCAACTGCTGTCTCGGCTGTACATCTGGTTGGAGCGGCTAGGTATTTAAACCTGAGGACACACAGTCCTCATCGTATTCTCCTTGAGCTAAGGTCACACAGACCTCGCCCAATTACTCATGGTAAGTCTTCAGGTGACTTCTGAACCTTCACAAACTCGGTCACTCGGCGATCCACAATTCCTCTTGGATGCTCTAGACCATGACGCCTAACCGTCTGGAAGAAGCACAATCTTCAAAGGTAACAAGCGTCGGATCCACGCAGGATCAATCTCTTCAGTGATGCTCAATCACTTTGGGTTTGTAGGTGTTTGGGTTTGGGTTTTTCTCACTTGATGATTTTCGCTCAAAGTCCTCGGAGGATGGGATGCTCTCAAATGACAAGTGTCAGTTTCTCTCGGAGCAGCCAACCAGCTAGTGGTTGTAGGGGGTGGCTATTTATAGCCTAGGGAGCAGCCCGACATGATAAGACATAAATGCCCTTCAATGATATGACCGTTAGGTGGGTAGATATTTTGGGACAGCTGGCGCATAGCACAGCAACGGTCGGAAATTTGAGTATCAAATTCCTCAGGGCTATCATGTTCCTCATTGTGTAGGCAATCCGCACTGGCGAATTCCTAACTCCTCAGTCAGAACAAATTCCTCAGAGACCAGAAGAACTTCGTCTCTATCACTGAAGAATATGACTGAACTGTATGAGATTTCCAATGGCTTCACTCGAAGGGATTGGTAGGTGTAGGATTTTGAGTTGAGCATCACTTGGAAATTTTTCCTTAGTATTTCCTCGACCCCCTTTAACAGTACGGTGTTTCCTATGACTCAAGAAAGAGAAAATGAAACTACGAACACAAAAGTCTTCATGCTTCATGTTCCTCTAATGAATACCAAGTCTTCAAGGTCACACCAATTTCTTCACTTTCAAAGTCTTCAGAAAGTCTTCAGAAATCCAAAGTCTTCAGTCGAAGAACTTCATTTTTAGGGGTCGACTTTCTCTATAAATATCAAACTCCTCATAGACTTATAGTCCTGTGGACAATCATAAACACATTAGTCCCTTAACCTATAAGTCTTCAATACACCAAAATCACTAAGGGGCACTAGATGCACTTACATGTCAGTCGACTGACTTTTTCATCTCTGGTCAGTCGATTTTCCAGCCGTTGGATACGAAATCAAGAGCCTGCAGTTCATCTTGAACCTCCACCCCTCTGAGCCGCCAGCCACCACCGGCCAAACCGCTGCACCCCGCCGCCCGCGGCCGGCGGTGCGCTGCCCCGCTCGCCCCGAAACCACTCCCCACCGCCGGTCCGCCGCCGCCCCGCCATCCCTCTAGGCCCCCCCGTGCCGAGCTTTTTCTCTAGCGATCCCCACGCCACCGCCCCACCACCGCCGGCGACCACTGCCCCCACCCTGAACCCTAATATAGATAGTGGGGTACCTCTCCGGCGAGCCCCCCTCCCCGCTGCGGCTAGTTCTTCCTTAACTCTGGCGAGCCCCCCCACCCCCTAAAAATTGACTGACCCAAAAGTCGATTCAGTCGACTGAAGTGTAGCTAAATCAGAGCAGCATCGCAAGCAAGAGCAAGAGCGAGAGCAGCAGTGCGAGCAAGAGCAAGAGCAATAGCAAGACCAGACCAGGCAAGGACCGAGAGCAAGAGCAGAGCAGCAGCGCGAGCGAGAGCTAAAGCAGCAGCATCTCCTACTCATGTGGACATCGCCGCCGAGGGAGTGACACCATGGAGGAAGTGGTCGGCGATGCCGCCGTGGATGGAGCCGCGCCGTGTCAGCTTGGGACCGAGCGTCGACAGCACCGTGAGATCGAATCAAGAAGAAAATGCGGCGATTAGTGTACAACCTCTTTGGTGGCGCCGATTAGGCCTCAGCTTCATCCGAGGAAACGATGATTATGCTGCTCTTCGGGTGGTGCAGGTGAAGACGGCGGTGTGGGAACGGAGGTGGCGCGAAAGACGAGGGGAACGTCGGGGAAGCTCCTTGGAGGTGGAGGACGGGGTGGCTGAACCGGCGGGACGACGAGATCGACGACGGATCCTCATCTAGTACGGTGGATGAGGGACGTCGAGGTGTTGCTGTGGACGACGTCGTCGGGGAAGAGGCTCCGGCTGGGTGGCGGACGGAGGAGGGTGTGGGGCTTCGCGGGTTTTTGCGGCTGAAGGAAATATGCCCTAGAGGCAATAATAAAGTTATTATTTATTTCCTTATATCATGATAAATGTTTATTATTCATGCTAGAATTGTATTAACCGGAAACATAGTACTTGTGTGAATACATAGACAAACAGAGTGTCACTAGTATGCCTCTACTTGACTAGCTCGTTGATCAAAGATGGTTATGTTTCCTAGCCATAGACATGAGTTGTCATTTGATTAACGAGATCACATCATTAGGAGAAATGATGTGATTGACTTGACCCATTCCGTTAGCTTAGCACACGATCGTTTAGTATTCTGCTATTGCTTTCTTCATGACTTATACATGTTCCTATGACTATGAGATTATGCAACTCCCGTTTACCGAAGGAACACTTTGTGTGCTACCAAACGTCACAACGTAACTGGGTGATTATAAAGGTGCTCTACAGGTGTCTCCGAAGGTACTTGTTGGGTTGGCGTATTTCGAGATTAGGATTTGTCACTCCGATTGTCGAGAGGTATCTCTGGGCCCACTTGGTAATGCACATCACTATAAGCCTTGCAAGCATTGTAACTAATGAGTTAGTTTCGGGATGATGTATTACGGAACGAGTAAAGAGACTTGCCGGTAATGAGATTGAACTAGGTATTGAGATACCGACGATCGAATCTCGGGCAAGTAACATACCGATGACAAAGGGAACAACGTATGTTGTTATGCGGTTTGACCGATAAAGATCTTCGTAGAATATGTGGGAGCCAATATGAGCATCCAGGTTCCGCTATTGGTTATTGACCAGAAACGTTTCTTGGTCATGTCTACATAGTTCTCGAACCCGTAGGGTCCGCACGCTTAAAGTTTCGATGACGGTTATATTATGAGTTTATGTGTTTTGATGTACCGAAGGTTGTTCGGAGTCCCGGATGTGATCACGGACACGACGAGGAGTCTCGAAATGGTCAAGACATAAAGATTGATATATTGGAATCCTATATTTGGATATCGGAAGTGTTCCGGGTGAAATCGGGATTTTACCTGAGTACTGGGGGTTACCGGAACCCCCCCGGGGCTTAATGGGCCTTAGTGGAAATAGAGGGCAGCAAGGGGAGTGTGGGGCGTGCCCCCCCAAGGCCCAAACCGAATTGGTTTAGGGCAAGGGGGGTCTGCCCCCTCTTTCCTTCTCCTCCTCTCCCTTTCCTTCCCCCTCTCCTACTCCTACTAGGAATAGGAGGAGTCCTACTCCTAGTGGGAGTAGGACTCCCCCTTGGCGCGCCTCTCCCTGGCCGGCCGCCTCCTCCCCTTGCTCCTTTATATACGGGGGCAGGGGCACCCCATAGACACAACAATTGATCTCTTGATCTCTTAGCCGTGTGCGGTGCCCCCCTCCACCATAATCCACCTCGATCATATCGTAGCGGTGCTTAGGCGAAGCCCTGCGTCGGTAGAACATCATCATCACCACGCCGTCGTGCTGACGGAACTCTCCTTCAAAGCTCGACTGGATCGGAGTTCGAGGGACGTCATCGAGCTGAACGTGTGCTGAACTCGGAGGTGCCGTGCGTTCGGTACTTGATCGGTCGGATCGTGAAGACGTACGACTACATCAACCACGTTGTGCTAACGCTTCCGCTTTCGGTCTACGAGGGTACGTGGACAACACTCTCCCCTCTTGTTGCTATGCATAACCATGATCTTGCGTGTGCGTAGGATTTTTTTTTTTGAAATTATTGTGTTCCCCAACAGCGGCCTCGGTGTACGAATGGGTGGGCGGATGGGATGGGAGTAGGGAACAATGGCTTAGGGACGTGCTTGTCCGAAATGTGGTGTAAGTTATGAAAGTACCCCTACCGATTTGAGCTAGGTGGTTCTTTCGGTTTAGGGGTATCACGGGCATTTCACGTGTCGGGATTTCACAGGAGGTGGGAGTTTTCACGCACGTTGTAATTTTGGAATAGCAAGGCGCGGGTTGAGATGGAGGGAGTTGTCGGAGCACAACAAGACAAAGATATATCTTAAATATTTCGGGGTAACAAGGCGCGGGTTGAAGAGGCGGGAGTTTCGCAGCACGATAGACAGAGACGCTAGCTTGAAATTTCGGCATAACAAGGCGCGGCTTGAAATTTTGGGAGAACAAGCTTAATGTGTACCAAAAAAAGACAATTCGCACCTCATCACTAGAGAGAGCCATGTCTCGTTTTACTATATTACTAGAAATGCATTCAAATACAACAAAAAAACTAAAAAAATTGTGACAACAAACATAACGTGTACAGTACCAAAACAATTTGCACTTCCCTCAACAATAAAAAAACAATGTGTGTTGTCTAGCATATGGACTAAATTTGAGTACATTTTCCTTGTTTGAATGGGATTGTACTCGGGTTAGTTATACAACCATCTAAATATTATCTTCACAACACATGACATGAATATAGGAGAAGTAAATTCCTATATAAATACGAACTACATGTACATACGATCTCAAATTCAAATATATGTATCCATTTTATGTTGAATTCAAATCATAGTACATGTATGCTCTAGCTAGATGTTAGGAATCTAAACCATGTATGATATACTACGTATAATGTGTTTAACACGCACAACACACAGACAACACAATTTAGACTAGTAAGGTACACGTGCATTGCACGCATGAGATTTCGCAACCAAATTATTAATAAATACCACATTATAGCATGTAAGCTTTGAGTCATATATGCATGATGTAGATGTTCGTTTAATTCTTATAGTTCATTTCATTCAAAATCATCTAGTTTTTATAAGAAAGCTAATCTATTTTAAGATTCATGGAATTGTACGTTGTAAGGCATAAAGTAAAAACAAATAATGGAAAATCATGTAGAAAAACATTTGGGCAATTCTGATACGGAAGATTCTATAACAAAGAAGAAGTGGTTGTGTTTTGAGGTTTGTGCATTATGCTTAAGTTCAACCATGGAGTCTTCTAGATTGTACATGTGGCAAAATCTTGTGGAATCTAGATGATATCCAACGGCCAGTAGTGCTCAAATTTGCCATCTCTGCACCATCGGATTGGCCTCATCCAACGACCATCTTTCAAAGTTAAAGTTATCCGCACACTATATAAAAAAATATCAAATATAATATATAGGGGTATAGATATAGATATGTGATGCGAAAGCCACCCATCATCTCTAATTAGAATAGTGTGTCCATGCACGGATGCAATGTGGCCAAACGATGTCTGCCATCGGTATCTCAAATTAAAATCAGTCTGACCTTGTTCAATGTGTATACAGTACAACATGCTCGTTTCCAAACCACACCGCGCATATCTCAGTTATATTCATGCATGCATGGGTTTCAAACATCATGATCTCTTATTCAAATATTTGAATTCAACTTTACATTCATTATGACCTCACCTAGTCTTTTACACCCACACAGTCGTCTTCTCTTTATAATTGTACCACTAACTTTCTCTCGTGCATGCATGCACACACACTACCAGTCGGCATTATCCATCGCACACATGCAATCTTTTTCTTCAGGTCGGTCTCCCATGCATGCACACACACACACACACACACCTCCCCCTCTCCATCATATCGGGCATTCTTTATCTCTCACGTGCATGCGCAACGATCGATGTTCCTCTATGTGTGTGTATATATAGCTAGGTCTTTCACAATTTTCCACACAAACCGATCAATCTATATATCTAGTGAGGTCTCACCCTCTTTCCCACGTCCACATCGATCAATCTATACCTCTCTATATAGGATTACATAGCTAAATACACCCCATTAATTATATATCCAACGTCCCCCTCTCATCATCCATGCCTTCCGCTTCATCTCTCAGATGCGCGCACAGTGGCGAAGATAGGGGGCAGCAAGGGCCCTGCCCCCCCTAACATCACTATATATCAAGGCTAATATGAATGTGATCATTAGACAATTGCTGGTAAAATGGTGTAAGTTGATGAATTGGACCTCCTCGTAAAGGATTAGCAATGCTTGGCCCCCTAGCTCATTTATTTTTCATGGCTCCGCCACTGCGCACAACAGCGCACGTTCTCGCCCCCTCTCTTTAGATATTGATCTCGCACTTGTGCACTCCTTCATAGTCTCCCTCCACTTGGCCCCTCACACCATCTTCTAGCCCCCCACCGGATTTTGCCACATGTACAATCTAGCAGACTCCATGGTTGAACTTAAGCATAATGCACAAACTTCAAAACACAAGTGCTTCTCCTTTGTTCTAGAATCTTCCGTATCATAACTACCCAAACTCTTTTTCTAATTTAATTGCCATTATTTGTTTTTACTTTATGCTTTACAACGCACAATTCCATGAATCATAAAATATATTAAGGGCTTCTTTGATTCAAAGGATTCTAAAAGGAATTTTGGAGGATTCTAATCCTTAGGAATTTTCCTATCTTGGTTGTTTGATTCGTAGGATTGTAAACCATAGGAAATTTTCCATAGGATTCATTTGCACTAGATTTCATAGGAAACATCTCATCCACTCAAACCTCTATGAAAGAATCCTGCATTTTTTCTATGCACAATCAAACACTCTTACAATCCTGTAGGATTCAAGACGACATTCCATTCTAATCCTATGTTTTTCCTATTCCCGCATTTTGGAAATCCTACGAATCAAAGAGGCCCTAGCTTTTTTATAAAAACTAATTGATTTTGAATGAGATGCACTATAAGAATTAACCGAAGGTCTACATCAGGCATATATGACTCAGAGCTTACATGCTATAGCGTGGTATTTATTCATAATTTGGTTGCCAAATCTGATGCGTGCAATGCACATGTACCTTACTAGTACTTCGAGTATTTGCAAAACACGTAAATTATAATTCCAATGGCACGCTACACAGTGTCTCTCTTACAGTTCATGAAGCCACGTGGCACATGTGGTGGCGTTGTCGTGAACTCCCTATGTGGATTGATCACAGTGACGTGCTGCTGGTTCCAAAAGAATGTACTTGTCCTCTCTGAGGCACACTAGCGGTACATGCACGAAGTGAAGATGTGCACGCACGCCATGCACGCACTCATTCCCTCGCACACACACACGCGGATACACGGGGGATGCATTTTTGTATGAAGATCCACCCCATGTGATAATTTGATGCGTGTAAAGTCCTTCACTTCATTGATGGTCAATTAATACAGCGCATGCAAATTGAGTGGACGTGAGGGCGGAAGAAAGACATTACTACTCCACTGCGCGCATGCGAGTAGTTAAATCATGGGTTGCTACTTCCATTGGTCTCTTTCATATTTTGTGCCAATTTTTGACCATATTTGTAAGTGCTACCTCTTGAGCACTGCGTTGGTTTTCCCTTGAAGAGGAAAGGGTGATGCAGTAAAGTAGCGTAAGTATTTCCCTTAGTTTTTGAGAACCAAGGTATCAATCCAGTAGGAGATCACGCTCGAGTCCCACGCACCTACACAACCAAATAAAAACCTCGCAACTAACGCGATAAAGGGGTTGTCAATCCCTTCACGGTCACTTACAAGAGTGAGATCTGATAGATATGATAAGATAATATTTTTGGTAATTTTATGATAAAGAGAAATAAAGATGCAAAGTAAAATAAACGGCAATAGAAATAGCTAAGTGCTGGAAGATTAATATGATGGAAGATAGACCCGGGGGCCATAGGTTTCACTAGTGGCTTCTCTCAAGAGCATAAGTATTACGGTGGGTAAACGAATTACTGTCGAGCAATTGATAGAATTGAGCATAGTTATGAGAATATCTAGGTATGATCATGTATATAGGCATCACGTCCGCGACAAGTAGACCGAAATGATTCTGCATCTACTACTATTACTCCACACATCGACCGCTATCCAGCATGCATCTAGAGTATTAAGTTCATAAGAACAGAGTAATGCTTTAAGTAAGATGACATGATGTAGAGGGATAAACTCATGCAATATGATATAAACCCCATCTTTTTATCCTCGATGGCAACAATACAATACGTGCCTTGCTGCCCCTGCTGTCACTGGGAAAGGACACCGCAAGATTGAACCCAAAGCTAAGCACTTCTCCCATTGCAAGAAAGATCAATCTAGTAGGCCAAACCAAACTGATAATTCAAAGAGACTTGCAAAGATAACCAATCATACATAAAAGAATTCAGAGGAGATTCAAATATTGTTCATAGATAATCTTGATCATAAACCCACAATTCATCGGATCTCGACAAACACATCGCAAAATAAGATTACATCGAATAGATCTCCAAGAAGATCGAGGAGAACTTTGTATTGAGATCCAAAGAGAGAGAAGAAGCCATCTAGCTAATAACTATGGACCCGCAGGTCTGAGGTAAACTACTCACACATCATCGGAGAGGCTATGGTGTTGATGTAGAAGCCCTCCGTGATCAATGCCCCCTCCGGCGGAGCGCCAGAAAAGGCCCCAAGATGGGATCTCACGGGTACAGAGGTTGCGGCGGTGGAAATAGGGTTTTGCCTCTGTATCTGATGTTTCCAGGGTATATGGGTATATATAGGAGGAAGAAGTACGTCGGTGGAGCAACGAGGGGCCCACGAGGGTGGAGGGCGCGCCTAGGGGAGGTGGGCGCGCCCCCTGCCTCGTGCTCTCCTCGTTGATTGCTTTACGTAGACTCCAAGTCCTCTGGATCACGTTTGTTCCGAAAATCACGTTCCCGAAGGTTTCATTTCGTCTGGACTCCGTTTGATATCTTTTTCCTACGAAACACTGAAATAGGCAAGAAAACAGCAATTTGGGCTGGGCCTCCGGTTAATAGGTTAGTCCCAAAAATAATATAAAAGTGTAGAATAAAGCCCATTAAACATCCAAAACAGAATATAATATAGCATGGAACAATAAAAAATTATAGATACGTTGGAGACGCATCAAGCATCCCCAAGCTTAATTCCTGCTCGTCCTCGATTAGGTAAATGATAAAAACAGAATTTTTGATGTGGAATGCTACTTAGCATAATTTTCAATGTAATTCTCTTATTTGTGGTATGAATATTCAGATCCGAAAGATTCAAGACAAAAGTTTAATATTGACATAAAAATAATAATACTTCAAGCATACTAACTAAGCAATTATGTCTTCTCAAAATAACATGGCCAAAGAATGGTATCCCTACAAAATCATACAGTCTGGCTATGCTCTATCTTCACCACACAAAATATTTAAATCATGCACAACCCCGATGACAAGCCAAGCAATTGTTTCATACTTTTGGTGTTCTCAAACTTTTCAATCTTCACGCAATACATGAGCGTGAGCCATGGACATAGCACTATATGTGGAATAGAATGGTGGTTGTGGAGAAGACAAAAAAGGAGAAGATAGTCTCACATCAACTAGGCGTATCAACGGGCTATGGAGATGCCCATTAATAGATATCAATGTGAGTGAGTAGGGATTGCCATGCAACGGATGCACTAGAGCTATAAGTGTATGAAAGCTCAACAAAAGAAACTAAGTGGGTGTGCATCCAACTCGCTTGCTCACGAAGACCTAGGGCAATTTTGAGGAAGCCCATCATTGGAATATACAAGCCAAGTTATATAATGAAAAATTCCCACTAGTATATGAAAGTGATATCATAGGAGACTCTCTATCATGAAGATCATGGTGCTACTTTGAAGCACAAGTGTGGTAAAAGGATAGTAGCATTGTCCCTTATCTCTTTTCTCTCATTTTTTTCTTTGGGCCTTTTCTCTTTTTTATGGCCTATTTTGTTTATTTAGTCCGGAGTCTCATCCCGACTTGTGGGGGAATCATAGTCTCCATCATCCTTTCCTCACATGGGACAATGCTCTAATAATGATGATCATCACACTTTTATTTACTTTACAACTCAAGAATTACAACTCAATACTTAGAACAAAATATGACTCTATGTGAATGCCTCCGGTGGTGTACCGGGATATGCAATGAATCAAGAGTGACATGTACGACAATTATGAATGGTGGCTTTGCCACAAATACGATGTCAACTACATGATCATGCAAAGCAATATGAAAATGATGGAGCGTGTCATAGTAAACGGAACGGTGGTAAGTTGCATGGCAATATATCTCGGAATGGCTATGGAAATGCCATGATAGGTAGGTATGGTGGCTGTTTTGAGGAAGGTATATGGTGGGTGTATGATACCAGCGAAAAGTGCGCGGTATTAGAGAGGCTAGCAATGGTGGAAGGATGAGAGTGCGTATAATCCATGGACTCAACATTAGTCATAAAGAACTCATATACTTGTTGCAAAAATCTACAAGTTATCAAAGCAAAGTATTACACGCATGCTCCAAGGGGGATAGATTGGTAGGAAAAGACCATCGCTCGTCCCCGACCGCCACTCATAAGGAAGACAATCAATAAATAAATCATGCTCCGACTTCATCACATAACGGTTCACCATACGTGCATGCTACGGGAATCACAAACTTTAACACAAGTATTCCTCAAATTCACAACTACTCAACTAGCATGACTCTAATATCACCATCTTCATATCTCAAAACAATTATCAAGCATCAAACTTCTCATAGTATTCAACACACTTATAAGAAATAAAAAATTTATTAATCTTGGATGCCTATCATATTGGGACCAATTTTTATGATTAAAGCAAATTACCATGCTGTTTTATAGGACTCTCAAAATAATATAAGTGAAGTATGAGAGAACAATAGTTTCTATAAAACAAATCCACCACCGTGCTCTAAAAGATATAAGTGAAGCACTAGAGCAAAAACTATATAGCTCAAAAGATATAAGTGAAGCACATAGAGTATTCTAATAAATTCCGAATCATGTGTGTCTCTCTCAAAAGGTGTGTACAGCAAGGATGATTGTGGTAAACTAAAAAGCAAAGACTCAAATCATACAAGACGCTCCAAGCAAAACACATATCATGTGGTGAATAAAAATATAGCTCCAAGTAAAGTTACCGATGGACGAAGACGAAAGAGGGGATGCCTTCCGGGGCATCCCCAAGCTTTGGCTTTTTGGTGTCCTTAGATTATCTTGGGGTGCCATGGGCATCCCCAAGCTTAGGCTCTTGCCACTCCTTGTTCCATAATCCATCAAATCTTTACCCAAAACTTGAAAACTTCACAACACAAAACTCAACAGAAAATCTCGTGAGCTCCGTTAGCGAAAGAAAACAAAACACCACTTCAAGGTACTGTATTGAACTCATTATTTATTTATATTTGTGTTAAACCTACTGTATTCCAACTTCTCTATGGTTTATAAACTCTTTTACTAGCCATAGATTCATCAAAATAAGCAAACAACACACGAAAAACAGAATCTGTCAAAAACAGAACAGTCTGTAGTAATCTGTAACTAACGCAAACTTCTGGAACTCAGAAAAATCTACCAAAATAGGACGACCTAGACAATTTGTTTATTGATCTACTGCAATTGGAATCAATATTTTATCACGTTCTGGTGATTTTAACAATTGTTTTCGTGAACAGAAAGTTTCTGGAATTTTCAGCAAGATCAAATAACTATCATCCAAGAAGATCCTATAGGTTTAACTTGGCACAAACACTAATTAAAACATAAAAACAAATCTAACCAGAGGCTAGATCAAATATTTATTCCTAAACAGAAGCAAAAAGCAAAAAACTAAAATAAAATTGGGTTGCCTCCCAACAAGCGCTATCGTTTAACGTCCCTAGCTAGGCATAAAAGCAAGGATAGATCTAAGTATTGCCATCTTTGGTAGGCAATTCTTCAATAAGACACCTATAAACCCTAGGAGTTTATTTCTTTTTATTAATTATCAAATTCCTAGGCACAAAATCAAGAAAATCATTTGTAGAAAACGGTTCCTTAATGACAGCAAAAAGATTGGGATGAACACTTATTGATTTTAAATCCGCAGTTTCCTTACTAGAAGACTCACCCTTATTTTTAGGAACATAAACAAGCTTGGCAATTTTGGTAGGAGGATTTGGAGTATTTTTAACGGAAGAAAAATCGGACCCCAAGTTGGTGATAATTCCCTCAAGTTTATCGATTCTAGTAGAATCTTGATCTATTCTTTCATTAACTATGGGTTGTTTTTCCTTAAAACTTTTCAGAGTAACTCCCACCTTAGATCCATATTGGGCAATGTGGTTGTGGATCTTTTTATCCAAATTCTCAATCAACTCTACAGTAGCAACTTTATTCTCAATAATTTCAAGCCTTTACATCACATGTTCCAAAGTTAACATAGTTCCATTAACCAAAAGAGGTGGTGAGCCAAACAAATCTATCATAGCATTATAAGAATCAAAAGTATGGCTACCCAAGAAATTCCCTCCGGTAATGGTATCAAGAATATATCTGTACCAAGGAGTAGCGCCTACATAAAAATTGCGAAGAAGAACGGAAGTAGATTGCTCCCTGGTAGATCTATTTTGAGTATTGCAAATTCTATACCAAGCGTCTTTTAGATTTTCTCCCTCCCTTTGCTTAAAATTAAGAACTTCATTCTCGGGAGACAACGGAGAAGATAGAGGACTAGCCATAAAGACAAGGCAAGCAAGAAAGCGATGAACGAAAAAGAGAGGGTGAATAAAACGGCAAGGGTGAAGTGGGGTAGAGGAAAACGAGAGGCAAATGGCAAATAATGTAATGCGAGGGATAAGAGTTTGTGATGGGTACTTGGTATGTCTTGACTTGTGTAGACTCGGCAACGGCACCAAAAATGGCTGGTTGTTGGGAGTCAAATCTTGACTTGACTTGGCGCAAATCTCACCGGCAACGGCGCCAGAAATCCTTCTTGCTACCTCTTGAGCACTGCGTTGGTTTTCCCTTGAAGAGGAAAGGGTGAGGCAGTAAAGTAGCGTAAGTATTTCCCTCAGTTTTTGAGAACCAAGGTATCAATACAGTAGGAGATCACGCTCGAGTCCCACGCACCTACACAAACAAATCAGAACCTCGCAACCAACGCAATAAAGGGGTTGTCAATCCCTTCACGATCACTTACGAGAGTGAGATCTGATAGATATGATAAGATAATATTTTTGGTAATTTTATGATAAAGAGAAATAAAGATGCAAAGTAAAATAAACGGCAATAGAAATAGCTAAGTGCTGGAAGATTAATATGATGGAAGATAGACCCGGGGGCCATAGGTTTCACTAATGGCTTCTCTCAAGAGCATAAGTATTACGGTGGGTAAACGAATTACTGTCGAGCAATTGATAGAATTGAGCATAGTTATGAGAATATCTAGGTATGATCATGTATATAGGCATCACGTCCGCGACAAGTAGACCGAAACGATTCTGCATCTACTACTATTACTCCACACATCGACCGCTATCCATCATGCATCTAGAGTATTAAGTTCATAAGAACAGAGTAATGCTTTAAGTAAGATGACATGATGTAGAGGGATAAACTCATGCAATATGATATAAACCCCATCTTTTTATCCTCGATGGCAACAATACAATACGTGCCTTGTTGCCCCTGCTGTCACTGGGAAAGGACACCGCAAGATTGAACCCAAAGCTAAGCACTTCTCCCATTGCAAGAAAGATCAATCTAGTAGGCCAAACCAAACTGATAATTCAAAGAGACTTGCAAAGATAACCAATCATACATAAAAGAATTTAGAGGAGATTCAAATATTTTTCATAGATAATCTTGATCATAAACACACAATTCATCGGATCTCGACAAACACACCGCAAAAGAAGATTACATCGAATAGATCTCCAAGAAGATCGAGGAGAACTTTGTATTGAGATCCAAAGAGAGAGAAGAAGCCATCTAGCTAATAACTATGGACCCGAAGGTCTGAGGTAAACTACTCACACATCATCGGAGAGGCTATGGTGTTGATGTAGAAGCCCTTCGTGATCAATGCCCCCCCCGGCGGAGCACCGAAAAAGGCCCCAAGATGGGATCTCACGGGTACAGAGGGTTGCGGCGGTGGAAATAGGGTTTTGCCTCTGTATCTGATGTTTCCAGGGTATATGGGTATATATAGGAGGAAGAAGTACGTCGGTGGAGCAACGAGGGGCCCACGAGGGTGGAGGGTGCGCCTAGGGGAGGTGGGCGCGGCCCCCTGCCTCGTGCTCTCCTCGTTGATTGCTTTACGTAGACTCCAAGTCCTCTGGATCACGTTTGTTCCGAAAATCACGTTCCCGAAGGTTTCATTCCGTTTGGACTCCGTTTGATATCTTTTTCCTTCGAAACACTGAAATAGGCAAGAAAACATCAATTTGGGCTGGGCCTCAGGTTAATAGGTTAGTCCCAAAAATAATATAAAAGTGTAGAATAAAGCCCATTAAACATCCAAAACAGAATATAATATAGCATGGAACAATCAAAAATTATAGATACGTTGGAGACGTATCAGTAAGTAACATAATATTTATGCATGTCATAAAAAGTGGCACAAAAAAAGGGGGCCAATAAACCAGGACGCAGGCAGCATGATCAATTTTTGCCAGGGCTACTGTTGGTGGCCTTTGTATTTAAATATGGACAGAGTGAGTAGTACTATCTTTATCTTAGCCTCGTAGGGCTCTCCCAACGCCTAGGCTCGCCTCCCCGCCTCTCCCACTGGATCTCGCCATGGAGGATCCCACCATGGATAATCCCTTAGATCCTAGGATCCCGTAGGCTGCCCTCTCGCTGCGGCCTGCAGCCTTGCCGCATTTGAGCGAAACCCACATGTGTTTTAAAGGGGATCCATTGCTCTGGAATCACAGATTGGTGGCGCCGGAGGACATGCCAGGGCTGCATTTCAGGTGGTGGGCAACAAGGGCAAATCGGATCGAGGAAGCGTCGCATCGATTGGAGAGAAGTTCCAAGGAGCTGCGCCTAGTGCAGCACAAGGCGGAGGTGCAAGTCGATCTCAGGGGAGAGATGCTGAGGGATGTCAGCATCTGACGGCGTCACATTGATTTCGAGCTAGGGCTAATGTCAGAGATCATATTCACGGAGTCTACTGCGGAGGAACGAACGCGCATGCCTGCGCAATGGCATGAGCAGCCGGTGCAACTGTTCAAATGGGCGGTAGGAGAAGCTAAATCCCGGGACCAGTTGCGGCGGCACCGTTGGGCATGCATCGTAGGCGAGGTGAGCTGCCCTCCTTCCCTGCCAGCAATGCAGTGACCTTATCGGTTGCTGCTGCAGTGAACTTGCAACGCCATGTCGGTTTGCAACCTTGACAATCACTCCATCTATATGTATTGTATTCCTGTGAAAATACTTGGTCGTTTGGAAAAAGATGGTAATTGATTTATCACTAGTTTTAGAATGCTTGGTTGTGACAATCAACCGAAGCCACAACCAGAAGTCTCCATCGTGTAATACTTTACGGTCGGTCGCACCAACAGACGGTCGGTCGGACCCGCGTCTCACCTAAGGGACACGCATCGGCTTGGTCTGACATGTACAACCAGTTACATCACTGACTTGTGCGACCGCATTTGAGCAGTGTAGTACTCCCTCTATCTTAGTTTACAAGTCCTGCACGTGTACCTAGGTCGTTAATTTGACCAACTTAATAAGAGGCATACATTACGAAAAATATATTATTACAAACTTCAAATATTCTATTTTTAATGATATATTTTTTATCTTAAACAATTTATTTTATATAAGTTACATTTACGACCTAGATACATGTGCAAGCCTTGTAAACTGAGATGGAGGGAGTACTTGAAATTTATGTTCCACTAAACTCATCGGGAGCCGTTTCGGGCCTCGAAACCAAAACCATCAATTAGTCTTTACCTTGTTCCCATCACATTCCAAAGTACTAGTGCTACAATTAAGTGCAAGCCTGCTCACACCTACTAGTACGTACCAAACCTGAACATGTTCCCACTATGCAGGATTTAGTACTAGTGCTAGTACTTAGGTTATAAAAGGGGAACTACCTAACCGAAAATTACTCTACCTTCCTCCTCATAAGTCCTTCTTCTTTGTCCGTCCTTGCCATGGCCGGTGTGCAGAGCTCTAGGTCGAGAACTACTCATAACAAGGGAGCGGCAACCAAGACTGAGGAAAAAAAAAAGAGGGCTCGCCGCCACGCAGAGACCTCGAAAGATCTCTCACGGGCAGGCGATGGCTCCCAGGAGCGCCCTAGCCGCAGAGGCAAACATGCCGAGCTGGCGGTGCTGGAGTCATTATCCCTCGACGGCATGCCCGATCAGCTCAATAAGCATCTCAATAAGTAGAAGGAGTACATCCACGGCTTGGTGGAGCTGCTGAAGGAGAGCCTCGATGACATGCCCGCTGAGCTCAATGAGCAGGGGGAGTTGACCGCCGGCTTGGTGATGCTGCTGAAGAAGAGCATTGCCTCGGAGAAGAAGGCGACCGGCAAAATCCTGCAACTTCAGGAGGACAAGGCGAAGCTCTGCCACGAGCTCGACCTGCTGAAGGAGGAGAACACCGACTGGAAGAAGCTGCATGAGAATAGTAGTTCCTCGATGAAGATGCTGCAGGCCCTCGTCATGGAACAGAAGGAGGAGCTGGCGAAGCTCCGCATCGAGCACCTGACTGCTGTCAAGGTACATAATGCGGCCGTGGAACAGATGATGAAGGCTTGCGTCGAGAAATCCTGCATCATGGACATAATGAAGAAGATGGCGGAGGAGACGCGCAAGGAGATGGTGGTCGTGGAGGAGATGAAGAAGCATTTACGACTCCGCGGCCAGCAACCCTTCATGTAGTGAGAGCAGCGCCCTAGACTTGTGTGTGCGTCTTCCTTCTTTTTTTGGGGTGATAATCTTCCTTCTTCTTTTGCTCCTGTGTTTCTTCTTTTGCTTCGGGTGTTTCGCCGCACGTGTCACGCTCTCTGCGAGGCATAGAACAATGCTAAGAAGGAGATGACTAGCAAATTAGATCATTTTTATCGCCACTAGCAAGATGCCCGTGCATTGCACGGAACATCAAGATGCATTTTTTATTATAAAACACCTGTTGTGATTAACCCATGCAGGAGTAATCCCATGTGTAAAAACTAATGATATCTCGAGAATTTTATCGGAAAAATGGTATCTCGAGAATTTCATCGAAAAAATGATATCTCGAGAAAGATGAGAGATAAGGCGAGGAGGAGTGGGGTGTGGTGGTGACTGGTGGTCGGACTGGGCGGAGGCATGGGGATGGACGGCGCCGATAGGCGGCAGCGGCACCATGCTAGATTTTTCCAGAGACTTCCTTTTTTAATTGCTCAGCAATGAGGTTGTGGGCAATAAGGATGAACGGGGCAAGGCCTTATCTATAAATGTGGAGAGGGTGCGGGTATCTTTTGCAAATTTGTCATAGTTTGCTTTCTATCCGTCAGATATAGATCGGACGGTCTATATTACAAGATGGCAGGCACACCATCATCACCAACTCGGTTTTTACTAGGTACGTGCACGGCACAACATCGTAGGAACAAAAAACAGGAAGATCTTGTTTTGGGTGATTTATCTTTTTTTTCAGTCAACGTAGTATGAATAATATGATGTGGGGGGCACCCATGAAGCTTATGTGGCTCGGTTGCATGGCTACGAAAGGTTAGAGAAAAATAAATAGATAATGTGTTTAGAGTGCACTCCACTAAATAGATATACTTTGGATCCATTGCAACACACGGGCTGGCACATCTATACCCCTACTAGCAAGATGCCCATGCGTTGCACGGAACATCAAGATGCATTTCTATGAGTAGTTTATCTTGTGAGAGAAAAGAATGAACGAGGGAAGGCCTTATTTGCAAATGTGGAGAGGGGTGTGGATATCTTTTTGCAAAATTGCCATAGTTTCCTTCCTATCTGTCAGATATAAATCGGACGGCCTATATTGCAGGATGGCAGGCACACCATCATCACCAGCTCCGTTTTTATAAGAGTAGAGAGTAGAAATATGGCACTAGGCTACCGTGTTTCATGCTCCTCCGTCGTACTCTAGTGGAAAACTTGAGTGTATCGCACGGTTCTTTGCTCCTCCTCAGGTCGTCGGCACATTTATACGAGCAGTCAAATCACAAGGCCCCACCTTCCAACAGTAATGAGCTGTCAAATCACAAAGGCCCTCGCCTCTCTTGAAACCGACCTAGCTAGACTGCCCCGCCCTCTAGCCTTTTAAAAAATGTATACTTTTGTATAGTAGTAGTATCGATGGATTGCGCCATGGAGCAAACATAACAAGATGAAATTAAAGAAAAAAGGTGGTACATATAGAGAGCGCTCGTCGCCAAATTATGCATATAGTACTATTAAAAAAGCTAGTACGTGCTTAAATGGGGTGCTAAATTCTATTAAAGAAATTAGCATACCAATTTCATTCTTGGGTTCTTATTATTTATGCCACTTGTGTATCACTACTCAGTTTTGCCATTAGAAGTTACAACTACTCAAAAATGCCATCGATCCGTGAGATGCCTGCTAAAAAAATGCAATTAGACATCTCAAAAATGCCATCGTTAAGTTAGATGTTTGCTCAAAATGTCATTAGACATTGTTATTTTCACATCAAACCTGTTGACCATGTTATATGACAAAAATAAGCCGATTCTCACAATGATAAGTGTGGCCCCGCTTGTCAGGAGTAACCAAGCGAATAATTTTACAGGAATATAAGAACGCTGTTGGGATCAAGTATGCCCCACACTTTATTTTACTGTAGTGAGATAGAGGGAGAGCTGGCATGTTGGTCCATTGGTATTTATGTCATTATAAGATGGCAAAAGAGATTTGAGTCACAATAATGGTGTCCAGCACAACACACCCCTCAAACAAAACTAAGCACCCTGAAATTCTTTGACAACTAAACTGCTGGCTATATGATGTTGGCCATATATATATTGTACGTACATAATGTGAAGAAACGAGTGGTAGTACTGTACCAACTAAAAGACGAACTATAAGAAATACTAGTATGTACGTACTGAAGAGTTAAAGTAACGAGAAGAAACATAACATAGTTCTGCTGGGGGCTCAGCACAACACACCCTTCAAATAAAACTAAGCACACCTGAAATTAAACTAAGCAACTAATCCGGTAGACACTGCATTAGAATCACCATGAGCAACGACATTGCCACCTACTCGGAGTCCTCGTCCACGTCCTTGACTTCGTCCTTGTCCCTCTTCCTCTTGGCCGATACTTCTTTACTTGAACCGCACACTTGGCTCTTGCTCTTCATCCAACCCTTGTAGATATTGAAACAAAGGTAGCCATCCATTGCAGCGTAGTGGATGTGGTCTATATCTAGTACATTCCACTGCCATGCACGATGAAACATGTGCAGAGGTTTCTTCAGTTTACCGTACAAAGGATGAACCATGGCTCCTGCCAGGGTCAGCATTGAAGGCTGATCATGGGAGGGCACCCGCCCATTCTTCTGGAGGTCGAAGGGGTTGCCTACAACGAGGCCTATCTGATCCAGGACTCTTCTTTCGTTCATAAAGTCTACAATAACGAATTTGACTCGGCCGCCCTTGAGGAAGTTCTTAAATTCCTCGCACTCAACGTCAGCATGGCATATGCGGTAGACCAAGCATAAGTCATGCACGCAAACCTGAAGCACGGCGGGCTTCATCTTCTCTTCCTCCTTTAGATTCTTCTCTTTGTCCAGGGTTGTGGTGTACTCAACATCTAGCCCAGCGACCCACTCATCATTTGAGTTTTTGAACATGCGTCTGAAGCGAGCAAGGCATCCTTTCACCGTCGCGGAAGAACGGGTGTAGATGATGTCGAATTCATTGCCGGTGATGGTTCTAACCTTGTACTCACCGCTAATAATGGAGAATTGGGACGCCATGGATTTGGGAGGAGGGTTAGGATTAGTGGAACTGTCGTAATGTGAAAGGACGGGATGAGTAGGAGCGAACTGTCGTAATGTTAAAGGACGCCCGGGGACGAGTAGGAGCGAACTGCCAGCAGTTTTTCGATTGTAAAAATGCTGAGTGGGGCGTGCGAACGGCAGGGTAGTGGCTTGCCTGGTGGATAAATGGATTCATGCATAGTACTATGGGGCCCCAATTAGATGTCATGTCTACTCGACACCCAATTAAATGGCTTTCGATGTCATGTCAAGCGTCGGGAAAATTGTAGGTGATACAAAGCTTTCCATTCTCCCATGATACGGGCTTCCGAGAGCCCTTGGATCTGAGATCAAACGGTTGCATGGCGTGATTCTAGACCTATGGGTGAATATCCTATCCTGGAGGGTTATTCTGGAAATTTTCAGCAACTTAGCATGCGACCATTCGATCTCAGATCCAAGGGCTACCAACAGCCGTATCATGGTCGCGCCTACCATGACCATCGCCTCGCTCGCGCGGTCGCGCCCTTGGAGATTTAACACGGTGCATTAGGCTATCTAATGTTGGCATGTCATACATAGTCATCACTTAGTCACTCATACTACAACAAGGTTAGCTATAAGGTTGGCTATAAGAGTATTTTTTACTTCTCTCTACCACTTTCTTTGTAGTATTTATTGCATTTGCCAAGGAGTGACCTCTTCCAATGAAATGGTGCTTAGATGAGGTGCTAAGGGCATTAAATGGCTTAGCAACTCAAGTCCCCAACACATAGGTGCTTAGTTTTTTGTTGCTAAGTTTGCTTCATTTAATTAGCTATAAACTCAAAATTGTCTTTTCACCTAGGTACACGCGCTTAGCACCGTTTCTTCCTGGGGTCACCAAACTAGTCTCTCTCTTCTTAATTAACTTGCCACATCAGACTTTATGCCTATGTGGCAGGCTTAGCACCTATAGGAGCAAGTACAATAGTGGGCTATAAGCCTGCTTACATGGCATTTTTGCATATGTGGAGGAAAGAGGCAAGGAAAAAGTGGAGGAGTGGGCTCTCATGTAAGAGCTAGCCTCTACATGGTGGAGCATTGGGAGAGGCACCTGTATGGAGGTGGTCAGGAGTCAGGGGACTCACGCCGGTCATAGCGCCGCAGTTAAAATGATAATGGCAAGACAAATCACGGGGCCCCACCTGTCCAGTAGTAATTCGCTGTCAAATCACACAGCCCTACGTTTGCAGCATCCTACTCCCTCATCTTCTCGCGTCTCTGTCGAACCGACTAGGCGGAACTGCCCCGCCTACCGCGTGGGAAAAGCCTCGCCCTCGACTTTTGAATAGTACAGTATACTAATTTTGTATCCATGGATTGCGCCATGGAGCAAAGCCTGAAGAAAACGGCGGTACACATGTACGGAGTATATAGCACGCCCACCGCGTTCGCGTCGCACCCCAGACGGTCGATCGGTCTGGCATGCCGCTCTCCTAATGGAACGCGCGTCATATTGCGTTTGCACACACATGTGGGACCGCAATTGAGAACTGACCATAGGCACACTCCCCGGCCTTGCAAGTCGGGTGAGTTAATAGAAGAGAGAGACGAGCGATAGTACTAGAGAAGTGTTGTACAGACGTTGGTGCCTGGACGATTCCTGCATGACACAGAAGATCAGTTCGTCCATGCATGTGACCAGACTCCAGCAGACACGCCTGGATTGGCTATCGTCTACATATCGTGCAGGCTGTGTTGTACAGGGCTATAGTTCTGATGAAAAATCTAAAAAATGGTTTTTTGTCATCTCGCAATATTAGGTGTCATGTGCTTCGGATCACTGCGAGGGTTAAACGGCGATAGCTGAGTTCCTCCAAGGCGCTAGTCATTGGGGGAACATGCACGAAGACTACTCGGCTGCCATCTAGGTCAAGCCGGCTATGTTAATTAGGACATCTATCGATGGACCCCTTTTCTACGTGTTTATCTTTAATTTGAATTTTGATCCTCGTCTAGTTTGTCTGTCGGGATTCATGTTGTCTCCTTTGGGCAGTGAGGTTATGGTTTCTTGTCATGTGGCATTTTTTCGTGTTATATGTTATAATCTGGTGCTTCAGATCAAAATGATGACAATTGTGCCTCCGAGGCACGTGCATGAAGACTTCTCGACAGTCATTGATGAGGTCAAGCCGGCTCCGGTAGACAAAAGAAAACTAGTAGTACTCCACTATATAGGTAGGAGCCTCCGCGCTTGCTTGCTAGTGTTGCTCTCTTCACACTGTCTCGTCCTCTCCAGATCTAAACACCCCCGACAGCGGTGGCCACACTCTCTCTGCTGACCGCTGGTCACAGATCCAGCCGGATCCTCTCCACCAGGGAAGGTGAGAAGGTGCAACATTCACGTGGTTGTCCTCGGCGACGGCTCTTACCCACTGCCGGCGCGTCCCGATCAGCGTGCCTTCCCATTCTCTCCCAAGCACCGCTGGCTAGGGAGGGCCTCCGACCCCTTCTTCCTCGCTGTCGTAGTGTGGGCAAATCCGGCCTCCCGCCGCCCACCTAGTGATGAGGACATCAATACCATTGTTACACCCACAACCCCTACTGCCACATATACTGGACCAATTACTAGAGCTCGCGCACACCAATTAAATTTTCAGGTACTTTCGTTTCTTGGTAATGATTGTAATGTTCATGAGAATATGATACTGCCTAAATTGGATACATTTGTTTTGCTTACAAATGAAGGGCTTGGCATGGATAAGAGGGATGAACACTGGAGCAAGACCAAGCATGGAGAGGATGGCATGCACAAGGGGAACAAGAATGGAGTTACAAGTGATGATTTCAGGACTTTGAAGCCACCATAATGAGTGCATGAAGCCTTGGACGAAATATACAAGATGCCACTTCATAAATTTCGTCCAAAGGCTATTATAGGTGCTGCATCACCTTATTATTGGGCCAGGCCCATGTAATTTCGAAATACATAAGTATAGGCTGTTTTTAGAGTCCGTATGTGTGGGGAAACAAGAGATAGGGTTGGTTTCGGACCCCTTCCACAAGGGCCACGAAATCCCCCCTCTTCCTCCATATATACAGCCCTTAGGGCACCGTTTAGACTTTGGGTTTTGTTTAGATTAAAGTTCGCCATAGCTGCAACTTCGCGTACTTCGTTTGTGTTCAACGACCAGACAAAGGCGTCACAGAACCCCACCTTGATCAATAAATCTTTCCTCTTATATTCACAATATCCAGATTGCAATCTTAGTTTCTTGCTTGTTCTTTGTTTGCCTGCAGGAAACAGACCTTTGTGGTCAGGTTGATCATGCTCCGGCGTGGTCAATAACCTCTCGGAGTTGGTTTAGCGATTGCTAAGGTGCGACGTACTCGCACGTTTGTAGTCGGATCATCAAAGTCGACTTCCTCAAAAACGATAGCCACCATCTCATCGAAAGACGGGACACCTTTGCCTCTATCAAGTGGTATCAGATTTTCAGGTTGCTCGGTGAGATTTTATAGTTTTTCGTAGTTTAGATCGAGTCTGTTCTTAATACCTACAGTCCACGAAAAAGCCACAAAAAATTTAGGGTTAGTTCATCATATCTGAACCAGTCTGAGCATTTGCATAGTCTTTTCAGTATTTTGCTTTGTTGAATTTGCGGTTGCATCGTCGTGTCAAGTTGTTGGTCTTAGCGTCTAGGTTCCCTTAGAGTTTCGAGTTCTGTTCACAAGTTGTCACGCCATCGCCGCACCATCGTCATCGCTCCTGCCACATACCACCACCACCAACATATTCTTTACCGCTGCCATATACATCCGCCTGTCCACCACCAATCCGATCCACATATACAACAAATCCGAGTCACATATACATCCCCCTGTCCACCACCAATCCGAGTCCACATATACATCCGCCTGTCTACCACCCATCCGAGTCCACACATACATCTACCTGTCCACCACCAATCCGAGTTCTTTCCATATTAGGTTTGTTTTCGAGATACTTTTATTTTCCGATTCATGTTTCCTTGCCTGAGTAGGTTTCGAAAAAAGAGTCTGGAGACCCTCGGGCAGTTTTTAGGCAAAAATTTCGGTGACCAAAAATATTTTTTCCCTATCCTATTTTTAGGCTTTTCTGAGTCTTTTGAGCCACGTGCCTTCCTCTTTGCCCCCTGCTGTCACTAACATTTTGCAGGAGTTCGCTGACGTCTTCCCAGAAGACGTGCCACCGGGATTACCACCTATTCGAGGGATTGAGCATCAAATTGACTTAATTCCCGGTGCATCTCTACCCAACCGTGCACCATACCGTACCAATCCAGAGGAGACGAAGGAGATTATGCGTCAAGTACAGGAGCTGCTCGACAAAGGTTATATACGCGAATCTCTTAGTCCTTGTGTTGTTCCTATTATACTAGTGCCTAAAAGGGATGGTACGTCGCGTATGTGTGTTGATTGTAGAGGCATTAATAATATTACTATTCATTATCGTCATCCTGTTCCTAGGCTAGATGATATGCTTGATGAATTGAGTGGCTCTACAATATTCTCCAAAGTTGATTTGCGTAGTGGATACCATCAAATTCGTATGAAATTGGGACATGAATGGAAAACAACATTTAAAACTAAGTTTGGTTTATATGAGTGGTTAGTCATGCCTTTTGGGTTAACTAATTCACCTAGTACTTTCATGAGACTAATGAACGAAGTTTTACGTGCTTTCATTGGACGATTTGTGGTAGTCTATTTTGATGATATACTGATTTATAGCAAATCTTTGGAAGAACATTTGGAACATTTTACGTGCTGTTTTTATTGCTCTACGTGATGCATGTTTGTTTGGTAACCTTGGGAAGTGCACCTTTTGCACCGACCGAGTATCTTTTCTTGGCTATGTTGTTACTCCACAGGGAATTGAAGTTGATAAAGCCAAGATTGAAGCTATTGAGAGTTGGCCGCAGGCCAAAACGATCACACAAGTGAGGAGTTTTCTTGGACTCGCTGGTTTCTATAGGCGTTTTGTGAGAGATTTTAGCACCATTGCTGCACCTCTCAATGAGCTTAAAAAGAAGGATATGCCTTTTGTTTGGGGTAGCGCATAGGAGAAGCCTTCACGGTATTGAAAGATAAGTTGACACATGCTCCTTTACTCCAACTTCCTGATTTTAATTAGACTTTTGAGCTTGAATGTGATGCTAGTGGAATTGGATTAGGAGGTGTGTTATTACAAGATGGCAAACCTGTTGCATACTTTTATGAAAAATTGAGTGGGCCTAGTCTGAATTATTCTACTTATGATAATGAATTATATGCTCTTGTTCGGACTTTAGAGACATGGCAACATTATTTATGGCCCAAAGAATTTGTTATACATTCTGATCATGAATCTTTGAAACATATTAAAAGTCAAGCTAAACAGAATCGTAGACATGCTAAATGGGTTGAATTCATTGAGACTTTCCCTTATGTCATTAAACACAAGAAGGGTAAAGAAAATGTTATTGCTGATGCATTGTCTCGTCGCTATACTATGCTTTCACAACTTGACTTCAAAATATTTGGTTTGGAGGCCATCAAAGATCAATATGTGCATGATGTTGATTTTAAAGATGTAATGCAGAATTGTAAAGAAGGAAGAACATGGAACAAGTTCGTTATTAATGATGGCTTTGTGTTTCGTGCTAACAAGATATGCATTCCAACTAGCTCTGTTCGTCTTTTGTTGTTGCAGGAGGCGCATGGAGGAGGATTAATGGGACACTTTGGCGTGAAGAAGACGGAGGACGTACTTGCTACACATTTCTTTTGGCCAAAGATGAGACGGGATGTTGAGTGTTTTGTTGCTCGCTGCACTACATGTCAAAAAGCTAAGTCACGACTCAATCCTCATGGTTTGTATATGCCTTTGCCTGTACCTAGTGTTCCTTGGGAGGATATATCTATGGACTTTGTTTTAGGTTCACCTCGAACAAAGAAGGGGAGGGATAGCATATTTGTTGTCGTGGATAGATTCTCGAAAATGCACACTTTATACCATGTCATAAAAGCGATGATGCTGTTAATGTTGCTGATTTGTTCTTTCGTGAAATTATTCGCTTGCATGGTGTGCCAAATACTATTGTTTCAGATCGTGATACTAAATTTCTTAGCCACTTTTGGAGATGTTTATGGGCTAAGTTGGGGACTAAACTGCTTTTTAGTACTACTTGTCGCCCCCAAACTGATGGTCAAACTGAAGTAGTCAATAGAACATTGTGTACTATGCTTAGGGCTGTTTTGAAGAATAATAAGAAAATGTGGGAAGAATGCTTGCCTCATATTGAATTTGCTTATAATTGTTCGTTGCTTTCTACTACTAAGATGTGCCCTTTTGAAATTGTGTATGGTTTCCTACCTCGTGCACCCATTGATTTGTTGCCTCTTCCATCTTCGGAGAAGGTTAATTTTGATGCTAAACAACATGCTGAATTGATCTTAAAAATGCATGAGACTAAGGAAAACATTGAGCGTATGAATGCGAAATATAAACTTGCTGGAGATAAGGGTAGAAAACGTGTTGTCTTTGCACCTGGAGATCTTGTTTGGTTACATTTGCGTAAGGATAGATTTCCTGATTTGCGCATTCAAAGCTAATTTCACGTGCTGATGGTCCATTTAAGGTGTTAGAGAAAATAAATGATAATGCATATAAACTTGAGTTGCCTGCAGATTTTGGGGTTAGTCCCACTTTTAACATTGCAGATTTGAAGCCCTATTTGGGTGAGGAAGATGAGCTTCCGTCGAGGACGACTTCATTTCAAGAAGGGGAGGATGATGAGGACATCAATACCATTGTTACACCCACAACCCTACTGCTACATATACTGGACCAATTACTAGAGCTCGCGCACGCAAATTAAATTTTCAGGTACTTTCGTTTCTTGGTAATGATTCTAATGTTCATGAGAATATGATGCTGCCTAAATTGGATACATTTGTTTTGCCTACAAATGAAGGGCCTGGCATGGATAAGAGGGATGAACACTGGAGCAAGACCAAGCATGGAGAGGATGGCATGCGCAAGGGGAACAAGAACCGAGTTACAACTGATGATTTCAGGACTTTGAAGCCACCATAATGAGTGCATGAAGCCTTGGACGAAATATACAAGATGCCACTTCATAAATTTCGTCCAAAGGCTATTCTAGGTGCTGCGTCACCTTATTATTGGGCCAGGCCCATGTAGTTCCGAAATACATAAGTATAGGCTGTTTTTAGTGTCCGTATGTGTGGGGAAACAAGAGATAGGGTCGGTTTCTGACCCCTTCCCCAAGGGCCACGAAGTTCCCCCCTCTTCCTCCATATATACCGCCTTAGGGCACCGTTTAGACTTTGGGTTTTGTTTAGATTAAAGTTCACCATGGCTGCAACTTTGTGTACTTCGTTTGTGTTCAACGACCAGGCAAATGCGTCACAGAACCCCACCTCGATCAATTAAGCTTTCCTCTTATATTCGCAATATCCAGATTGCAATCTTAGTTTCTTGCTTGTTCTTCATTTGCCTGCAGGAAACAGACCTTCATGGTGTGGTTGATCATGCTCCGGCGTGGTCAATAACCTCTCGGAGTTGGTTTAGTGATTGCTAAGGCGCGACGTACTCGCACGTTCATAGTCGGATCGTCAAAGTCAACTTCCTTCAAAATGATAGCCACCATCTCATTGAAAGACGTGACACCTTTGCCTCTATCACCTAGTGACATCCCGGTGACCCTCAGGTATATCTTCCTTCGAAATTGGCCTTGCTCTACTTCCCGAGCTCCTGACGTCGCTGCATTTGTATCTTTTACTATTTCTCAGCCCCCCTCGTAGTTCGAAAGTCACCTAAATTTTTACTGTTAAGAGGTAAAACTAGTTCATGCACTCGAATCTAGTACTACTTGGTTCAAACAAGGAAGAAAGGGGGTGGGGGAAGATTTGTTACCTGAATCTAGGACTTGGTCGAAAGAGGAAATAATGGGGGCGAAAAGTAGCAGAGACTGGCTATCCAACTGATCTCTAGGTCTAATAGGGAAATAAAGGGAAACACAGTACAAACTCAATATAAACCCGATCTATTGGTTGAAAAAGGAAAGAAAGTGGGGACTGGGGGACAAGTCAACAGAGTAAGTCCAACACTAGATTTGCTAGCCTCACACAGTATAAGGTGGCTATACCGAACAAAAATGGGACCAACCCAGATATCCTGTTCTGATGTGTGTTGCCCCGAGTCACTCTTATGTAATGCCACTGGTAAAATGTAGCATTCGCACTGTTAAAAGTAAGGACACGTTAAACCAATGTTGTTTTCAATGTAATGCCTCCAGTAATATGAATCAATGGCACCTTTTTTCATGTCCTGCTAAATTTCCCATTAAGATAAGTTGCTTCTTTGCGTTAGAAATGCAACTGTCCTGGTCCGCCTACTCTCCCGTGCCCAAATACCAACTCTGTAGTAGCTGTTAATGTAATGTTGCTGGTAAAATGAAGTAATGGCACCATTAAAGTAATGTCATATTTAACTGTTGTCATAGTTAATCCTAATGCCCACACTAATATCTAGCAATGCTGCTGCTTTAGAAATTGCTACTGTCCTTGCAGGATTGCCATTCAGATAAGGAACATGCTTCTTTTCATTTGATGTATGTTTCATCACTTGTTAGTCACCCTCCTTTCCACCTTTTTTGTGCAAATAGAGATATACATTTCACGCTTGATCTTAGTTGAACTGCACAAATGATATCCAAATTATAGTTGAACATTCCAGGAGCTTCACAACCAACCTTGATGTTGCTCAATTTTATTGCAACTAATGGAAAGAAACTCTGTGGGTTTCGTTTTCTAATGGAAATGGAACCGGGGATGGAGCCCTTTTCTTAAAAAAAGAAGTAGCTGCTAGCTCATGGGACATTGCTTCATTTTAGGTGAACTGCACCAAAATGTCCCATGAATTGAATCATCCATATTGGTGACTGGTGTCATCCCTTCTACGATGGCGTTGATTGCAGATATGGTTCCCATCACGAGGTATGTTCCTTTTTGATATGACCGTTTGCCAAAGATCCTGCATGTTGAGTCTGCTCTTGTGCTACTGTTTTGGCACTGCCATGATAAAGCAGTAATGTTATTATTTTGCACCTTAATCTAGTGACACTATTAATTTGAGGCAATGTTTTGGCACTGCTAGTGCCACTGATTTTTTTATATATCGAAAGAGGGGGTTTCCTACGATTTCATTAAACAAACCCAACCATAGAGAACCATTATCCGACAACATCTTGGTGTAAACGGGCAGTTATGCAACTACTACTAGAACGGACTGAGTACTAGCAGGAGACAAGTTCGCCACATAAGCTAGGTAGGGGGACGCAACACCAGCTCGACCAAGTTCGGATTACAACCCAAATGCTACCACAGAAACATCAGGGGGGAAGATAGGGACTGAAAGATCCAGCTTCAGCATCCCAGTCTAAGCACCCCCGGCCTCCATCCTTGCGACGCACGGTACACCTCGTTTTCCACCTGCTTGACCCTAGTGCCACTGATAAAATGAAGTAATAATACAGTTAAAATAGAGCAAGTGTCCTCTCTATCATTTCATTTCCAATGTAGATAAAGAAAGTGCTTCTCTTTGTTAGTATATGTTTCATTAACTAGTCCCATTGTTAATGTTTAAGCATTTCTGCAAACTGGGGTGCTTAATTTTAGTTGATCTGCACAAAAATAGAGATTGGAATGTCTCAAGGCCCCTCCTTGTACTACCGCTGTACACTGATGTTCATCGCTGGCAGAAGGTGTATCGGGGAGAGTTGGGTTGATTTCCAGTATGAGGCGTACCATATGAGGCGTCGCAGGGCCCATCTCGCCCTCGCAGCATGGCATACTATGATACTATCGCAATATTTTCTTCTATTTATTAGTGTATGTTTCATCAACTAGTGCCACTATAATGTAATCACGCTTTTTCATTATCTGTGCAAACAGGGTTATTCAGCTGCATTTTGGTGGAACTGCACAAATGCACGGATGGAACCGGCATATATGCAGAGTGCGAGGTGTGCCAAGTAAAAATTACCGACACCAACCATGCTCCATGCATGCATTGGCATCCACCACCAGTAGTGTGATGTGTGGCGCTCTCTGTGGACGGATCTTTCTCGGCAGCAAATCCTCTAACCAAATACTAGTAGCTTATATTGGCAGTTTTCTAGGGAGTACTCTTTTCTGAAAGAAGCACCAATCTATTTTTCTTTATTTGTACACAGTGTCACAACTTTGACCCAAAGGTCCAGAGCTATTTTAGGGTGATTGGCGTAGTACTCGGAGACTGATTGTAAGCATGATTTTCATTAGCTGTCACACTGATTGTAAGCATGAGCAGATGGAAGATTAGGTTAGTGCGAAGCTTACCTTAAACCCTACCGCCGCCGTTGAAACGAGGCAAGTGTCGAGGGAACCATGGAGAACGGCCGGGAAGCGACGTTGCGCCATCCGGCCTCCTCTTGTGGTGGAAGAACGAATACTCATGTGGCTCCGGCTGGCTCTGCACCCTCACGAACGGCACACCGTACTCGATGGATTCGTTATCCTCTGGGTGCTCAACCTTCGACCTATACGCCCACCACCTCCGCCTGACTTTCACCTCGGGCGAATCTGTCTGCTCCATCGCCCAGAGGAGATAATCAATGAACTCGAAGGACTGCGGCATGACTACCACCGAGGAGTACATCGCCGCCCTCATCGCCGCCGTCTCGCTCTTTCGCATACATTGCCACATGGCCCTCACCGTCCTCGAAATCTCCCACTCATTGTCAAACCAAGTAAGGATCTCCTTCAACCCGACTAACTTTGCCTGGTCGCCGCCGGCGATCTGCCTGATTCGCTACTGCATCCTCTCCATAGATGTCCTTCTGAGTGGTCCGGTGCTAGCTTTGGAAGATGGGAGGAGAGACAGTGGTCTTGCAATAGAGAAGAGGGAGAGGCGAGACGGTGGTTTTGGAATGGACATGATGGAGAGGAGAGGGGGTGGTTTTGCAATGGAGAAGAGGGAGAGGCGAGACGGTGGTTTTGGAATCGAGATGATGGAGAGGAGAGGAGGTGGTTTTGCAATGGAGAAGAGGGAGAGGAGTGTGCGACATCGATTTAGGATTGGACGAGAGGGCCGACGCGCTGTGACTGGATCAAAATCAAAATCAATTTACCCTTCAATTAAGAAAGCGACCCCACATTAACTAGTCTCCCTTTTATTCTGGGTCATAATTGACCATGATTTTCACAAATAAAATATATGCTATACGTTGCAAAAATAATATAATTTGAAAGTACATTCAGATACGAACCAAACGATACAATTTTTGGTGACATGCATTCACATTTTGCTTGTCAAATACAGTACGTGGTCAAACTTTGACCCAAAATACGCAAAACAAAAAATACTTCCAAGACCAGCGCCGCTCCTCTCCTGTTCCAATCTAAATCCAGCGCTGCTCCTCTCCTCTTCCATTTCAAAACCACCGCCCCTCCTCTCCTGTTCCAATCCAAAACCAGCGTCGCTCCTCTCCTGTTCTATCCAAAACCAGCGCTGCTCCTCTCCTCTTCCATTCAAAAACCACCGCCGGCGAGTGAAGGTGCTGTGGAGAAGTAGATCGATGGAGGAGTACAACTGATACGTGAGGATCGCAGACGGCGACCCTGTGAAGCTAGCTAGGATGTTGGAGATACAGTCTTGGTTTGACAACATGGACCAACTAGCGGCGACGGCGACATCCATGGCCAAATATCCGCAATAGAGCGAAAAGGCGGCGATACTCCTGAAGGGAGTCGCGCGGGAGTACATAGAGCTGCTCCTCTAGGACATGGAGCAAACAGATTCACCGAATCCGATCATGAGGGAGCAGTGGTGGGAGTATCGATCCCAAATGGAGCATCCACCAGAGATTGAAGGATCGAGCATCTATAGGATGCCGTTTGTGAGGGTGTCGTGCCAGAGCGAGCCGGTGGAGTCTTCGTCGACCGAACCTAACTGCAAGAGGAGAAAAGCAGTTGGACCGACGACACTTCCACGCCACCCTCTCCCTTGCCGTTCACATCGTCTCATGGGGCGGCTGTCTGCCGCCGATGAATAGGAGGGGACTTCCCCCCAGCCCAACAGTCAGGCAGGTTGTGAATTGTCAGGAGGAGCTTAGGGTTGTCAGTATTTGCAGGTTGTGAATTGTGTTTCGTGTTGTGTATTTTGAGAGTACTTTCAGATATGAATGTCTTTTGAATTTTAGATTTGCAGTATTGAGCATATGAAGTATTTTATGAATTCTAGAGATCTATTTTTAGCACTTAAAAATGTAGTTTCATAGGAGTATAAAAGTGCAGACAATGTGATTCTCAGAGAAGAAACTGCAAGTTTCAGTTTCAAATAAGAAACTGCAAGTTCAGTTTCAGATAAGAAACTCCAACTTTCAGAGGCAGAGCATTTATATTAACACGGCCTTTTCAAACAGGGTTAACATCATGTTGGAAGTTTTATTCATGGTCAAAAATGGAACTACCAGCCAGTTAACATCATGCTGATCAACATTCATGCATAGCACATCTTCATATGATGCACAGTCAAAAAGATATGCTATTTTCAAAATGCCCACACAATGTCGAATTTGGCAAGTGTTGGACGTGATGTGCGTAGATGACAATGGGGACCCACATGTCAATAATGGCAGAGGCAAAAAATTTGGAGATATTTTCCTGCATTAGGTGGAATCGAACCCGGGCAGAACAGCTGTCGGGTAGTGTCATGCTACCTCTTGAGCACTTCGTTGGTTTTCCCTTGAAGAGGAAAGGGTGATGCAGTAAAGCAGCGTAAGTATTTCCCTCAGTTTTTGAGAACAAAGGTATCAATCCAGTAGGAGGCCATGCACGAGTCCCTTGCACCTACACAACCAATGCAATAAAGGGGTTGTCAATCCCTTCACGGTCACTTACGAAAGTGAGATCTAATAGATATGATGAGATAATATTTTTGGTATTTTTATGATAAAGATGCAAAGTAAAATAAAAGGCAATAAAAATAACTAAGTGTTGGAAGATTAATATGATGGAAAATAGACCCCGGGGCCATAGGTTTCACTAGTGGCTTCTCTCGAGAGCATAAGTATTACGGTGGGTAAACAAATTACTGTTGAGCAATTGACAGAATTGAGCATAGTTATGAGAATATCTAGGTATGATCATGTATATAGGCATCACATCCGCGACAAGTAGACCGACTCCTGCCTGCATCTACTACTATTACTCCACACATCGACCGCTATCCAGCATGCATCTAGAGTATTAAGTTCAAAAGAACAGAGTAACGCTTTAAGTAAGATGACATGATGTAGAGGGATAAACTCATGCAATATGATATAAACCCCATCTTGTTATCCTCGATGGCAACAATACAATACGTGCCTTGCTGCCCCTACTATCACTGGGAAAGGACACCGCAAGATTGAACCCAAAGCTAAGCACTTCTCCCATTGCAAGAAAGATCAATCTAGTAGGCCAAACCAAACTGATAATTCGAAGAGACTTGCAAAGATAACCAATCATACATAAAAGAATTCAGAGAAGATTCAAATATTGTTCATAGATAAACTTGATCATAAACCCACAATTCATCAGTCTCAACAAACACACCGCAAAAGAAGATTACATCGAATAGATCTCCACAAGAGAGGGGGAGAACATTGTATTGAGATCCAAAGAGAGAGAAGAAGCCATCTAGCTAATAACTATGGACCCGAAGGTCTGAGGTAAACTACTCACACATTATCGGAGAGGCTATGGTGTTGATGTAGAAGCCCTCCGTGATCGATGCCCCCTCTGGCGGAGCTCCAGAAAAGGCCCCAAGATGGGATCTCTCGGGTACAGAAGGTTGCGGCGGTGGAATTAGGTTTTTGGCTCCGTATCTGGTAGTTTGGGGGTACGTAGGTATACATAGGAGGAAGAAGTACGTCGGTGGAGCAACATGGGCCCCACGAGGGTGGAGGACGCGCCTGGGGGGGGGGGGGTAGGCGCGCCCCCTACCTCGTGCCTTCCTGGTTACTTTCTTGACGTAGGGTCCAAGTCCTCTGGATCACGTTCGTTCCAAAAATCACGTTCCCGAAGGTTTCATTTCGTTTGGACTCTGTTTGATATTCTTTTTCTGCTAAATGCTGAAATAGGCAAAAAATAGCAATTCTGGGCTAGGCCTCCGGTTAATAGGTTAGTCCCAAAAATAATATAAAAGTGTATAATAAAGCCCAATAATGTCCAAAACAGAATATAATATAGCATGGAACAATCAAAAATTATAGATACGTTGGAGACGTATCAAGCATCCCCAAGCTTAATTCCTGCTCGTCCTCGAGTAGGTAAATGATAAAAACAGAATTTTTGATGTGGAATGCTACTTAGCATAATTTCAATGTATTTCTTCTTATTGTGGCACGAATGTTCAGATTTAATATGATTCAAGATAAAAGTTTAATGTTGACATAAAAACAATAATACTTCAAGCATGCTAACCAAGCAATTATGTCTTATCAAAATAACATAGCCAACGCAAGTTATCCGTACAAAATCATATAGTCTGGCTATGCTCCATCTTCCCCACACAAAATATTCATATCATGTACAACCCCGGTTTTAGCCAAGCAATTGGTTCATACTTTTTAACACGCTTCAGCCTTTTCAACTCTTACGCAATACATGAGCGCAAGCCATGGATATAGCACTATGGTGGAATAAGGTATAATGGTAGGGGTTATGTGGGAAGGCAAAAAAGGAGAAAGTCTCACATCAACGAGGCTAATCAACGGGCTATGGAGATGCCCATCAATTGATGTCAATGCAAGGAGTAGGGATTGCCATGCAACGGATGCACTAGAGCTATAAGTGTATGAAAGCTCAAACAAAAGAAACTAAGTGGGTGTGCATCCAACTTGCTTGCTCACGAAGACCTCGGGCATTTTGAGGAAGCCCATCATTGGAATATACAAGCCAAGTTCTATAATGAAATTTCCCACTAGTATATGAAAGCGACAAAATGAGAGACTCTCTATCATGAAGATCACGGTGCTACTTTGAAGCACAGGTGTGGTAAAAGGATAGTAACATTGTCCCTTCTCTCTTTTTCTCTCTTTTTTTATTTGGGCCTTTTCTCCCTTTTTTATGGCCACTTTTTTTATTTAGTCCGGAGTCTCATCCCGACTTGTGGGGGAATCATAGTCTCCATCATCCTTTCCTCACTTGGGACAATGCTCTAACAATGATGATCATCACACTTTTATTTACTTACAACTCATGAATTACAACTCAATACTTAGAACAAAATATGACTCTATATGAATGCCTCCGGCAGTGTACCGGGATAATGAATCAAGAGCGACATGTATGAAAGAATTATGAATGGTGGCTTTGCCACAAATACAATGTCAACTACATGATCATGCAAGGCAATATGACAATGATGGAGCATGTCATGATAAACGAAACGATGGAAAGTTGCATGGCAATATATCTCGGAATGGCTATGGAAATGCCATAATAGGTAGGTATGGTGGCTGTTTTGAGGAAGATATAAGGAGGTTTATGTGTGATAGAGCGTATCATATCACGGGGTTTGGATGCACCGGCGAAGTTTGCACCAACTCTCAAGGTGAGAAAGGGCAATGCACGGTACCGAAGAGGCTAGAAAATTGCGGAAAGGTAAGTGTGCGTATAATCCATGAACTCACATTAGTCATAAAGAACTCATATACTTATTGCAAAAATTTATTAGCCCTCGAAGCAAAGTACTACTACGCATGCTCCTAGGGGAAGGGTTGGTAGGAGTTAACCATCGCGCGATCCCGACCGCCACACAAAGGATGACAATCAATAAATACCTCATGCTCCGACTTCGTTACATAACGGTTCACCATACGTGCATGCTACGGGAATCACAAACTCCAACACAAGTATTTTTCAATTCCACAATTACTCAACTAGCACAACTATGATATTACCACCTTTATATCTCAAAACAATTATCTAGTATCAAATTTCTCATGATATTATAATTAAAGAAAATTGCCATGCTGTTTTAAGACTCTCAAAATAATATAATTGAAGCATGAGAGATCAATGGTTTCTATAAAACAAATCCACCGCCGTGCTCTAAAAGATATAAGTGAAGCACTAGAGCAAAACTATAAAGCTCAAAAAATATAAGTGAAGCACATAGAGTATTCTAATAAATTCCGAATCATGTGTGTCTCTCTCAAAAGGTGTGTACAGCAAGGATGATTGTGGTAAACTAAAAAAAAAGACTCAAATAATACAAGACGCTCCAAGCAAAACACATATCATGTGGCGAATAAAAATATAGCTGCAAGTAAAGTTACCGATGGAAGTAGACGAAAGAGGGGATGCCTTCCGGGGCATCCCCAAGCTTTGGATTTTAGGTGTCCTTAGATTATCTTGGGGTGCCATGGGCATACCCAAGCTTAGGCTCTTGCCACTCCTTGTTCCATAATCCATCAAATCTTTCACCCAAAACTTGAAAACTTCACAACACAAAACTCAACAGAAAATCTCGTGAGCTCCGTTAGCGAAAGAAAACAAAACACCACTTCAAGGTACTGTATTGAACTCAAATTTTTATTTATATTTGTGTTAAACCTACTGTATTCCAACTTCTCTATGGTTTATAAACTCTTTTACTAGCCATAGATTCATCAAAATAAGCAAACAACACACGAAAAACAGAATCTGTCAAAAACAGAACAGTCTGCAGTAATCTGTAACTAACGCAAACTTCTGGAACTCCCAAAATTCAGCCAAAACAGGACGACCTAGACAATTTGTTTATTGATCAGCAGCAATTAGAATCAATATTTTATCACGTTCTGGTGATTTTTAACAATTATTTTCGTGAACAGAAAGTTTCTGGAATTTTTAGCAAGATCAAATAACTATCATCCAAGAAGATCCTATAGGTTAAACTTGGCACAAACACTAATTAAAACATAAAAACAAATCTAACCAGAGGCTAGATCAAATATTTATTCCTAAACAGAAGCAAAAAGCAAAAAACTAAAAAATAAAATTGGGTTGCCTCCCAACAAGCGCTATCGTTTAACGCCCCTAGCTAGGCATAATAGCAAGGATAGATCTAGGTATTGCCATCTTTGGTGAACAAATTCTTAATGGAGTTATGCTCGGTGATCCTTTGATCTAAAGCATCCAGCCGCTTATTGCAACGCGTAATCAGATTATTCATGCGGTTGATATTCCCACCAATACTTTTAAGAGGTTCAACAATTTTTTGTAATTAACATAATTTCTCTAGAATTTGAGTCTCTTCTTGGGTAAGGGATGATTCTTTTTGTAGGGGGAGTACTCCCACTACCCCCTCTGTAATTTCATAAGCAAAGCCAGGATCAATATCAATAAAACTACCTTTGGCGGAAAATTCGAGGAGTTGTCTATGGGGCAAGGTTAGCCCAACATAAAAATTGCGAAGCAATATTTTAAAATCTCCCTCTATATTGCAACTACGATAAGATTCGAGCATCCTAAACCAAGCATCTTTTAAATTTTCCCCTTGTCTTTGCTTGAAGTGGAAGACTTCAAAGTCGGGAGACGAAGGGATGAAGACCGAGCTAGCCATAACGACGAAACAAGCGGAAAAGAGGCGAACGGAAAAAGAGAGGGCGAATAAAACGGCAAGGGTGAAGTGGGGGAGAGGAAAACGAGAGGCAAATGGCAAATAATGTAATGCGGGAGATAAGGGTTTGTGATGGGTACTTAGTATGTTGACTTTTGCGTAGACTCCCCGGCAACGGCGCCAGAAATCCTTCTTGCTACCTCTTGAGCACTGCGTTGGTTTTCCCTTGAAGAGGAAAGGGTGATGCAGTAAAGCAGCGTAAGTATTTTCCTCAGTTTTTGAGAACCAAGGTATCAATCCAGTAGGAGGCCACACACGAGTCCCTCGCACCTACACAAACAAATAAAATCCTCGCAACTAACGCAAAAAAGGGGTTGTCAATCCCTTCACGATCACTTACGGAAGTGAATCTAATAGATATGATGAGATAATATTTTTGGTATTTTTATGATAAAGATGCAAAGTAAAATAAAAGGCAATAAAAATAACTAAGTGTTGGAAGATTAATATGATGGAAAATAGACCCGGGGGCCATAGATTTCACTAGTGGCATCTCTCGAGAGCATAAGTATTACGGTGGATAAACAAATTACTATTGAGCGATTGACAGAATTGATCATAGTTATGAGAATATCTAGGTATGATCATGTATATAGGCATCACGTCCGCGACAAGTAGACTGACTCCTGCCTGCATCTACTACTATTACTCCACACATCGACCGCTATCCAGCATGCATCTAGAGTATTAAGTTCAAAAGAACAGAGTAACGCTTTAAGTAAGATGACATGATGTAGATGGATAAACTCATGCAATATGATATAAACCCCATCTTGTTATCCACGATGGCAACAATACAATACGTGCCTTGCTGCCCCTACTGTCACTGGGAAAGGACACCGCAAGATTGAACCCAAAGCTAAGCACTTCTCCCATTGCAAGAAAGATCAATCTAGTAGGCCAAACCAAACTGATAATTCGAAGAGACTTGCAAAGATAACCAATCATACATAAAAGAATTCAGAGAAGATTCAAATATTGTTCATAGATAAACTTGATCATAAACCCACAATTCATCGGTCTCAACAAACACACCGCAAAAGAAGATTACATCGAATAGATCTCCACAAGAGAGGGGGAGAACATTGTATTGAGATCCAAAGAGAGAGAAGAACCCATCTAGCTAATAACTATGGACCTGAAGGTCTGGGGTAAACTACTCACACATCATCGGAGAGGCTATGGTGTTGATGTAGAAGCCCTCCGTGATCGATGCCCCCTCCGGCGCAGCTCCGGAAAAGGCCCCAAGATGGGATCTTGTGACGCCCCCGAGTCAATCATACACTAATCATACACGCAAACGTGTACGATCAAGATCAGGGACTCACGGGAAGATATCACAACACAACTCTAAAATTAAAATAAGTCATACAAGCATCATAATACAAGCCAGGGGCCTCGAGGGCTCGAATACAAGTGCTCGATCATAGACGAGTCAGCGAAAGCAACAATATCTGAGTACAGACATAAGTTAAACAAGTTGCCAAAAGATGGCTAGCACAAACTGGGATACAGATCGAAAGAGGCGCAGGCCTCCTACCTGGGATCCTCCTATACTACTCCTGGTCGTCGTCAGCGGCCTCCACGTAGTAGTAGGCACCTCCGGTGTAGTAGGAGTCGTCGTCGACGGTGGCGTCTGGCTCCTGGGCTCCAGCATCTGGTTGCGACAACCAGGTAGAAAGGAAAGTTGGAAAAGAGGGAGAAAGGCAACCGTGAGTACTCATCCAAAGTACTCGCAAGCAAGGAGCTACACTACATATGCATGGGTATATGTGTAAAGGGCCATATCGGTGGACTAAACTGCAGAATGCCAGAATAAGAGGGGGTAGCTAATTCTGTCGAAGACTACGCTTCAGGCCACCTCCATCTTGCAGCATGTAGAAGAGAGTAGATGGTAAGTTCACCAAGTAGCAACGCATAGCATAATCCTACCCGGTGATCCTCCCCTCGTCGCCCTGTGTGAGAGCGATCACCGGGTTATATCTGGCACTTGGAAGGGTGTGTTTTATTAAGTATCCGGTTCTAGTTGTCATAAGGTCAAGGTACAACTCCAAATCGTCCTGTTACCGAAGATCACGGCTATTCGAATAGATAAACTTCCCTGCAGGGGTGCACCACATAACCCAACACGCTCGATCCCATTTGGCCGGACACACTTTCCTGGGTCATGGCCGGCCTCGGAAGATCAACACGTCGCAACCCTACCTAGGCACAACAGAGAGGTCAGCACGCCGGTCTAAATCCTATGGCGCAGGGGTCTGGGCCCATCGCCCATTGCACACCTGGACGTTGCGAGGGCGGCCGGAAGCAGACCTAGCAACCTCCATTACAAAGCAAGTCACGTTACACGGTCCAATCTGGCGCGCGCCGCTCAGTCGCTGACGTCACGAAGGCTTCGACTGATACCACGACGTCGAGTGCCCATATCTTTCCCACGTAGTTGGTTAGTGCGTATAGACCAAATGGCCAGACTCAGATCAAATACCAAGATCTCGTTAAGCGTGTTAATTGATGTAACCGCGGACACCAACCAGGGCCAGGCCCACCTCTCACCTAGGCGGTCTCAACCTGCCCTGTCGCTCCGCCACAAAGTAACAGTCGGGAGCCGTCGGGAACCCAGGCCCACCTCTACCGGGATGGAGCCACCTGCCCCTTCAGCCCCCATCGCCGAACAGTATCATAAGTAATGTAACAGTAGAAAGTATATAGCATATGCCCGTGATCACCTTCCAAAGTGATCACGGCCCTAGTAGTATAGCATGGCAGACGGACAAGAGTGTAGGGCCACTGATGGAATACTAGCATCCTATACAAGCATTTAGGATAGCAGGTAAAGGTATCAACATTGTAGCAACAATGACAGGCTATGCAGCAGAATAGGATTAACCGAAAGCGGCAACATGCTACACTACTCTAATGCAAGTAGTAGACAGAACGAATAGGTGATATCTGGTGATCAAGGGGGGGGGGCTTGCCTGGTTGCTCTAGCAAGAAGTAAGGGTCGTCAACACTGTAGTCGAACTGGGGGGTCGTCGGTGACGTAGTCGTACTCAATCGCATCAACACCAGACTCGGGGTCTGCCGGAGAAGAAGAGGGGGAAGAAACAGTAAATATGGAGCAAACAAGGCATCACAAAAATATGACAAGGCAATACGCGGTGCCAGGGGTGATCTAACGCAGGGATAGGTGATACCGGTGAAGGGGGAAAACATCCGGGAAAGTATTCCCGGTGTTCCGTGTTTTCGGACAGACGGACCGGAGGGAGAAAGTTCCATGTTCGCTATGCTAGGGATGTGCGGTGGACTAACGGGCTACGTATTCGGATTCGTCTCATCGTTCTGAGCAACTTTCATGTACAAAGTATTTTAATCCGAGTTACGGTTTATTTTATATGATTTTTCAAAGTTTTAAACATTTCTGGAATTTATTTATTTATTTTAAATTAGCATTATCCACAACAGTGCCTCGTGATGTCAGCATGACGTAGAGGTGACGTCAGCGGTCAACAGTCCGTTGACCAGAGTCAAACCTGACCGGTGGGTCCAGTGGGACCCACCTGTCATAGACTAAGACTAACTAATCAGGTTTAATTAGTTTAGTTAATCGATTAGGTTAATTAAACACAATTAATTAAGTTAATTAATTTAATTAATTAATATTTGTATTTATTTTTTTAAAATTTTTTACATCTTATTTTAACGTTCTGGGGTGGGGCCCTTATTCATAGGCCCCTGGGGGCCCTAGCGGGCGTCGGCGGGTCACGGGCCTGCGGCGCCCAAGTCCGAACGGCGGCCGATGCGAGAGCCGAGCGGCATCGGTAGAGGGCGCCGGGCGGCGGAGGAGCAGCGGGGCCGCTGCGGTGGTGGAGCCGCGCGGGCCGGTTGGCAGAGGAGGAGGGGGGTGCAAGGGCTGCGTGGCGCGCTGGAGCAGACGGAGCAGCGATGCCGGTGAGTAGGTGGGCAGGCGGTGCACGACGATGGCATCGACGTGCATGGGCTGCGGGGCGCGGCCTTTGGCACAGCAAGGGCGCCAAGTGGCGGCGGCTAGGCGCGAGCAGAGGGGCTCGCGCGGCGTGCCCGGCGAGGAAAGGGGCAGGAGGGAGGCGGCCCACCCGTGCGAGGCCGTGGCAGACGGGGTAGCGCACGAGGGAGGCGGCCAGGGTCGGGTGGGCGCGGAGTCGGGCGCGCAGGCGTGTCGCGCGCGGCGAACGGCGTCGGGCAAAGAGGAAAAAGGGGAAGGACGGCGGCTCACCGGGCCCTGCAGATGTGCGTACACTGGCTCGGGGAGGAGGACGAGGACGGGCGAGGTCGAGGCGGCGGTACTCCGGTGAGGAGGAGGATGGGGACGGCGTGCGGCGACGGAGTCGTGGCGACGCGGGGCTCCGGCGATGTGGTCCTCCAGGCGGCATCGGGGGCGATGGGCAACGGCGTCTAGATGCGGGAGACGGGCGGCGCGGTCAGCGACGGGATCGTGTCCCCGATCTCGATCTAGATCGGGGGAAGGGAGAGGGCGAGTGGGGGGGGGAGTGGTGTCGGTGGGTTAGGGTTTCGGGTAGTGTGGTTATGGGGGAGTGGGGGTGGGCCGGCCGGTTGGTGGGCTGGCCGCCTGGTCCAGGTGGGTCGGCCAGCTAGGCTGTCTGGCCCAGTTGCCCAGTGGGCCTTTTCTTTCCTTTCTTTTCTTTTGTTTTATTTTCTGTTTTGCCTTTTTTCTTTTTATTTACATTACCTTTTCTGTTATTGTTTTGTTTCCTATTATTTTAGTTTTAGTAAAATATATACTTAGTATCTAAATTAGTATTTCAACTTAGTCCATAGTCAAAAAGTCTAGTCCTCTAATAAATTAGTTTGACATTTTATTAATTACAAAAGGTATTTAAATATTTGTTTTTGCTGCTGTTTTATTCATCTCATAGTACTTAAATATTTTATAAAGGTGTGGTTTCTCCACCATAATTATCTATGCAATATTTGGTTCACTCCGAACATTTTAGTTTAAATATTTGAAAACTTTTATTGTTTGCTTGATTTTGGATTTGAATTAGAATCGGTTTCAAACTAACGCGAGATTAGCAACAGTAATCGAAGTGACGTGGCATCATTAGCAGAGAATTACTGTAGCTTAAATATCCGGGCGTCACAATTCTCCTCCACTACAAGGAATCTCGTCCCGAGATTTAAGAGGTAGTGAAAGGGGGGAAGGTTTGGTTACGAATCTAGCGGGTCTTCTCATCCTGGCTTGCTCTTCTCGAAGAGGTCGATCCATAGCGTTGATGTCTCCATTCCTATGCATCAATGCATCATGATGAAGTTGTCGTTCTTCCTTCGAGATCTTCACCATACTTACGAAAGAATAAGGGGTGTATCCGGGAGAACGGACCACTGCAAGGTTGTCTATCTGGTAGATAACATCGGGGGAGGTGGTGGAAAGTAACTCTCAAATTGAAACTTAATAATATATCGAGAGCAAAGTATGAAGGTTGCATGAGAAGTTTCAAGTGCATAGGCAATCGTTCGTTGCCCGATACGAAAATGTGAAAGGGGTTCAGAGCAATGGGAATAAGTATTGCGTCTGATACCAGAATAGATCACTAGGAAGGTGGCCCGTGAACTACATACAAACTCAAGCTCTAGGAATAACTTGGGCAACAGGGGTGTACAGGAGAGTCAGGTTTCGATCCTGTGGAACTGCGGGTTATGGGCCCACCATGTGGTTTAAAGTAGAAAGGGGCTGACATCTTGCACGGTCATGATAGCAAGGCATGTCAGAGGGTAGCCTGTCAGTTATGTCGACAACAACTCGATACCAAGGGCGAGGGACGAAGAGAACCATTTTCCTGCTCGTTGAACGAGGCGGACCAATAGGCAAAGTTCTCATCCATCGGTGGTTACTGGAATGCTATCGACAAATGCAACAGGGTCTTACTGGCACGGTTGTACACCAAGGTGTTTACATAAGCAGAAGAATATTACTGCTTAGATCATATAGATCACAATAAAGGTTAAACCAAACAATGGAAAGGAAAATGTGCTTAAACACATATGTCAGGGGTATATCCTTCCCAAGGACAAGCATAGCATGATATCCATGCAAGATATAATGTAGAAAACCCTTTAGGTATGGGGAGAGGAATTTGATGACCATACCCATACAACGGTGTTTTGGATAATTGATAAAGAAAAGATAGCATTTTGCTTCAAATGTTCTTATTGAAGATCGGAGTAACACAGACATGCTTTGAGATAGCATTGACAAGGTCTTCAAGCAAAGGTCAGACCTTGGATACACAAAGGATCCATCAGGAAAAACTTATTAAACAAGTCATTCAATTTCCTCATGGAAGAATGGTTAACCTTGTTAAAAAGGAAACTATAACACTAGGTCCTCCGGCCGGGTGTGCTAGGCATGACATCAGCTTACCGTGTCATAAGAGGACCAATGTTATAACTCTTGAAAGTATGTTCCAACCATCATATCTGACCGAGATTCAGATTTGATTGGTGTCAGGATACCTCAGATTCAGGATGCCTGAGAAGAAAAGGTGCGACAAATTGACGAGAAGACATTATAAGATACTCGGGAAATGAACTATGGAAGCGAGTTCCGAAACAAGAGTTCATCAATAAACCAAGGAGAGGATGAGGAGGTGGCTGATGGACTCAGCGACAATTTAATGAGATTTCTAAAAGATGGATTTCCATAATTATGTGAACAAGGAGATAACATTTTTCATATCAAATGATATAATGATGTATGCTTGAGGAGAACATCCACGAGTAAACATTGGTTGAAAGGTGTGCCCGAAATATGGGTTGGGTTGCATGACCAATGTCAGAATGGTGATTCAATAACCAATAGTCTGAGGATGAACTGTCGGCCATTAACTTCAAAGCAATTGGGTTGCTAGGAGTACAGAATCCAAGCAGCACCGTTCACTTGCTAGTATTCCGGTTAGAATCAACATTGGGAGCAAGAAAGAATGGTGATGGTGAGAAGTATCACTATACCAAGAAATTTTAAGAGGCGGAGCAATTCTCACAACCTTCTTGACATAAAAGATGGTAATACTCCAAGGTGAAGAAGAACAAATGTTGGATAGCAAGGAAATCAAGATTCAATCCAAAACATGAACACATTTGTGTTGAGGGAAGACAAGGATGTGGTCGATGATAACACAATCATCGAGGGGCAAGGATGGAATTTCCCATCATGAATTTGATTGATATCCTGGAAGAGCTCAAAATGATGATGATCACGACACAAATTGTCGAGAGATTTCATGCAGGTGTAATCAATCGGCGATGACATCAAGTCAAAGGAATGATGAAGCGAAAGGTTATTGGAACCGAGGATTAGACACATACTCGAAATCAAGCTTGTTGTTCAAGGCGAAATGGTATGACGAGAAAGATCGACGTAAGCTTAGCTCATCGTAAGTTGTGTTTCGGAATTAAGGACCAGGTAGCACAGTTAAAATCGGTACGATAATGATATAGACGAGAAGGCTAGGAATGATGTGATCGAGTTCAAACTCGTAAGTAATGAAGGTTACCAAGAGTTGTTTAATCGTGGTGCGGACTTGGTTCAGTTATCGATGTCTTTGATTGTTTAATAACTCAGAGGTCGTGAAAAGATTGGAATCAGTGAGAATGTAGTACTTGATGAAGAACTCATAAGAAGTTATGCAGTTCCGTGATAATCTCAAGATACCAAGGGGGTAATACTCGACGACAGATCAAAGTAGAGGTTGGACTGGGGTATTGCTCTGCGGAAGACAAGTGCTTAAACTTTCTCGGGAAATGGGATCAAAGAAGAACATATGGTCGGAACCACGATTGCAAAGGATCAATTCACCGATACCAAGGATATTATATCAAGGAAATAGTTACTGTTACAAGAAGCTTCCATGATAGGATCTACATCGTGTCCATGGGCATGAACACAAAGGTTCAAGGTCGAATCCCACTTCCTCAATGCATAACCTTCCATTCACCTCTCGTATTTTGAAAAGGACATTAGTTGTTGAAAGTTTTACCTAGTGCAATACTAGATAAGTATGACTCGTGAAATCTTTCGGGTTCACACATATTAGGTAAGGCGTTGGTTCAACCCATCAGGGCATCTTAGGAACATATACCACAAACTTCATGGGTACATAACACAAGCTCGAAAGGAGAGCTTGTTTGACAAAGCAGAGGATACAATTTACCAAAGGCAATATGTACCCATGGAAAGGCTCACAAGGTTATTGAATATGAAGGACACTATCGGATAATAATCCAACAAGGGGTCTTGTGGTCTACAACGGAACTGATGCGAGTATCGGTACTCTATCAGAGGAAGAAGGAATGAAAGGGCATCAGATTATAGAAACAACTAACTAATTCAAAACTCAAATGCACATGAATTACCATTTCCAAATCAAGGGATCAGAAGCCAACGATCTGATTAAGAATGGATAAGCTGAATAGACTTGGGGTACAATCGATGGCAATTTGATTGGTCGATAACCAGCTCATGTTCAAAATGACATATGAGCCGGAAAGATAATTTAAAAGGATCAACCGATGATTGCGGGCATTCGCACTCATGTTGAATCGGTAGGATCAAAAAGACGACGTCAAAGGAGACTAATGAATACAGCCAGACATATGGGAAGCATCCATAATGCAAGCAGATAAGTATTTGCAGAGCAATAAGATGCTAAGGATTTTCGGAGGATCGAATAGTATTTCGAAGACTTTTGTGAAACACCTGAACAACTGGGGATGAGCGGGTACTCGATAGGTGCAAGAATTTATCCGTAGGGGTATTTAGGCGACTTAGAACTGCAAGGCAGTAGGCACCAAGTATCTTCGGAACAATAGCGAGAATTTCGGGGTATCTTGCAATAACAAGATCAACGAAGAATGATTGTATCAATGGCAAGTGCACGTGGTTATCCATAGGGGTTTATCGATGGAAGGGAATTGCTATAGCGATGGCACAAAGTCTCGAGAGAACATCAGAGAGTATCTTTGGAAACATTCATTGCACCGAGCAATCAGCTTGAGTGTGGGGCTCTCCGGGTGGAAGTGGTTACGAGAACCTAGAGTCAGAGTTTAGTAAAATCATTTAACCAGAATAGAAGAGAGATTAGAGTCCCAGAGTATAGGTGAGGAGTAAAAGATCCTAGTACCACCCAATGGCGACGTGGGCCCGTAAGCCACACATCCATGTTAGTAAAAAGTTTTGCAATGTCTAGACTCGACTTCGGCCAAGGAGTTTGGAAGGGGAATTCCTACAGGCAGTCGGCTCTGATACCAACTTGTGACGCCCCCAAGTCAATCATACACTAATCATACACGCAAACGTGTACGATCAAGATCAGGGACTCACGGGAAGATATCACAACACAACTGTAAAAATAAAATAAGTCATACAAGCATCATAATACAAGCCAGGGGCCTCGAGGGCTCGAATACAAGTGCTCGATCATAGACGAGTCAGCGAAAGCAACAATATCGAGTACAGACATAAGTTAAACAAGTTGCCATAAGATGGCTAGCACAAACTGGGATACAAATCGAAAGAGGCGCAAGCCTCCTGCCCGGGATCCTCCTAAACTACTCCTGGTCGTCGTCAGCGGCCTCCACGTAGTAGTAGGCACCTCCGGTGTAGTAGGAGTCGTCGTCGACGGTGGCGTCTGGCTCCTGGGCTCGAGCATCTGGTTGCGACAACCAGGTAGAAGGGAAAGGGGGAAAAGAGGGAGAAAAGCAACCGTGAGTACTCATCCAAAGTACTCGCAAGCAAGGATCTACACTACATATGCATGGGTATCTGTGTAAAGGGGCAATATCGGTGGACTGAACTGCAGAATGCCAGAATAAGAGGGGGGTAGCTAGTCCTGTCGAAGACTACGCTTCTGGCAGCCTCCATCTTGCAGCATGTAGAAGAGAGTAGATGGTAAGTTCACCAAGTAGCATCGCATAGCATAATCCTACCCGGCGATCCTCCCCTCGTCGCCCTGTGTGAGAGCGATCACCGGGTTATATCTGGCACTTGGAAGGGTGTGTTTTATTAAGTATCCGGTTCTAGTTGTCATAAGGTCAAGGTACAACTCCGGGTCGTCCTGTTACCGAAGATCACGGCTATTCGAATAGATAAACTTCCCTGCAGGGGTGCACCACATAACCCAACACGCTCGATCCCATTTGGCCGGACACACTTTCCTGGGTCATGGCCCGGCCTCGGAAGATCAACACGTCGCAGCCCTACCTAGGCACAACAGAGAGGTCAGCACGCCGGTCTAAATCCTATGGCGCAGGGGTCTGGGCCCATCGCCCATTGCACACCTGCACGTTGCGAGGGCGGCCGGAAGCAGACCTAGCAACCTCCATTACAAAGGAAGTCACGTTACACGGTCCAATCTGGCGCGCGCCGCTCAGTCGCTGACGTCACGAAGGCTTCGGCTGATACCACGACGTCGAGTGCCCATATCTTTCCCACGTAGTTGGTTAGTGCGTATAGACCAAATGGCCAGACTCAGATCAAATACCAAGATCTCGTTAAGCGTGTTAATTGATGTAACCGCGGACACCAACCAGGGCCAGGCCCACCTCTCACCTAGGCGGTCTCAACCTGCCCTGTCGCTCCGCCACAAAGTAACAGTCGGGAGCCGTCGGGAACCCAGGCCCACCTCTACCGGGATGGAGCCACCTGCCCCTTCAGCCCCCATCGCCGAACAGTATCATAAGTAATGTAACAGTAGAAAGTATATAGCATATGCCCGTGATCACCTTCCAAAGTGATCACGGCCCAGTAGTATAGCATGGCAGACGGACAAGAGTGTAGGGCCACTGATGGAATACTAGCATCCTATACTAAGCATTTAGGATTGCAGGTAAGGGTAACAACTGTAGCAACAATGATAGGCTATGCAGCAGAATAGGATTAACCGAAAGCGGCAACATGCTACACTACTCTAATGCAAGTAGTAGACAGAACGAATAGGTGATATCTGGTGATCAAGGGGGGGGGGGGCTTGCCTGGTTGCTCTAGTAAGAAGTAAGGGTCGTCAACACTGTAGTCGAACTGGGGGTCGTCGGTGACGTAGTCGTACTCAATCGCATCAACACCAGACTCGGGGTCTGCCGGAGAAGAAGAGGGGGAAGAAACAGTAAATATGGAGCAAACAAGGCATCACAAAAATATGACAAGGCAATACGCGGTGCCAGGGGTGATCTAACGCAGGGATAGGTGATACCGGTGAAGGGGGAAAACATCTGGGAAAGTATTCCCGGTGTTCCGTGTTTTCGGACAGACGGACCGGAGGGAGAAAGTTCCATGTTCGCTATGCTAGGGATGTGCGGTGGACTAACGGGCTGCGTATTCGGATTCGTCTCATCGTTCTGACAACTTTCATGTACAAAGTATTTTAATCCGAGTTACGGTTTATTTTATATGATTTTTCAAAGTTTTAAACATTTCTGGAATTTATTTATTTATATTAAATTAGCATTATCCAGAACAGTGCCTGGTGATGTCAGCATGACGTAGAGGTGACGTCAGCGGTCAACAGTCCGTTGACCAGAGTCAAACCTGACCGGTGGGTCCAGTGGGACCCACCTGTCATAGACTAAGACTAACTAATCAGGTTTAATTAGTTTAGTTAATCGATTAGGTTAATTAAACACAATTAATTAAGTTAATTAATTAATTAATATTTGTATTTATTTTTTTTTTTAAAAATTTACATCTTTTTTTAACGTTCTGGGGTGGGGCCCCTTTGTCATAGGCCCCTCGGGGCCTAGTGGGCATGCGGGCGCCCAGCCCGAAGGCGCGCCAATGCGGGAGGGAGCGCCGGTAGCGGGCGCCGGGCGGCGGAGGAGCAGCGGGGCGCTGCGGCGGTGGAGCAGCGCGGGGCCGGTGGCAGAGGAGGTGGGGGGTGGCAAGGGCTGCGGGCGCGCTGGAGCAGACGAGCAGCGATGCGGCAAGTAGGGGGCAGGCGGCGCGCGACGACGGCGCGGTGGAGCGAGGCGAAGGTTGCGGGCAGGTGCGGTCGTGCGCTGTGGCATGGCGACGGACCAGCAGAGGCAAGGCGCGGAGCGCGACGACGGCATGACGTGCGTGGCTGCGGGCGCGGCCTTTGGCGCAGCAAGGCGCCAAGTGCGGCGGCTAGGCGCGAGCACAGGGGATCGCGCGGGTGCCGGCGAGGAAAGGACAGGAGGGAGGCGGCCCACCGTGCGAGGCCGTGGCGGACGGGGTAGCGCACGAGGGAGGCGGCCAGGGTCGGGTGGGCGCGGAGTCGGGCGCGCAGCCGTGTCGCGCGTGGCGAACGACGTCGGGCAAAGAGAAAAAGGGGGAAGGACGGCGGCTCATCGGACCCTGCAGATGTGCTTACGCGGCGAGGAGGAGGATGAGGACGGGCGAGGTCGAGGCGGTACTTCGGGGAGGAGGTTCGGCGAGGAGGAGGATGGGGACGGCGTGCGGCGACGGAGTCGTGGCGGCGCGGGGCTCCGGCGATGTGGTCCTCCAGGCGGCATCGGGGGCGATGGGCAACGGCGTCTAGATGCGGGAGACGGGCGGCGCGGTCAGCGACGGGATCATGTTCCCGATCTCGATCTAGATCGGGGGAAGGGAGAGGGCGAGTGGGGGGGGGGGAAGTGGTGTTGGTGGGTTAGGGTTTCGGGTAGGTTATGGGGGAGTGGGGGTGGGCCGGCCGGTTGGTGGGCTGGCCGCCTGGTCCAGGTGGGTCGGCCAGCTAGGCTGTCTGGCCCAGTTGCCCAGTGGGCCTTTTCTTTCCTTTTTTTGTTTGTTTTATTTTCTGTTTTGCCTTTTTCTTTTTATTTACATTACCTTTTCTATTATAGTTTGTTTCCTATTATTTTAGTTTTAGTAAATATATACTTAGTATCTAAATTAGTATTTCAACTTAGTCCATAGTCAAAAAGTCTAGTCCTCTAATAAATTAGTTTGACATTTTATTAATTACAAAAGGTATTTAAATATTTGTTTTTGCTGCTGTTTTATTCATCTCATAGTACTTAAATATTTTATATAAAGTTGTGGTTTCTCCACCATAATTATCTATGCAATATTTGGTTCACTCTGAACATTTTAGTTTTAATATTTGAAAAGTTTTATTGTTTGCTTGATTTTGAATTTGAATTTGAATCGGTTTTGAACTGACGCGAGATTATCAACAGTAATTGAAGTAACGTGGCATCATTAGCAGAGGGTTGTGGTAGCTTAATTACCCGGGCGTCACAGATCTCACGGGTACAGAAGGTTGCAGCGGTGGAATTAGGTTTTTGGCTCCGTATCTGGTAGTTTGGGGGTACGTAGGTATATATAGGAGGAAGAAGTACGTCGGTGGAGCAACATGGGCCCCACGAGGGTGGAGGGCGCGCCTAGGGGGGTAGGCGCGCCCCCTACCTTGTGCCTTCCTGGTTGCTTTCTTGATGTAGGGTCCAAGTCCTCTGGATCAAATTCGTTCCAAAAATCACGTTCCCGTAGGTTTCATTCCGTTTGGACTCCGTTTGATATTCTTTTTTTGCGAAACTCTGAAATAGGCAGAAAACAGCAATTCTGGGCTGGGCCTCAGGTTAATAGGTTAGTCCCAAAAATAATATAAAAGTGTATAATAAAGCCCAATAATGTCCAAAACAGAATATCATATAGCATGGAACAATCAAAAATTATAGATACGTTGGAGACGTATCATGTCACTTGGCCACTAGGCTATTTCAGTACTTACGTTACAAATAAGGCACTGCCTCAGGTAGTCCGATCTCCTCCTGCACCTTTGTGCACTCGCCGCAGTGCCGATGTCTACCGTTGTGAACATGTTGAACAAACGAGAGGAATTTGGAGAGGACTGTACATGGAGAGGCGGACAATCGGGACCCACTAGGTCTATGGCCATACGCAAGCAAGTGCCTCATCGAAAAAATACTTACTCCTAATGCTATACTGACGTTGGGGCCCACGGGTTTGTCAAAATAGTTACATTCTTTTAGGTGCTTCAACATAGTTACTATAGGAGAGAAATTCACAACGAAGCCGGGGAGCTGGCAGGTATCATTTATTATCACTGGAGCAGCAAGTATCAGCTGGGTTTTGGGCTGCCCCGTTTAGGCTTTCTTTTTTAACATGCGCAACCCACGACATGCCGATTTGTAGGCCGTCATGTATCGACCGGCCTATGGACCTCCCATCCGAGGTTTTATTTTTCTTGAAACATCGGCAGCCCAATTTATGCATTTTTTTGAAGAAATGCAGAGGTCTATTCTATTTTTCTATATATGAACAGAAACACCTCGTCCAACTTATGTTTCCCTTCTAACTATATTATATATATTTAAACTATTTTATATGTTATTATATATTATTGTTATTGTCATCATATATTTAACAAATACTTACATATGTAAGAAAACAATATCCCACATCTTATTAACTTATAAAAATAATTTCTTAACAATAAAATCCTGGATTTTTTTGGCAATGAAAATCCTGGTGATTGTGTACAAAAGCTTGGTAATATTTAAGGACCAATGTAATAATAAATCACTTATTATTTATATATATTTATAATAAAATGCTCAGCCCCTGTTTATTTTTTGACAACATTGCTGCGCCCAACCCAACATTATAATTAGAATCAGCCCAGCAAAATCGTGTATTTCGAGAAAGTGCAAATGGCCTGTAATTTTTAGGAAAAAAATAAATGGGCCGCATGGACGCTACATTAGTTGTTCACCCAGCCCAGCAAATGGACTGTAATTCAAAAAAGAGATCAAATCGACTGTAAATTCTGAAAAATGGGTTGAATACGTGCCACATTTTTGGAGGCTAAAATGTGGGCCAATAGGTCGAAACCAATGCAAATCGTTCTCAACTTAGTCAACAAATGATTCTGAAATTGTTAGCCGTTGGATTTACATCCAACGACCGGCATCCATGTTCAATCTCTCGTGTTCTTTCTCCAGCACCGCCGGGACCACCTGCTCCCGCCTCCTGCTGCTAGTAGCTCTGCTTAGCATGCTTCGCTGTGAAGCGCTACCCCACCATTGGCCAGGCCATCCCTCCACCCCTCCACACCTCCTGTTCTTCTCCACCAACTGCCGAACCACACCGCACCAGAACCAGTTAACCCTCGTACACCTCTCCGTCTGCGACTCTACTCCCGCATCTTCCCATCTCCAGCTCGTTGCTGTCCGGGGCCTCGCCGTCGTCCACCAACTTGGATGCGCTCGGCGCGGAGTGGTCAACGTGGTCAATGAACGACATCCATCGGAAGTAGACTATGCGTGGAGAGGCTGACAGCTGGGTCCATGGCCGCACGCAAGGAAATGCCTCCTTATTACGCGCAAAATAATGATTCCTCCACTTGACAGCTGGGACCCACCGGAAGGGCCTCTGTATTTCGTGAAAAAAACGTTCCCCCCGCTGACAGGTCGAACCCACCAGCTATATTTTCGCATGCAAGGAAGTGCCTCCTTATTACGCACAAAAAAAATGAATACCCCCTGCTAGCTGGGAGCCACCATAGTGGGAGGCTGACTTGTGGGCTTACTAAGTTGACGGGGACGGAGGGCTTTGTCAACTTAGTCAATATGAAGGATTCTAGCTCCAGTGACCGTACGATGTCCATCCAACGGCCGTAGTGCTTCTTCAACCTCTGGTCTTCTTGCTCCAGCCGCCCAAACCAGCGCCGGTCGTGCCGCGTGCTCCTGCCCCCCGTGGCCGGCTGTGATGCCGCGGAGGCCTCACTGCCCCTACTACTCCCACCGCTGGCCAGGCCATCCCTCTACTCACCCACACCCCCTGTTATTCTGCGGCGACGGCAGCCTCACACCGCAGCCGAATCAGTGAACCCTCGTACTCCTCTCCGCATGGGCATCCACTGCCGCGTCTTCCCCGGCTTCCTGTCGTCCCCTTCCTAGGCCTCGCCGTCGTCCACCGCCCTGGTCCTCTCGGCGCGACGTGGTCAACGTGGTTAAGGAACGACTTCCATTGGAAGAGTACTGTACGTGGAGAGGCTGACAGCTGGGTCCATGGCCGCAACAAGGAAGTGCCTCCTTATTATGTGGAAAATAATGATTCCTCCACCTGACAGCAGGGACTCACCGGACGTGCCACAGTATTTCGTGAAAAAAAGTTTCCCCCCTGACTGCTGGGACTTACCAGCTACATCTTCGCACGCAAGGAAGTGCGTCCATATTACGAGAAAAAAAGATTCGCCCCCTAACTGTTGAGACCCACCAGCTACATCTTCGCACGCAAGGAAGTGCCTGACAGTGGGGACCCACCTGGTCGAAGCGTACGTAGCGTTGTCATTCTGGTCGCGAACGTGTACGTACATACGATCGATCCGTCTGCACGCTGCAGCGATGAACCGTGGCCGTGTAAGGAAGGGCACGTGTCGTATTAGAGGCACGCACGTAGCATGTACATGTAAGTACAACCAGGGTGCAAGAAAGAAAATACGGCCACGTACGTACATACGGGCGGGGTCTCGAACGCCTACTCGCGCATACGTACGGCCAGGGCTCATGTACATGGCTGGGTCGGAATGGAGAAACTGCCTCGTCATCGTGTTCATGGGGAGGCAACAGAATGCGTCATGTTCATCGGGAGGCAACGGAATACGCCGTGTTCATTGGGAGCCAACCGGCTTGGATGGAACAGCTGATGGAAACGAGGCCTGGCGTACCGCAGAATGGAGGAAACAGCCTTGTGTTCGACCGGGCACGGTCGAAACGGGATCCTGTTCATGGGGAGGGGTCTGGCGTACCGCAAAACGGAGGAAATAGACTTCTCTTGGACCTCCTACGGTTGAAACGGGGTCCTGTTGATCGGGAGGGGTGTGGCGTGCCACAAAACGGAGGAAACGGACTTGTGTTGGAGCGCTATGGTCGAAATGGGGGTCCTGTTCATCGGGACGGGTGTGGCGTACCGCAAAACGGGACTCCACAGGATACTGTTCATCTCCACCATCGACCTCCTCCAGCCTCCATGGGCTACTATTCATCCACCGTCGACCTCCTCCAGCCTCCACCTGCGACTGTTCAACCACGGGCTCCTGTTCATCCAGCCCTCTCCACGGGGTACTGTCCAACCACCCCTGCACGGGCTACTATTCATCCAGCCCTCCACCGGCTACTATTCAACCAGCCTTCCACGGGGTCGTCCTGTTCATCCAGCCCTCCACGGGGTCCTGTTCATCCAGCCCTCCACCGGCTCGATCGATCAGGTTCCTGTTCATCCAGCGGCAATGGCCTCTACTACCACGGGGTCCTGTTCATCCACCCCCACCGGGAACTATTCATCCAACCCCCCAACAACGCTCGCTGTTCAACAAGAGGCAGCAGGTTCGATCGGCTTCAGTTAGCAGCAGTAGTGAAGGAATCGCTCGATCGGGTACAATTAACAGCCAGCGATCGATCGCTCGGGTTCAGTAACGCGTAGCCTGCTGTGCAATCGCTCGGATTCAGTAGGCGAACGCCTCGCTCGGGTTCAGTTAGAGCCCAACGCCTCGCACCCACGCGCGTACGTGTACGAGAGAAACGCGCATCGCTCGGCTCCCGACCACCCACCGTAACCGGGAACTCCCTGATATTTTCCTCGCCATTGCTTCTACCATGGTTTTTTTCTGTCATGGACGGCCCAAAGAATGTCATGCAGCTGCATCTCCGTCCCGCATAGGACGAAAAGCCCATTTTCTGTCATGATTTTTTGTCATAGAAGTAGGAGCCCACCACATCTATGATGATACCGGGTTTTGTCACAATTATCGTCATAGAAGTGTCATAAGTATGACAATTTTTTTCCGTCCGGCCCAAAATGTCACGGATGTGTCTTTTTTTTGTAGTGTGGGTGAACAAATTACTATCGAGCAATTGATAGAAAAGTGCAAAGTTATGACGATATCCAAGACAATCATTATGTAATATAGGCATCACGTCCGTGTCAAGTAGACCGACTCCTGCCTGCATCTACTACTATTACTCCACACATCGACCGCTATCCAGCATGCATCTAGAGTATTAAGTTCATAAAGAACAGAGTAATGCCTTAAGTAAGATGACATGATGTAGAGGAATAAACTCAAGCAATATGATGTAAACCCCATCTTTTTATCCTCGATGGCAACAATACAATACGTGGCCCACTACCCCTACTTTGTCACTGGGTGAGGACACCACAAGATTGAACCCAAAGCTAAGAACTTCTCCCATTGCAAGAAAAACCAATCTAGTAGCCAAACCAAACTGATAGTTCGAAGAGAATTACAAAGATATCAAATCATGCATAAAATAATTTAGAGAAGATTCAAATAATATTCATAGGCAAGCTGATGATAAATCCACAATTCATCGGATCTCGACAAACACACCACAAAAGAAGATTACATCGGATAGATCTCCAAGAACATAGAGGAGAACATGGTATTGAGAATCAGAGAAAGAGAAGAAGCCATATAGCTACTAGCTATGGACCCGTAGGTCTGTGGTAAACTACTCACACTTCATCGGAAGGGCAATAAAGTTGATGTAGATGCCCTCCGTGATCGAATGCCCCTCCGGCAGGATGCCGAAAAGGCCCCTAGATGGGATCTCGCGGGAACAGAAGGTTGAGGCGGTGGAAAAGTGTTTTCGTGGATGCTTCTGGTGGTTTGGGAATATATGTGAATATATAGGAGGCAGAACAAGGTCAGGGGGTCACGAGGGGGCCACAAGGTAGGGAGCACGCCCTACCCCCTGGGCGCGCCCTGCCGCCTTGTCACCGCCTCGTGGCTCTTATGACTTGAACTCCAAGTCTCCGGGGTGACTCCTGGTCCAAGAAAAATCATTGCGAAAGTTTTATTCCGTTTGGACTCCGTTTGGTATTCCTTTCCGCGAAGCTCAAAAACAAGGAAAAAACATAAACTGGCACTAGGCTCTACGTTAATAAGTTGGTCCCAAAAATAGTATAAAATAACATATTAGTGCATATAAAACATCCAAAACAGATAATATAATAGCATGGAACAATAAAAAAATTATAGATACATTGGAGACGTATCAAGCATCCCCAAGCTTAATTCATGCTCGTCCTCGAGTAGGTAAATGATAAAAACATAATTTTTGATGTCGAATGCTACCTAACATACTTATCCATGTAATTTTCTTTATTATGGCATGAATGTTCAGATCCATAAGATTTAAAACAAAAGTTTAATATTGACATAAAAAACAATAATACTTCAAGCATACTAACAAGGCAATTATGTCTTCCCAAAATAACATGGCCAAAGAAAGCTTATCCCTACGAAATCATATAGTCTGGCTATGCTCCATCTTCATCACACAAAATATTCAAATCATGCACAACCCCGATGACAAGCCAAGCAATTGTTTCATACTTTTGATGTTCTCAAACCTTTTCAACTTTCACGCAATACATGAGCATGAGCCATGGACATAACAGTATAGGTGGAATAGAATATGGTGGTTGTGGAGAAGACAAAAGAAGGAGATAGTCTCACATCAACTAGGCATATCAACGGGCTATGAAGATGCCCATCGATAGGTATCAATGTGAGTGAGTAGGGATTGTCATGCAACGGATGCACTAGAGGCATAAGTTTATGAAAGCTCAAAAGAAAACTAAGTGGGTGTGCATCCAACTTGCTTGCTCACGAAGACCTAGGGAAATTTGAGGAAGCCCATCATTGGAATATACAAGCCAAGTTCTATAACGAAAAATTCCCACCAGTATATGAAAGTGACAACATAGGAGACTCTCTATCATGAAGATCATGGTGCTACTTTGAAGCACAAGTGTGGAAAAAGGATAGTAACATTGCCCCTTCTCTCTTTTCTCTCATTTTTTATGTGGGCTTCTTTGGTCTCTTTTTTTATTTTTTCTTTATTTTCCGTCCGGAGTCTCATCCCGACTTGTGGGGGAATCATAGTCTCCATCATCCATTCCTCACATGGGACAATGTTCTAATAATGATGATCATCACACTTTTATTTACTTACAACTCAAGAATTACAACTCGATACTTAGAACAAAATATGACTCTATATGAATGCCTCCGGCGTTGTACCGGGATGTGCAATGAATCAAGAGCGACATGTATAAAAATTTATGAATGGTGGCTTTGCCACAAATACGATGTCAACTACATGATCATGCAAAGCAATATGACAATGATGAAACGTGTCATAATAAACGGAACGGTGGAAAGTTGCATGGCATTATATCTCGGAATGGCTATGGAAATGCCATAATAGGTAGGTATGGTGGTTGTTTTGAGGAAGGTATATGGTGGGTGTATGGTACCGGTGAAAGTTGCGCGGTACTAGAGAGGCTAGCAATGGTGGAAGGGTGAGAGTGCGTATAATCCATGGACTCAACATTAGTCATAAAGAACTCACATACTTATTGCAAAAATCTATTAGTCAGCAAAACAAAGTACTATGCGCATGCTCCTAGGGGGATAAATTGGTAGGAAAAGACCATCGCTCGCCCCCGACCGCCACTATAAGGAAGACAATCAATAAATAAATCATGCTCCGACTTCATCACATAACCGTTCACCATACATTCATGCTACGGGAATCACAAACTTTAACATAAATATTTCTACAATCCACAATTACTCACTAGCATGACTCTAATATCACCATCCTCATATCTCAAAACAATCATAAGGAATCAAACTTCTCATAGTATTCAATGCACTTTGTATGAAAGTTTTTATTATATCCATCTTGGATGTCTATCATATTAGGACTAAATTCATAACCAAAGCAAATTACCATGCTGTTTAGAGAGACTCTCAAAATAATATAAGTGAAGCATGAGAGTTCAATAATTTCTATAAAATAAAACCACCCCCGTGCTCTAAAAATATATAAGTGAAGCACTAGAGCAAAACTGCCTAGCTCAAAAGATATAAGTGAAGCACATAGAGTATTCTAATAAATCACGATTCATGCGTGTCCCTCTCAAAAGGTGTGTACAACAAGGATGATTGTGGCAAACTAAAAAGGAAAGACTCATATCATACAAGACACTCCAAGCAAAACACATATAATGTGGTGAATAAAAATATAGCCTCAAGTAAAGTTACCGACAGACGAAGACGAAAGAGGGGATGCCTTCCGGGGCATCCCCAAACTTAGGCTCTTGGTTGTCATTGAATATTACCTTGGGGTGCCTTGGGCATCCCCAAGCTTAGGCTCTTGCCACTCCTTATTCCATAATCCATCAAATCTTTACCCAAAATTTGAAAACTTCACAATACAAAACTCAATAGAAAATCTCATAAGCTCCGTTAGTATAAGAAAATAAATCACCACTTTTGGTACTGTTGTGAACTCATTATTTATTTATATTGGTGTAATATCTACTGTATTCCAACTTTTCCATGGTTCATACCCCCTGATACTACCCATAGATTCATCAAAATAAGAAAATAACACATAGAAAACAGAATCTGTAAAAAACAGAACAATTTGTAGTAATCTGGATACTTCGAATACTTCCGTAACTCCAAAAATTCTGAAAAATTAGGACAACAGAGGCAATTTTTATATCAATCTTGTTTAAAAAAATTCAGAATTTCCACGCTTTTGTGATTTTTAAAAATTCTGGAACTGGGCGCAAAAGTTTCTATTTTTCAGCAACATCAAATCAACTATCACCGTAAGCTATCCAAAGGTCTTACCTGGCACAAACACTAACTAAAACACCAAAACACAATTACTACAGAGGTAGTAATGTGTATTTTATTCAAGAACAATATAAAAACAAAAAATACAAAAATAAAATTGGGTTGCCTCCCAACAAGCGCTATTGTTTAACGCCCCTAGCTGGGCATTGATAATTTCAATGATGCTCAGATAAAAGAGAAGAATTGAAGCACAAAGAGAGCATCATAAAACACGTGACAAACACATCTAAGTCTAACATACTTCCTATGCATAGGCATTTTATAAGCAAACAAAATATCAAGACGAGCAAAAACTAGCATATGCAAGGAAGAAGAAAGAGACGATAGCAATCTCAACATGAAGAGAGGTAATTTACTATGGAAATTTCCACAATCATATTTTTCTCTCTCATAACAATTATATGTAGGATAATATTCAAATTCAACAATATAGCTATCACATAAATTATTCTCTACATGATCCATGTGCTTGCAAAGTTGACACTCTTCCAAAATAGTGGGATTATCATTAACTAAAGTCATGACCTTTCCAAACCCACTTTTATCAAAAAATTTCATAAGATTGAATATTCTCCAAATATGTGGGATCCAAACTTGACACTCTTCCAAACCGACTTTCAATGTTATTGCAAACACTATTGTCATGAGGCTTAAATAAATTTTCAAGATCATAAGAAGAATCACCCCAATCATGATCAACAAGTAGTGGACATAGCAAAACTAGCATCTCCAAGCTTAGGGTTTTGCATATTAGCACAATTGACATCAATAGAATTTATAGTAAAATCATTGCAATCATGCTTTTCATCCAAGGAGCTGTCATGAATCACTTCAGATTCATGAATTTCAAGCAAAACTTCATAAAAGATAATCTAGTGCACTCAAATCACTAGAAATTGGTTCATCATAATTGGATCTCTTAAAAAGATTAGCAAGTGGATGAGGATCTATAAAATTTTAGCAAGCGAAGATGCAAACAAAAAGAAGGCACATGGTAACACAAGCAAACAAAAGATTGAACGGAAGAAGGGCGAATAAAAAGGCAAATATTTTGGAAAATTGTTTTAGAAGTGGGGGAGAGGAAAACGAGAGGCAAATGGCGAATAATGTAATGCAAGAGATGAGAGTTTTATGATGGGTACTTGGTATGTCTTGACTTGGCGTAGATCTCCCCGGCAACGGCACCAGAAATTCTTCCTGCTACTTCTGGAGCTTGTGTTGGTTTTTCCCTTGAAGTGGAAGGGGTGATGCAGCAAAGTAGAGATAAGTATTTCCCTCAGTTAAGAACCAAGGTATCAATCCAGTAGGAGAAGAACACGCAAATCACCAATACATGCACCAACAATCAAACACTTGCACCCAATGCGATAAAGGGGTTGTCAATCCCTTCACGGTCACTAGCAAAGGTGAGATCTGATAGAGAAAGATAAATAAAACTAAAGAAAAGATAAAATATTTTTGGGTTTTTGATTTATAGATCGGAAAGTAAAAGATTGCAAAATAGTAGATCAGAAACAAATATGATGGAAAATAGACCCAGAGTCATAGGTTTCACTAGAGGCTTCTCTCATGATAGCAAATAATACGGTGGGTGAACAAATTATTGTCGAGCAATTGATAGAAAAGAACAAAGTTATGATGATATCTAAGGCAATGATTATGTAATATAGGAATCACGTCCGTGTCAAGTAGACCGACTCCTTCCTGCATCTACTACTATTACTCCACACATCGACTGCTATCCAGCATGCATCTAGAGTATTAAGGTCACAAAGAGCAGAGTAACGCCTTATGTAAGATGACATGATGTAGAGGAATAAACTCAAGAAATATGATGTAAACCCCATCTTTTTATCCTTGATGGCAACAGTACAATACGTGCCTCGCTACCCCTACTTTGTCACTGGGTGAGGACACCACAAGATTGAACCCAAAGCTAAGCACTTCTCCGGTTGCAAGAAAAACCAATCTAGTTGGCCAAACCAAACCGATAGTTCGAAGAGAATTACAAAGATATCAAATAACGCATAAAATAATTCAGAGAAGATTCAAATAATATTCATACATAAGCTGATCATAAATCCACAATTCATCGGATCTCGACAAACACACCGCAAAAGAAGATTACATCGGATAGATCTCCAAGAACATCGAGGAGAACATGGTATTGAGAATCAAAGAGAGAGAAGAAGCCATCTAGCTAGTAGCTATGGAGCCGTAGGTCTGTGGTAAACTACTCACGCTTCATCGGAAGGGCAATAGACTTGATGTAGATGCCCTCCGTGATTGAATCCCCCTCAGGCAGGATGCCGGAAAAGGCCCCTAGATTGGAACTCACGGGAATAGAAGGTTGCAGCGGTGGAAAAGTGTTTTCGTGGATGCTTCTGGTGGTTTGGGAATATATGTGAATATATAGGAGGCAGAACTAGGTCAGGGGGGTCACGAGGGGCCCACAAGGTAGGGGGCACGCCCTACCTGCCTGGGCGCGCCCTCCCCCTTGTCGCCGCCTCGTGGCTCTTCTGACTTGAACTCTAAGTCTCCGAGGTGTCTTCTCGTCCAAGAAAAATCATCGTGAAATTTTTATTCCGTTTGGTATTCCTTTTCTACGGAGCTCAAAAACAAGGAAAAAACAGAAACTAGCACTGGGCTCTAGGTTAATAAGTTAGTCCCAAAAATAATATAAAATAGCATATTAATGCATATAAAACATCCAAAACAGATAATATAATTGCATGGAACAATCAAAAATTATAGATACGTTGGAGACATATTAGATCACTTGCATCGTTTGTTTGTTGTTGTAGCCAAGGCTAGTCATAGCGGGAAGTAACTTAGACTAGCATCCACAATGTGCACTTTTTCTGCCTCTATAGCTTGACTCTATACATTGCTTGGAGTTGCCTCTAGCAAAAAATCCTTGGCATCGCCTCTAAGCTAAGAGGCTGCCTCCGAGCTTTTGTTTCAATTAAAACATTCATCTGTCCCTACATGGCATCCACTTTCTTGAGTCTCCCAACTGAAAAGTGAATCACATATCAACTTGATTATTGTTTTTGTGGGACCGTTGTAGAGGTTGCACTCAAATGCCATACATTGCAGCATTTGTGACTAACCTTAGAGGCAGCAATGTGGACCCCAACTTAGAGGCAATGTTGCCTCCAACCAATGTGGATGCCCTAAGAGCATGGTTAATAGTACAACCAACTGCTGGCTATAAGATGTTGTCGTTTAGGACAGTATAGCTAAGCCTAAACCAAGCTCTCTCAACAATTTGCGTTTTTGGCCATCCGTTTTCTTGATCTGGTCATTTATGACCGTCAGATCTGCTGTGTATAACGAAAATCATTAAACTGGGCCCAACTGTCCTAAGGGGCTGCTGCTCCAGGAGAAAAAATCGAGCCCTATGATAAATTGGGCCACAACAGCCAGCCCATGTATTCGATGTGCTTCCGTCTTAAACTAGGTCAGCCCATTTATCCAATCGATGTGCTCATGTCTCCGTAAAAAAAGCTCTTCGCTCGGGAATGGACTGGTGGGCTGGGCACTTGATCCAGATGAAGCGTTGTCTTCCCTGATGTCACAGGAAACCACGGCCACCTATGGGACCAAGGGTACCTTGCTGGTTCGGTGGGGGGGTGGCATGTTGCACAAAGAGCAGAGGAGCGTGGAACAGCACGACAGAGATCACACATGCAGTTTTTACCCAGGCTCGGGCCGCCATGAGGCATAAAACCCTACTCCTGCTTTGGTGGATTGATGGTGGTGAGCGTAGCGCGCTTGCCCGGCAGGGTTGCTACAGGGCGAAACAGCTACGCGCGCATGAATCTGTGAGGGGTGGATTTGCTAACCCTTTCTACGGTTGCCTTGGGCCTCCTTTTATAGACAAAGGGGTCACCAGAGTGGCAAATCAGTCATTATGCATTGATAAGATAGCAAACAGTGCTATCACACCTAACTCTGCAGGTTGACAGAGCGCATTAAATGTGCCGCTCAATGTCACATCATTGCTTGCCCGGCAAGCCTTGCCAGGCTGTTTTGTCAGCTTCGCGCCTGCTCGCTCAACACGTCGCAGGACGGGTGTCGGCTGTAGGTATTTCCTGTAGAAAGTGGCTGCCATGTGGCGAATAGCAGCCACTTAGTCACTTTGGATCTTGACACCGCATCGATCAACGACGTGCATCATGGTGATGTGGCGTGGTGAGGTGGTTCCACTTCCATGAGTCCCGGCAGGCCCTGCCGGGACGGCTTGGAGGCTTGCTACTGGGGGTGACCCCGTCCTTGCTAGGCTCACTTGCCCGACAAGGGAGGCTTTTCTCTCAGTGGTATCTCGCTTTCTCTGGCTCGGCCTTGGTCCTTCTGTGCTGTATGTTGGTCTCTTGAAGAACCGATCTCTTGTGCTTCGGTCTGACCTGGGAGTTGTAATCTTGTTCGCGTGCCTGTGGACTTCATTGTCCGTGCATGAGTCAGGGGAAAATATGCACCCCTATTTAATTCCCCCGACATAAGCCCCCGGGCCTGAGCCATACGTGTCGCGCGGCACATTGGGTTAGGCCCCAAACAGTGCACGGACACGTGGTGGGAGATGGCTGCGCATGGCGGTTCGTCATGATGACCAGTCAATCCAACGTCCACTTCACGCAATTACTGCGAGTCGTGGGGGTCGTGGGACTATTGTAGTTAAGGTAAAATGGTAACTTTCTGAAGCGTCGCGCCCCCGCTCCACGCCCACCCCACGCTTTTTCCCTTTAAGATAGGAAAACGCGAAGCGGCATGGTTCACTTGTCGCCTATCCTGCCCTCCCATCATCTTCCTCCGCAAGCCAAACATCTACCCCTTCTTTCTCTCTCTCCCGTCTGCCGCCGCCCCCCTCACCAGACCCCTTCCCCCATTCGCACCGCCGTCTGTGGAAATGGGGAACAAATCTGCAGTAAAAGGGAAACAAACGGCCGCGGTGAAGGAGGTGGGTGCTGAGGGAAGCAAGAGGGCGAAGGAGCTGGACAAGAAGCGGAGGGGACACGTTGTCTTCTTCCCATAGAATCTGGACGGTCCAGTTCTTCAAGCAATGTACGGGTACCTTTGGGGAAGGGATGTTCCGAAAGGGCATGGAGCGCCCAAGGTTTTGGCAGAGGAGAAAGAGGATCCACCAAATTCATTTCGATTCTTCTGCGCCTATTTCTTCTGCGGCCTCTGCCCCCCTTTCTCTGAATTCTTCGAGGCGATTATGACGATTTATGGATTTCACCTTCTCGACTTCAGCCAAATGCAATGGCGACCATGGCCATTTTTGCTCATCTGTGCAAGAATTTGTCGGAGTCGCCCCCAATGTGGATCTGTTCAGACATTACTTTGCCCCGCGGGTGGAGAACAAAACTCACCGTTCTGGGAACATCAGCTGGATGCTGCGGGTGGCGAGGAATACCTGGGATTATATTCCCGGTAAGCAGCACGAGAGGTGGGATGAGTGGAGAGGAGACTGGAGCTGGATCCAGGATGAGGAAGCCCTAGAGTTTTGTGAAGCACGGACAGTGTGTGTCAAGTACAACAAGGAATGGTGCCCATTCAGCCTCACCAATGATAGGCTTCACCGGCAATAAACAGGATCATCCGCCTGAGGGCTGCCGGGCTGACCATAGAGCATGTGGGGGCCGATTTTCTCCTCCGCTGCATCTCACCACTTCAGAAGAGGGACAAACCTGCCCGGTTGTATGGTGATGTTGGGGACAGGATGAGATTGCTCCTAGGTTTGGCCAACAACTTTTCTGTTTATGGCCATGCCTGGTTGTGTGACCAGCTGTTCGGCCGCTTCAAGATGTTCAAGCTCCCAGCAACCGTCATCCCTCTAAACGTCAATTCTGCCCGAGATCAGATACTGAAGTGGATGCCGGATTGCAATGCTCATGGAGTGGCAGGTGATTGGCAGCTGCCTACTCTTGACGAAGAACTCGAATGGACTAGTGCCCTGGTGGAGAAGGTCGCCAGGGTTGAGGCTGGTATGTACAAGCGCACTATCGGTGTCAAAACCGGCCGATCTCGGATAGGGGGTCCTGAACTGTGCGTCTGAGGGTCAAAGGTAACAGGAGACAAAGGGGCACGATGTTTACCCAGGTTCGGGCTCTCTTAATGGACGTAAAACCCTATTTCCTGCCTTATTGACTTTGATGAGTATAGGGGTTACAAGAGTTGATCTACCTCGAGATCGTAATGACTAAACCCTAGATGTCCAACCTATATGAATTCTGATAGCCTCTACGGACTAAACCCTCCGGTTTATATAGACACCGGAGGGGCCTAGGGTTGTACAGAGTCGGCTTGCGGAAGAAGGAAATTACATATCCGGACAACAATCTTGCCATCCATGCATAGGAGAGTCCTATTCGGACACGGGGAAGGCCTTCTACATTGTATCTTCATGGCCCATCAGTCCGGCCCATATCACATAGCCTGGACACTCGAGGATCCCTTAATCCAGGACTCCCTCAGTAGCCCCTGAACCAGTCTTCAATGACGATATGTTCGGCACACAGATTGTCTTTGGCATTGCAAGGCGGGTTCCTCCTCCCGAATACTTCAAAGCAATCTTCTGAATAAAAGAACTGTATCCGGCTCTGCATTACAGTCACAACCCTCAACCACGAAGGCAAAATATTTAATCAAAGTAATGTCTATCAACTGACAACTTTTTCAGCGAAACGCCGCATTTGGCTCCTTTAACATTTCGAATCGTTTCCTGCCTCCTGCTTCGTGTTTCGAGGCGCGGCCTCCATTAACACGTCCTGTCAAAGTAGATATCGTGTCCGCTTATCGTGGGATCCTCATCAATACGGGTTTGGGTAATCCAACCGTGCCGTTTGCACGACCCCTTTGGAACAGGCGAGTTTTAAGGCTTGAGGGGGGGGGGGGCGCTTGATATTCACTGCCTATATAAGTGGATAAAGATCCCTCTTTTCTCCCCACGCCTTCTTCCGTCTCCTGCTTTCCCATCCTCAAGCTCCAGCGCCCAAGCTTCGATCTTTCCCACCGCCACCAACCTCTCCTGCCATGTCCGGATCTGGCTCGAAGGGCAAGTGGGAGGCCTCTTCCGTCACGGAGAAGGACGTAAAGGACCTCCGGGAGGCGGGGTACTTGTCTGCGGACATCGCACACAGGCTCCCTGCCAAAGAGCAAGTCATCCCCACCCCCGAGCCCGGCGAAAGGGTTGTGTTCATGCCCCACTTTCTCTGCAGACTAGGGTTTCCACTCCACCCCTTTGTCCGCGGCCTCATGTTCTACTACGGGCTAGATTTCCATGATCTAGCCCCAAACTCTTTCCTCCACATCTCGGCGTTTATCGTCGTGTGCGAGGCGCTACTCCGCATCCCCCCACACTTCGTCCTATGGCTAAAAGTCTTCAGTGTGAAGCCGAAGGTGGTCGATGGGAAGCATGCGGACTGTGGCGGCGCCATGGTGAGCAAGCTCTCCAACACCACTTGGCCTAAAGGGGCCTTCGTGGAGACTGTCAAGGTGTGGTAGCAGGAGTGGTTCTACATCACCGAACCACGCGGTGCCCGATGGGCGGCCACTCCTGAGATTAGATCCGGACCCCCTATGCGGCTCGCGTCATGGACGAACAAGGGTCTGGACTGGGGGTCGACTGCGGAAGTGCTGACCCTGTAGAAGCGTATAAAAAACATGATAAGCAAGAACACCAGTCTCACTGACGTGATTCAGTTGATGCTCTTCTGTCGGATCCTCCCCTTCCAACTCTGGCCTCTCCATATGTGGGAGTTCAATCCGGAAGGTCCCCGGACCCTGTAGTGCTTCTTCAGCACAACACACGAAGAGATCTAGAAGCTGCTCTTCAAGGCCCAGAAGACGTGGCCAAAGAAGACCGAAGACATCGGCCTCGACAGCGCGAGTCCGGCCACTCCGGTAAGTGTTTTATTCGAACATACACCTTGGTCCATAAATTTTTAGGCATAATGAGTTTTCTATCCCTCTCACAGGGATGGACAGCGAAGGCGGAGCGGATCAAGTCTCTGGCACTACTGCCTGAAGATCCGGCCACACCCTGGCTTATGAAGATGCTGGTTCCAGTGCCCTATCAGGAGCCGGAGAAGAAGGCAAAGAAGAAGAGCAAGGAGGCCAAGGGTGGCCTCCGCCGTAAAGGTACTTCAGACGTAGTGTCCGGAGAGACTGAAGTCCCTCCTCCCACGAGGGAGATGAAGACAAAGAGGAGGAGGCGGAAAGTGACTCTCCCCTCAAGGGGAGGAAAAAGAAGAGAGTAGCCTCCACAGACTCGCAGAAGGGGGTGTCCAAGAGGGAGAAGATAACCCTCTCGGATGGCTCGGATACAGATGCCGAACACACCCCCAAGTGGCGCCCTAGGGAAAAGCCCCTGGCCACGTCGTAAGTGTCAAATGATACTTTACAGATATCCGGTGTTTTATGGTTTTTAATATAACATATTGTGTTGCGTGTATTTCAGTCCGGCCCGTGACCTCCCCCAACCATTGCTATCTGAGGGGAACTCTCTGGCACCAGAGATGGTGGAGAGCGAGACGCCTCCGCAAGCCTCTCCGCCAACCATCGCGGATGACACCAAAGTGTTGTCCCGAAGGGCCTCTCCGGGCCACAGAGAGGTGAGGAAGGCTGCCAACACGGCGCCTGAGGGTGAGGCCTCGGCTGCCGAGAACATGGGGGGTGCAACCCCCATCACTACAAAAAAAAGACACATCCGTGACATTTTGGGCCGAACAATTTTTTTTTCTGTCATACATATGACACTTCTATGACGATAATTGTGACAAAACCCGGTATCATCATAGATGTGGTGGGCTCCTACTTCTATGACAAAAAATCATGACAGAAAATGGCTTTTCGTCCTGGGCGGGCCGGAGACGCAGCTGCATGACATTCTTTGGGCCGTCCATGATGAAAAAAACCGTGGTAGAAGCGAGGGCGAGGAAAATTTCGGGGAGTTCCCGGTTACGGTGGGAGGTCGGGGGCCGAGCGATGCGCGTTTCTCTCGTACACGTACGCGCGTCTGTGCGAGGCGTTGGCTCTAACTGAACCCGAGCGAGGCGTTGGGCTCTAACTGAACCCGAGCGATTGCACTGCAGGCTACGCGTTACTGAACCCGAGCAATCGATCGATGGCTGTTAACTGAACCTGATCGAGCGATTCCTTCGCTACTGCTGCTAACTGAAGCCGATCGATGCTGCCTCTGGGATGAACAGTGAGCGTTGCGGGGGGGTTTGGATGAACAGTGAGCGGTGGCGTTGCCTCTGGATGAACAGGACCCCGTGGTGTGGTGGAGGGCTGGATGAACAGTAGACGGTGGAGGGGTGCCCGTGGAGGGGTGGTTGAACAGGACCCCATGGTGTGGAGGGCTGGATGAACAGTAGATGGTGGAGGGGTGCCCGTGGAGGGGTGGTTGAACAGTAGCCGGTGGAGTAGCGCGCGGTGGAGGCTGGATGAACAGGAGCCCGTGGAGGCTGGAGGAGGTCGACGGTAGCCCGTTGAGGCTGGAGGAGGTTGACGGTGGAGATGAACAGTATCCCGTGGAGTCCCGTTTTGCGGTACGCCACACCCCTCCCGATGAACAGGACCCCCGTTTCGACCGTAGGAGGTCCGTTTCATCCGTTTTGCGGTACGCCACACCCCTCCCGATCAACAGGACCCCCATTTTGACCGTAGGAGGTCCGTTTTGTCCGTTTTGCGGTACGCCACACCCCTCCCGATCAACAGGACCCCCGTTTCGACCATAGGAGGTCCGTTTCGTCCGTTTTGCGGTACGCCAGACCCCTCCCGATGAACAGGATCCCGTTTCGAACGTGGCCGGTCGAACACAAGGCGTTTCCTCCGTTCTGCGGTACGCCAGGCCTCGTTTCCATCGCCTGTTCCGTCCAAGCCCTCCCGATGAACACGACCACGCATTCCGTTCCGACCCAGCCGGTTGGCTCCCACGCGTTCTGTTGCCTCCTGATGAACACGACGCATACCGTTGCCTCCCCATGAACACGACGCATTCCGTTGCCTCCCCATGAACACGACGACGCTGTTTCTCTGTTTCGACCCAGCCATGTCAACGAGCCCTCGCCGTACGTATGCGCGAGTAGGCGTTCGAGACCCCGCCCGTATGTACACATACGTGGCTGTATTTTCTTTCTTGCACCCTGACCGCTGTACGTACGTGTACATGCTACGTGCGCGCCTCTACTACGACACATGCGCGCCTGTACATCCACCAGTATATATGTACGTACACGTTCGCTACCAGAATGACAACGCTACGTACGCTTCGACCAGGTGGGTCCCGACTGTCAGGCACTTCCTTGCGTGCGAAGATGTAGCTGGTGGGTCCCAGCAGTCAGGGGGGCGAATCGTTTTGTTTTTTTGCCCGGACGCACTTCCTTGCGTGCGAAGGTGTAGCTGGTGGGTCCCAGCAGTCAGGGGGGAAACGTTTTTTTTGTGAAATACGGTGGCCCGTCCGGTGGGTCCCCGCTGTCAGGTGGAGGAATAATTTTTTTGCGCGTAATAAGGAGGCACTTCCTTGCTGCGGCCGTGGACCCAGCTGTCAGCGTCTCCACGCATAGTACTCTTCCGATGGAAGTCGGTCGTTGACCACATTGACCACGCCGCGCCGAGAGCACCACGACGGTGGACGACGGCAAGGCCTAGGAAGGGGACGACATGGAGGCAGGGAAGACTCGACAGTTGTTTCCCACGCGAAGGGGAGTACGACTATACGAGGGTTTACTGGTTCGTCTGCCGTTGCCGGAGAATAACAGCAGGTGTGGGTGAGTAGAGGGATGGCTAGGCCAGCGATGGGAGTACGGTGGGGCGGTGAGGCCTGCGCGGCAGCACAACCGGCCGCGGGGAGGAGGGAGCAGGCAGTCCCGCCGGTGCTTGTTTGAGCGGCTGGAGCAGGAAGAGCAGAGATTGAAGAAGCATGACGGCCGTTGGATGGACATCCAACAGTCAGTGCTTGTGCGTCAACCTTTTTTTAGGAAAGCCTCAAATCTGTGGAAAACAGCATACGGCCCATCTGCCATTATTTCTAATAATTTACAGCCCATTTGCTAATTCTTAAGGTTTATTTTCGAGCCCATATTCTTTTTGTTAGCATTACAGCCCATATTGTGGCCATGGTTAAAAAATTATATGAAATTTTGCATATTTCGGTGCAGTCCGAACTGTTTTTAATCCCGAAATTTCGACTCACATTCAAACTGATTTTAAAAATAAATGTATATCAATATAAAATCCAACAAATTCTCCACGCATAAAAATTAATGTAATTTAAAATCTTGAAATGAAAAAAAAGATATTTGAAACTAATTGCCGGTTTGATGTGTTTTAAAAATGTACAACCCATTTCTCATTACTGATGGGCCATTTTCTCAGCCAACCGAATGAAAGCTGTCCTCGTCTTGAAAGATTTGCAGCCCAACAGGCCTGATAAAGCGACTTACTTGGCAAATCACAAAAAAACTGGGCTATGGCCGTGGACCCAGCTGTCAGCCTCTCCACGTACAGTACTCTTCCGATGGAAGTCGTTCCTTGACCACGTTGACCACGCCGCGTGGAGAGCACCACGGCGGTGGACGACGGCGAGGCCTAGGAAGGGGACGACGCAGTGCCGGGGAAGACGCGGCGGTGGAAGCCCGCGCGAAGAGGAGTACGAGGGTTCACTGGTTCGGCTGTGGTGTGAGGCTGCCGTCGCCGCAGGGCCTGGCCAGCGGTGGGAATAGTAGGGGGCGGTAAGGCCTCTGCGGCAGCACAGCCGGCCATGGGAGGCAGGAGCATGCAACACGACCGGCGCTGCTTTGGGCGGCTGGAGCAAGAAGACCAGAGGTTGAAGAAGCACTACGGCCGTTGGATGGACATCGTACGGTCACTGGAGCTAGAATTGTTCATATTGAATAAGTTGACAAAGCCCTTTGTCCCCGTCAACTTAGCAGGCCCACAAGTCAGCATCCCACCAAGGTGGGTCCCAGCTAGCCGGGGGAGTATTCATTTTTTTGTGCGTAATAAGGAGGCACTTCCGGTGGGTCCGAGCTGACAGCGGGGGGAACGTTTTTTTCGCGATATACGGTGGCCCGTCCGGTGGGTCCCAGCAGTCAGGGGGAAACGATTTTTTTCGCAAAATACTGGTGGCCCGTCCGGTGGGTCCCCGCTGTCAGGTGGAGGAATAATTATTTTCCGTGTAATAAGGAGGCACTTCCTTGCGGCTGCCGTGGACCCAGCTGTCAGCCTCTCCACGTACAGTACTCTTCCGATGGAAGTCGGTCGTTGACCACATTGACCACGCCGTGCCGAGAGCACCACGGCGGTGGACGACGGCGAGGCCTAGGAAGGGGACGACGCGGAGCCGGGCAAGACGCGGTAGTGGATGCCCACGCGGAGAGGAGTACGAGCGTTCACTTGTTCGGCTGCGGTGTGAGGCTGCCATCGCCGCAGAATAACAGGGGGTGTGGGTGAGTGGAGGGATGGCCTGGCCAGCGGTGGGAGTAGTAGGGGGCGGTGAGGCCTCCGCGGCAGCACATCCGGCCACGGGATGCAGGAGCAGGCGGCACGACCGGCGCTGCTTTGGGCGGCTGGAGCAAGAAGACCAGTGGTTGACGAAGCACGACGGCCGTTGGATGGACATCGTATGGTCACTGCAGCTAGAATCGTTTATATTGACTAAGTTGACAAAGCCCTTGGTACGTCAACTTTTTTTTGAATGCATGCAGATCAGCTTAGTAGGCCCACAGGTCAGCTTCCGAAACGGTGCGCCCCAGATGTCAGGGGGAGGAATCATTTTTTGGGTGGGTGAAGCTGGAATATCCGAGATTGAAGAAGAAGCACGGCATCCGTTGGATGGACATCCAACGGCCACTGCTGCTAGAACCGTGTGTTGACTATAAGTTGACAAAGCCTTGCATACGCGTCAACTCTGTTTCTTTAGGGGACGCGTCAACTTAGTAAGGCCAGAAGTTTGTGGCAGAGAACTTATAGCCCATTTGAGATTTGTAAGAATGTGTAGCCCATTTTTGAATTCTAATGGAATTTACTACAACCCAGTTACAGTTTGTTAAAAGTACAGCCCATTTCAACCAACCGTTCAAAACAGAATTCAATAAAATTTCACACATTTTGATGGGATCCGAAATATTTTTATCCCGAAATTTCTAGTCAGATTAAATACAATTTCAATATAAATATATATTACGCAAAAATTTTCAATATCCAAAAATAATATTTTATAAAGTAATCACGTGTTTGGTGCATTTTTTATAGTTACTGCCCAGTTTTTATAATTACATCCCATTTATTATTTCTTAAGGACCATTTTCTTGTTAAGCCTAATGCATCCCTCCTAGGAAAGATTTGCAGCCCAGCGGGGCGGAGAATAACAACTTGACCTTGCCAGGGTATTCCTAAAAAAAGTATAGCTGGGCTAGCCATTTTCAGCTAGAAAAAAATTAATATCTGGGCTGGATATCTGGCCTGGGCTAGACGGGCCACAGCCCGCCCAGTTAATACCTGCAGCGATGTTTTCGTTGTTGTTCAGAGGAGAAAAATTAATATCTGGGCTAAACATCGAAAAATCTGGAGTGCTCACACCTCAAAAACACAAATACTGCTCGAGCTGCTTGGTCCCAGCTGTCGGCCGCTTCTTCTGCAATTCTCTCGTTTATTGACTACTACATAGGTTGACAATGGTGTGTGACCATGATGTCAGGAAACCAGGAGGAAGCAAAATAAATTATAGTTATATATATATATATATATATATATATATATATATAAAATAAGGAGGCACTTGCGTACGTGAGGCTATGGACCTGGTGGGTCCCCATTGTCATCCTCTCCAAGTAAAGTCATCTCCTCGCCCGCGCACGCTATCCGCCCGAAACAGTCAGCGCCGCCCGCCCCGCTTCCCGGTGCAGGCGATTGCTCCGCCTTCAAACGACACAAGTGCCGTCCGTCCGTCCATCTGCCACCCACATTAATGATATGCGGTTGCCGAGGCGGCTACTCCGGCGCCACACGTCCGTCCCTCCGCCCGCCCACCATTGCTATATAAACTGCTACGCTGGCCATAGCCGCAGTCATCCGCATCCGTTCCCTTTCTCCTGTCCACACCACTACTGCCCACCATGGCTTCCTCGCGCTCCAGCGCTCTTCGGGACGGGCGGACGATGGACCACAAGGAGATGGCAGCCATTGCTGCCGACCGGCTGACCGGCAGGCAGCCGGAGGACGACGACGTCCCAATGGAGAACATGGTAGTCGACGATCCGGCGCCAACCCCCTCCTCCGCGCCATCCTCGCCGCTGCATTGCACCATGACCATCGGCGAGGCCCGTGCCCAATATATGGACAGGGTGAGGCAGATGCGTGAGGAGCAGTTCCAGGAGGCGCAGGCCGACGCCGCCTACAACCACCATCTCCTCCAGGAGCACCTGCAGGCGGAGGAGCAGATCGCCGTGGAGCGGGCGGAGCAGGAGGCGCTGCTCGACTCGTACCGCTCCGCCCGCAAGGGCCACCTCGAGCGCTAGCGGTACCGCATGCGGGTGGCGGAGGCTGCGGCCACCTACAAAGAGGCTAGCAAAGAGGGCGATGAAGCGGGCGAGGCGCTGTTTGGCGAGACCGAGGATGAGGCAGAGGACAATGCCGGCTCTGACGAGTCCCCGCTCCACTGGCGTCGACGAGGCCCTCCTCCGCCGAGGCCCCGCGGCGCCAACAACGAGGCAGAGGACACCGCCGGCTCTGCCGAGGCCCCGCCCCGCCAACAACGAGGCAGAGGATATCGCCGGCTCAGCCGAGGCTCCACCCTGCCGGCAACGTGGGGGAGGATTTCCACCGCTCCGCCGAGGCGCCGCCCGCCGGCAATGAGACAGAGGACATCGCCGGCTCCGCCGAGGCCCCGCCCTGCTGCCAACGAGGCCGCACCACACAGAAAACGAGGAAGAGTAGAACACGGTAGGTCGCCGCCGCTCGGGTCCAAGTAAGGCCACCGCTGCTACCCTCCGGTTGAAGCCAAACTAGGCGGGTTGACCATTGATGGCCGGTTAGCTTCTTGGCGGCGATGTGGAGTCAGAGAGCTGCGCTGGAGAAGAACGCTGCTTCTACTTAACTACTGGTGTAGTTGGCTGACTGACACGTGGGCCCAATAGGCCACATGTCAGTTACGCAACTGCACCTGCAGTTAAGTCACTGAAGCTTCTGTTCGGCTCAGTGGGACACAGGTGGGTAGCTTCGGTTAATTAATTATACCTCTAGCGCACCCCTTTTTAGTTGAAGAATGTATGAAATGTAATGAAATCCGGCATGTTTATATGAAATCCGACCATGTATGAATGAATTTATTTCGATTAGTTCGAATTCCTGTATCACTGGCATTGGATGAACATGCAAAACAATACGTACTAGCATTATTCCCAGGGTGATCACCTCGTTTGAAGCAGTTTCACATGTACTCCCTCCGGTCCTTTCTAGCCAGCATACAAGTTTTGTCTGCAGTCAAAGTATCTCTACTTTGACCAATCTTATACAAAAAAGTATGCACTTTCACAATGTGCGAAGTAAAAAGGAACAGAAGGAGTACAAAGAGTTTGAGCTGCTTTTTAGCGTTTCTGTACATTGCAATCAAACACACAGGCCTGGCAATTCATAGAGAACATTCAAAACAATCAATGATTATGCATCTCAGCTACTCACATGTAAGAGGCAATATTTACTTCACAACTAAAGAATAAAGAAAAAATTGATCGACGCTGCTGACAGCAAAGGGCGTCCCATTCAAAAATATCAAACGCATGTCTTGCTAAAATCAATGAGCAAAATTTGACAAGGTTGTCCCATTCCAAAATATCAAATGCCTACGATTGTGGAATGGGCAGGGTTTGCCATCAGTTCGGACATTGACATGGCACCTCGTGCTAAATAAACCAGCTGTTCTTTTTGTGCAGTTCCACCAAAATCAACCAAATTCGCGCGTAGCTTGTATGATTTCGCCCTTATATGTTGCAACGCCTTGAACTTATCGGCACCTCCTTTCTTGTGGTGGAAATGAATGATTCGATGTATTCATGAACATTTTGTGCAGTTCCCATTGAAATCAAGCTGAGCACCCCTGTTTGCACAAATACAAAAAAGTGATTAGTATAAAGCAAACTGTACTATGAATTGACAGTTTCAACAGGCACATACATGGTCCATGTAGAGCACACTTTTAGAAAAATGGAACTCACCAGAAAAAATCCTAGAACAACATTGTACTCGCGCATCACAGCAAAAAAATGGAGATTTGTCAGTCCTTCTGAGCTGAAGTTAGTTTGGTCTTGTGGGGAGTAATGTAACCATCTTTCAACTGCTCCTTCTGATGAGAAGATAGACAGGGCTTCTTCATCCTGGCATAATCGGAACTAGTCACTTCACGTACTCCATATTCTTCTTCAGAGGAAGATGATCCTGTTGTGCAAAGACAGGAGGACTACTAAATGCTAGCATCCCTGTTTGCTCGAAAAAAAGGAAAGGAAATATTTAAAACAACACAGATGAAGCACTTCTCAAGGACAATACCACTTTTTCATGACAGTATCTAAACAGTAGCACAGCACCAATAGAGATGACAAAGCTCAATCATATGGATGAAATCAGTGGGCGAGTACCAACCTTTGTCAGGAGGCTTATTGTGTAGAGCATATAGATGAAGCACTTCTCCGGAATCATCTGTTGCTATCTACGGTGGTGGCCAAGCTTACTATATACTCCACGATTAGTTTAATGTTTCCAACATCTTCTTGTGCAGTTCCACTAAAATATATGGTATCTTCAAAGAAGATCCCTGTTTGCACAAGTAGAGATAATTACATATTACATTAAGAGTGGCATCAAATCAGTGGCAAAACAATTGCTCGTTCCAGCCATAGCAATAATTAAGGTGCAAAACTATATCCTTACTTGTGTCATCACAGTTCCAGTGCTTCATTACAGCACCGGGAGTTGATTTTAGTTTTTCTTCCGCTTGTTCTTCCCCTTCATCACTTGGTTCAATAACAGACAAGCTTCGCCTTCAATGTAAGATTTGGCATGTCAATTAGGGAGCACAAGTATAGTACTAAACTTAATTTTCTGATGAAAGTGGCAAAATACAGGCCAGCAGTTGTGAAATATCCTTATCTTACCTCAATGGGATATTACGGTGCACATACAGATTGGAAGTCTTGTCTCCATTTGTGCAGTTCACTTAAATCAAGCAACATTATCGTACAAGTAGCACAACATATGAAAGCACACTGCAGAATCATGTGAAAGAAGGCTAGTACTGACCTCTCATGATGCGGAATTCAAACAACTCACAAGAAGAAGATCTGAACCAAATTTGCCTTAACGGATAGGAAGTAAGATCTCCTCTTGTGCAGTTCCACTAAGATCAAGCAATCAAGCAACGTTGTCGGTGTGACATATTGGTTGAACTGCACAAAACGCTCTTAAAACAAAAGTGTTTTGTGCAGTGCAACAAAAGGTCACAATGGCAACGAGGTGAAGTAGATAACCCTGTTTACACAGAGGTGCAAAGGAAACAATTAGTGGTCAATAACGGTGGATGACACATAAGCCAACAAAAAGAAGCATCTACCTTATCTAAATGGGAAAGAAAGAAAGACAGTAGCATTTCTCAAACAGTGGCATTGATTAATATTAACATAGAGATTATATTAACAATAAAATTCGTTAAACATGTAATTTGCTTTTAACTATGGCATTGCATCAATTTTCCAGCGGCATTATTAGAGGGTGTTTGTTTACAGGGACATTTTGGTGTAGGGACTAAAAAAACTCCGTGTCAGTCCCATCTAAACCAAATAGGAGGGACTTTTAGGGACTAAATGTGGGCATTTGGGACTAAAGAAAGACGACCCCGAGGGAGTCTTTTTGGGACTTTTTCCAACAGTTGCCCCTGCCACGCATCGCACCTCATCTCTATTAGTTCATTACTAGGGGTAACATGGTCTGTTAGCATGTCATTTAATAACCTCTAGTCCATGTTTAGTCCCGGGAACCAAGCAGGTAGGGACTAGGGAGTTTTTAACCAAATAGGGCCTTAGATTAACAACAGCTAATGAGTTGCACGGGACAGTGGACGCACCAGCACCATGTGCATCTACCGATGTACTGTGGTCATGCACAGTCTGTTGCAACAAAGAACAAACAACCAAGGAGCATATTTGTGTTGGTCCCAGTTTTGTTATCTTTAGACACCTTTCCCTATGTGAGTGCAGCAAATCTAGTCCTGCGCAAACTCTACAGCCTTGTCCCTTCCTTTCCTTTTTGAACTAGTACTTTCGCCCCTTCCTTTCCTCTTTGAACCACGTCCTAGATTTATGCGATACAACTTTCCCCACAACTTTCCCCCATTCCTTTCCTCTTTGAACCACGTCCTAGATTCATGCTATACAACTTTCCCCCTACATTTCCTCTTTGAACCACGTCCTAGATTCATGCTATATACAACTTTTCCCACTACTTTCCCCCACTCCTTTCCTCTTTGAACCACGTCCTAGATTCATGGTATACATGCAGCTAGAGCAATGCATCTGGAGTAAGTAAATTATACCTTAAGGTTCTTGGGGCGTGGTTCGGTGGGCGACGGGATGGCGGCGAAGAAGAAGGGGTCGGAGGCCCTCCCGCGCCGCCGCTGGGTGGAAAGTGAACAGCTGCGCCGGTAGTCCCTCGCCGAAGGCGACAGCGTTAAGCCTCCTTCCCTTCCCGGCGGACGGATCCTGCCGGCTCTTTGAGCAGCAGTGAGGGGAGAGAGAGAGGCCAACAAAGTCTTGTTTAGATCTGGAGAGGGCGAGAGAGTGTGAAGAGAGCAACTACAAGCGCTGAGGCTCCAGCGGGAGAGGGCGAGAGAGTGTGAAGAGAGCAACTACAAGCGCTGAGGCTCCAACGTGTATATATATACTGGAGAGAGAGTGTGAAGCATGCAAACCCTAGAAAACATTTTGACCAGTCAAAGAATCCTCCTGGCACAAATTATGCTCAAGTGTAGTTATCGAACCCGAGACCTCAAGTTTGATGAGCGAACAGGCTAACCAGCTACACAACCCTCCCGTTATGTTCAATGAAAGGGAAATAACCTTTTATACATTCCTGCATTCGTGTGACAAGCATGCCGTGTTTTTTGTGTGTGTGTTGGAATCATTGGGATTTCAATCATAACCGTGTCATGTGGCTTTGGTGGTAAGACTATCCACAATGGTGCAAAAATGATGCAGCCTTAGTCACCTTACCTCTCTCCACGTAGTATTGGGTCCCACCAGTCAGAGGGTGAAACAAACAAATTAATAAGAAAAATTAAAAGCGCCAGCGGTGTATCTTACCTCACACATCTCGCTACTGCTCGGGAACACTATCCAATTGATCCCTCTGTTCGCTCACGTACTATTTTAAGTGAATCCTTATTATAACATGCACACAAATTTTGGGCACTTGTATTCGACTTAAGTCAGTGTGCCACCGTATCTCGTATACTTACTACTCCCTCCGTCTAGGTGTAATAAGTCACGTTAGAAGGTGCAACGGGACCAAGGTGCGTGCGTGTGCGTGCGTGTGTGTGTTTAACAGCATGTGTGTGTTAGAGAGAGCGACAGATCGACCTACTCCTACAGAGAGATGTTGTGTAGTGTACGATTTTAGCCGCGAGAGTCGGTGCATCCTCTCGTTTCTGGGCGTGTCCGGTAGGGACATGCGGACAGCTGCCACGCCCGCTCCTGACCAGCCTGGCCCACCCAAAGCCCCTCCATCGCCCGCGCGCGCTTCCCGCCCGAAACGGTCAGCACCGCTCCAAAGAATCGGTGCCGCATTCATGCCCGGGCAGAGCGGACACGACCTCTCACTGGCGCAAGAGTGATGGTTGCTTCGTCCGTCCAACTTACTGCTGGGTCTATGTGATTTGACGGCTCATTGGTCTTTATTAATGAGGTGGTAGGACTGCTGGATGTCCCACGCTTTCGGCGAAAGGAGGTACTACTACTAGATTACAATTTTCTCCATTCTTACAGCGGAGGCGTGCAAGAGCAGTGAAAACACGCAGGCTCAGTGATTACATGGCCCACCTCACACTATCACCGTGCGACACCTAACTCTTTACATAGTACTCCCTCCGTTCCTAAATATTACTAGATGAGTCCCCGCGCGTTGCCGCGGAACAGCGGTATATCTCTCTGCGCAAAGTTATCGATTTCATAGAACTAAAAAAAACTCTATAACCGCTTGACAAATGTGGTAGCCAAACTAAATAAACTCCCATCATCATTTAGATCATCCCGCGTAAGGAAAAAAGATAAGCCAACTCCTACTGCATAATGAGATTATATTTTTCTTTTTGACATGTTAATGGGACTTAAAAGCTCACTTACATGCATGCTACCGGTGCATGCTTGCATGCAGCCATGTTGATGTGATTTAAAACCCACTCACATGCATGTGCCACGGTATTTCTGCATGCTTGCATGTGGCTTAGTGCGGAGCCTCTCAACGTCTAGATCAGACGGCTATTATGGACTAATTTACTTCATCTAACGGCTACATCAATTTTGATGATGTGGCTCAAGGAGAGGATAGAGAATTCCTAGTAGTGGGGGCTAGCTATTACTAGTAGATAAGTCTTTGTAGAGATGCCACTACATACGGAACAAAATGAATGAATCTACACTTAAAATGCATCTATATACATCCGCATGTGGTTCATGGTGAAATCTCTACAAAGACTTATATTTAGGAACGGAGGAAGTACTAGTATAGTACGTACTGTAATTTATCAGCGAGATAAATTTGTACAATGCTATGAAGCTTCCAGCTTCTGTTACATGTATCTTGCGTCCAAGGTTGCCCGTTGCAACATTTCATCAAATACAAAGGAGACTAACATGCATGCTATTGCATCTCAATGATTGACAGATCATAGCAAATATGTACTCCCTCCGTTCCAAAATAAGTGTCTCAACTTTGTGCAAACTTTAGTACAAATTTGTACTACTACTAAGGTTGACACTTATTTTGGAACAGAGGCAGCTAAAGAAAAAAACGATCCATGCAGTCCCTAGCCCTTGAACCGTGAACCCTGACCAGGCTTCAATTTGCTGGCAACGTTCGAGCTTCCTAATAAATGAAGTTTGCAACCTTTTGACCATCGAATCATTTTGTGCAGTTTCACCAAAATCGAGATGAGCATCCCTGTGGCAAAGAAATTGAAGAAGCGTGATTAGAATAAGATTACTGGGACTAGTTGATGAGACATAAATTCATCACAAATACAGTACGTAGAAGCCAGTAGAGGTATGTGCGGGGCAAAGAAGTAGACAAATATCCAGAGGGAGTGATGTGGGCAGCTGGAGTAGTGGTGCAAGCCGACTGTAAAGGGAGTTGTACTTGAGGGACGTAGCTCAACCTTGAGGAGGGCGGCGGGAGGCGGCAACTGCCCATGTCGCGGCAGTGAGCAAGGGACGAAGGCAACCTCACCGGCTTTGTGAGAGAGAACGGCGGGGACCCCTGATCGGGACGTGCCGACAGTGGGTTTTCGCCGTCGACGACGGCCACCACATCTACACTAAGCATCCACCCCTTCCCCAAGCGGACGTGATCCGCCGGGATGTTAGAGATGTGGCCACAGTCGTTTTGTGCGAGAGAGTGTGAAGAGAGCAACCCCAACAAGCAACCGTGTAGGCTGGCCCGTCCTGACTATGTATATAGTGGAGCGGTTTCCTTTTCTCTCCATATGAACCTATCATATTGCGTACGTGCCACTGAAGAAAAAAACTTTATTTATAAATGACGCGGCACCTACTACTCGTTCTCCTATAACCTTGCGCTTGGCATTTCCAAAATATTAACCTTGCGATTGGCTCTTCGCCTCTTCGGGAAGTCGAGCAATAATGGTAGTGCAATATATATCGTTCTGGCTATATGAGACCGAATGAATTGCTGCACGTCCACCACGTGGGCGAGGCTCGAGGGGCGAGGGAGAGTGCTACATACGGAGCAAAATGAGTGAATCTACACTCTAAAATACGTTTATATACATCAGTGTTTGGATTATGTACTAGTAGTTCATATTGAAATCTACTAAAGGACATATATATTCCAAACAATATGATATAATCTCTATAACGAAGGTAGTAGGGACGAGGAGTAAACGGAGGGAGTAGTAAATTTTTCTCCTCGTCCTGCGAGCCACCGCGCGCATGGGCGAGGGAGCGGGCGTAAGGCGGAGCAAGCTTCACCTCATCCTGCGAGCCACCGCGCCCGTGGGCGGGGGAGATGGCGTACTAAGCAAGCTTCTCCTCGTTCTGTGAGTTGACGGGACACATCAAAAGGACTCCAGTGTATAGAGCCTTGCCTCTAAGGTAGGCCCCACATGGTTTGCCTCTTTTTTAACATAACACGTCAAGTCGCAATTTGTTTGTTCACCCGTGGTAGACGATCCTCCCTCCACCAAGTGGACAACCAGTACACGTGCCAAATTACCACGTGGGCTGCCTTTTTCGTATAGAAATGAGCTCCACCGTGTACCCGCGCGGGTGTGGTTGGGAAAGAGACAGGAGTACAGGCGCCGTGCATGCACCTCTTCTCTTCGTGCACGTCACCCACCTACGTGTGTGTGTGTGAGATACAAACCGCGTTCGTGAGTGTTTTTTGTTTTGGGGTGGGGGTGGGGTGGGGGTTGATTTCGTGAATTATTTGTGGGAATATGTGTCGATGACATCTCAAACAAAATTTTGCATGCAATGTGTGTGAAATGGAGGCCTATCCATATCATACATAGAGGGTCGGGCAATCCACGAGAAGAGAGGGAGGGGTCATAGCTATCGATAGAGTCGAAGAGAGGATCAAGTGGGTGGGTGCGAGATCGATGAAGAGAGCCATAGAAATTGTGTGTGTGTGCAAGTCAAAGATATAGGGCGACTGGCCTACCGGAACGTTAGAGGGCACATGTCAAGTTTGTGTGTGGCAGGGAGACATGACTAGAGCGCTCGATGTATCGGT